>NC_061112.1:21048562-21287356 GCF_002878395.1 Capsicum annuum | reverse complement strand
ATCTCTACTGCCCTTATCTTATTTCAAAAGATGTTTATTGACCACCCAAAAGCTCTACTATTTGAACAAAAGTTCATATTTCAAAATAGTTGAAAAATCAAACCATTCTCAATACTTATTCTACGGTGGTCACCCTTTTCAATCACCTTTAAGCCATTCTAAAAAAGAATCATTATCAGCATAAAACAAGTAAAAACAATTAAATTACTTTTCCATTATCTCATGAAAATAGTTCAATGTATACATAACAGGCTCAAACATTTAACAATTTGCGTAACCCATTCTCAACATGTAAAATGTATACAATTTCATAGTAAAAAAAGGGAATTACATATCCCATGCTCTCTTTTAAGTTCACAATCTAAGCATCATCATAGTTACACGAAAACAATTCAAATTAAGGATTCAAACCAAACTTTTCACAACACTTCATCTTGATGTAATAATTTCAACACAAGTTTATCAATGATCTTGAAACTAGTTTCATATATACACATAAATAACCTTTAAAACAAATTTGAAAATAGTAAATCCATGCCCATGGGGTTTAGGATAGTCCCACGTACCTTAATTGATGAAGAATTCATGAAAGATTGAACCTTTAAGCTTGAATGTGCAACCCCTAGTTAGTTTTTCTCCTCTTGTGTTTTAGAAGATGAATTAGGGGTTTTTTAGGAGGAAATAATGTACATTAGGGTTAAAATTAGTCTATAAATATTTAGGGATTGTTATGGGACGTGAAAGGACCTTATTTCCCTTAAATAACACTAAAATGGAGCTTTTAAGCTATTCTTCCCAAGGTGGGCATCGCACGCTCCATTGCATAGTCTAGACAGTGTCTAATTCAAACACTCATAACTTTTGACTCCAAACTCGGATTGATGAAATGTCGGTGGCATTGGAAAGAAGATTCAAAGGGATTTAATTTGATATATAGAAGGACCTCTAACTTATTATATTCAAGAATTTATGGCCGATGGAAGTTGACCCAAGTTGAGACATTCATCAAAACTTAATCGATAGAAGAGTTTTCAACTCGTCTTTAAGTTAGGGGATTTTTGTGACCTGAATTCATATTCAAAGGTATTAACACACTATAGAATTGATCATCACATATTTATTAAAAAAGAATCATTGGATTCGGGTCTATACGTCTAGAAAAAATGGTTCAAACTTTAGCCCGAAAGTGTGGGGTGTTACATTATCTCCCCCTTGGGATCATTTATCCTTGAATGATGGGTAGGGACTTTATGAAACTCTAAAAGTGTAGAATAATGAACATTGTATTGAACAATTTTCCTCAACAAAATATGTGAATGCATCAAACGAGCTTCATGATAACCCCTAGGAAAACGTGTAAGCATGAAACATGAGGTAATAAAACTTTACATAGGGATGATCTTGCACATGAATTCCATGATTCATTATCATCACAACCTAAGTATGAGTTTATTTGGTGATCATAGTCCTGATTTACATTGATACTAATCATGAAATAGGATTTCGCGGAAGATAGGATTAAAAGCATTCTCTACCTTACAAGGTATGAATTGACTTAAGCTTAGAGGAACTAACCGTCTACACCCCAAACAATAAATACCATACTTCAAACTCTCCAACTTACAATTCTCCACTAACATATCTAGCCACAAGATCTTGAGTCCCACTAGTTAGTACTTCTATGTTGAAGCCTAACTCGGAGTTAAAAGGTGCTAACTTAAGCTACGGGACCGTTTACTTTATATCCCTTTAAGAATATTTCTTCACCTTATCACTACCATCAAACACCCTTAAGTTTTAATTTAGAGAGTACTAACCACATAGCATATAGGTTTGTGTCTTTAGCAATTACCACATTCAAGCATAATCATTACTACACCCACTACATGGATTTCCCCACTAAGACCAACAACTTCAACCACTCTCACAAATATATTCACCATATTTCTCCTTCTTAGCTATTTCATACAACAAAAGTTTATCTCCATATTTTCCCTTTCACCTATAACATTAGGTCGAGAATCATATTAAATTTTTCTTTTTCAAGAACATCTACTCCCACTCCCTACCAAACACACTACTACACTTTCACAACCACCATTATACTAACAAACGAAGGGTCATTGAGGGATCCAAGCATAAACATCATAAATGAAAGTAACACTATTAAACCATATCTTATACTTATTGCATTACTCAAGGAGGGACATGAAATGAAGATACGATAGAATAGACACGAAGTGCTTTATATATCAAGTATTTGGATCATAAGTAGAGAGATGCTCTAGCATAATCACAACATATCATGAGTACTTAGGACAGACCATAGTGGGTAACACGAGTGCTTACATCACGAGTCGTATAACATAAGTTTGGAATTCATGAAGTCAACAATTGAGACAAGGACTTCTACTCAAAGCTATCGCTTCTCATTTGCAGAGCCCAAAAAGTCATGAGTCTGCACAACTTTATCAATTTGGCTAATCCCGACATAAAAATGAATCGGTAACATATAAAAGTACAGTTCTTTAGAACCAAGCATGATTTAGGACACAGATTTATGGTCCATGAGAAACATATAATAGATCTTAGATACTTAAAAGATTGCATCACCGAGGGACATTATTTCTTCTAGTTTGGAGGTCAGAATATGACATGAGTTACATCAAGATCCCAAACCTTAGATATAGACAAGACTTGAATACAGTAGGAGGAGCTTGCTTGAGTAAGGATTGGTTTATCATGATTCTTACTTGAAACTTGACACCATAAGAAAATTTGAGAACTACTTTAATCCATCATCTCACCCTTAGATCAAAGTCACACTCCTAAACTTAAGGACATATTTTCTCATCGAACCTATACCTATAACTTTCAACACAAAGGGGTATCACCATGTACATAAATGCTAGACTCCCTTCAATAATTTTAAAGTAAAGACACAAAATCCTTTATAGGACATCCCCTATAGGGAAACTAATCATAACTTCCTCTAACCCCAACAGTCATCGACTTGTGACTAACATTACCATGGCATGCACATCTATGCTTCTAAATACTCAACACTCTATCTTCAACTCCTTAGAATACTAGGATTACACCTCTAACCACATAACCTTGCAACATTCATAAAACTATACCAAAGGCGCATATTACCTACTTATATTTCCTTAATTCAACTCTAAAGAACACCATACAACAACTTCCCAGACTTTTCCATACCACAAAAAAAATTCAAGAATGAAATCTAGGTACACGCAAGATTTATAACATAAAATCTTACCTATGTAATACCCTATAAACTTTCCTAGCTTAAATTTGCTCTTAGAATGTTAAGGGATAGCTTCCAAACTGAAGAATATTTATTTTATGTGGAATTCTTTTCATTGAGTGGGAAATTGAATAAGCTTTTCATAGAAACTAAATTCTCCCAATTCCAACACTCGGTGAAGGAGTTAACATATTTTTAAGTTGACAGTGTACCACCTGGGCAGTTACCGTATCATGGAGATGGTTAAATTCATAATTGTCATTTTCCAGTGGATCTTTGCGATATTGGCGCATTGTGGAGAGGTCCATTTTCCCATTTGTCAATTTCCAGTAGTCCAACGCTATAGTGGTGCATCGCATCAAAGGTCAAAATGGCATTCCTAGAGGGCACCGCAATGGCAGTGCATCATGTTGAAATTCTAAGTCCCAATTGTCAAAATTCAATGGGAAAATACGATAGCTTCGCATCGAGGAGGCACCCAATTTCCCTATTATCAAATTCCAGTGAGCCACAATGATAGTGGTGCATCGCGGTGGCCTATTAAATTAGGGACCTAGTTACATTTTTTTAACTTTGTTTTGGGGTTTTAAAGGGGTATTTTGGACCTTTCCCAAGTCCCCAATCCATACAAAGCACAATATTTAACATATCCTAAGGCATTTTATGCTTATTTTATCTATTCTTTCTCTAAAGAAAACACTAGACCATCAAAGCTCTTTCTCATAGAAATCCGAATTCGCCATAGATTCTCCAAGAAAGCTTAAAATTGAGGATTTCCAAGGCAAGGTAATAAAGAACCCATCATCAAGAACTCTATAGGAATCCAAAATTAAAGGTTCCTTCATCTAATCATCCAAAAAGATATGTGGGGTTTATTCACAAGGATCCTCTTTAATCCTTGTGCCCAAAATTAGTTTTTATTTTACAATTTCATATGATTTTGAATGTTTATAAATGAATTTTAAATTAGGGTTCATACCCATTATTGCTCTTTTCAAGATTTTGATATTTCAAGTATTTTAGAAGATGAACTGCATGCCTATTTTCATATTTTCATGCCTATTGCAATAATTTACTGATTTTGAGATAAATTATCATTGTTTTCATCATGGAGCATGAATATTATGATGTTTTGACATGAGATTGATGCATGGGTTATTATCCCAAGATTCAATATTAGTATTTTAAGAAAGATGATGCTTTAAGCATCCTACTATAAGATTATTTTTAGATTTTCAGTAAAGCTTTGATCTTTTGATCATCAGATTAGCTAGGGAATCTACTTTTTAGATTATTATAAATTACAAAATTCTGATCAGCCTTATTTATACATTTTATCAGATTAATGCATAATTGGTTTTAGTTAAACCCTTATGCTAGTTTTAAAGTGGATTTTCAACAGAATGAGCATAGCAAATAAAAAGGGAGTGGTATTTAGCACCGAGCGGGAAGTATGGGTTTAGTGCATCCTACTTTCACAGAACTATGTAGCCAACGTAGGTACAGATTATTAAACTATTCCCATTTCTATATGGATGACAAATCTAGCTTGTGATCGATCACATGGGTAGGTTATACTCCCTGGCAAGAGTATGACACCTCTTCCCAATGTGAGGTTTCTTCCTTAGGAGGATGAGACGTTAGACTCTATGTAGCTCACATGGTTTATGTTGGTTAAGAGAACGTCCCTGCTAATCAAAGTAAAAGAATGAAAGAAATTCTTATAGAAAACTAAGTGTAAAGGCTCACAATTTTATTCAAAATATGCTTTACAGAAAGGTAATAGCTTCAGATTTTAGCTTTCAGATTTCAGATTTAGAGTGAGATCTTTTACACTTAGACAATATGATTTAAAAAGAGAGTAATAGTACATCTTTTAGAACTTAATTTTATGGCTCACAAGATTTATAAAGTATGTTTTTATTTGTAGTGCTACATATTTTAGTATTTCAGATATTCCAACTTATGTGAGTCATTTACATTTAGCATGCATTGTTTTATAAATGATGATTATGAAATAATGTTTTACTTATGAATATCATCCCCATATACTCAGTACATCCTCAAAGTACTGATCCACATATATGTCTATATGCTACATTATCTCATAATGTAAGTTTAGGTGCTCAGTGTCAGTAGCGTGAGTAGTTCGAGCATCTCTATCTACATCCAACAATTAGTGAGTCCTCATATTTCAGGGACTTATTTATTTAGATTTTGCGGCTTATCATTTTATGAGATTTAGCTTTTTTTTTTTTCAGATAGTTTGAGTTAGTTGGGGGCTTGTCCTAGTGACTCTCTAGTATTAGTAGTATAGGCTTGTCAGACTACTAGTTTTGATGAAAATTATTTAGTTTTAATGTTTTAGATATTATGTTTAGATTATTCTCAAAGATTATAGATAGTTTTTGCATTCAGTATGGCTTTTATGTCTATAATTCCATTTTTATAAGATTTTAGCTTAATAGTATGTAGACAGGGTTAGCTTAAGGCTACTCGTAGTCTTGAGCACCGTGTGACATCTCGGGATTAGATTTTGTGGTGTTGTAAACTTGGTATCAGAGCTTAAGGTTTTTTAAGATTCCTAGGGATTCAGACAAGCCACGTTATGTAGAGTCTTGGTCATGGGTATGAAGCGCACCATATTTATGAACAAGAGGCTATGGAACATTCTTAGGAAATCATCTTTTTTTTCATGATCTATTGTGCTTATAGTATATCTATCTACTTTTAACTCATGCTTTCACGTGATAGTTGAAAATGCCTCCTCATCAAGCTAATGCCCACAAAAATGATAACCAACCACCTCAGGCCGTTGATTCTTTGAATGAGAATATGTCACATGCAGTTAGGATATCTTTCAGGTGCTAGCCCAAGCTGTGATAGCAAATTTTTAGGGCAACCGTCAGGCTGCAGTCCCACCTCAGCAAGATGGGACTTAGCTGCAGCTAGAATTTAGGATTTTATGAGAATGAACCCGCCAAAGTTCTTTAGGTCAAAGGAAGGTGAGGACCCACAGTTGTATCTTGATGAGGTGAAGAAGATCACCCATATTATGCATGTTTTTGAAGAGGAGGGTGTAGAATTGGCATTCTATGGGCTGAAGGATATTGCATATGACTGCGTAGTGATGTGGAAGAAGAGTAGAGGGGAGAATGCAGCTCCCATGACTTGGCAGATATTTCATGATACATTTCTAGATAAGTTCTTCCCACGTGAAATGAGGAAAGCTAAGATAGAATATTTTAGGAACCTGAGGCAGGGCTCAATGACAGTGAAGGAGTATTGCCTCAAGTTCAGCCAGTTGTCTAAGTATAACCCTGATCAGATAGCTGACCCTAGGTCAAGCATGAGTATGTTCGTAACTGGAGTATCTAGATTGGTGGTCAAAACATATAGGACTGTCATGCTTATTGGAGACCTAGAACTTGCTAGATTTATGATGCATGATCAGCAGATTGAGGCAAAAAAGTTGAAGGGAAGTGAGAGGGGAAATAAGAAGGCTATAATAAGGCAGTTTGATTATGGACAGAATAGGTCTATAGGAAGAAATCGTTCGTAGTTTTAGAATCATTCATCTATGCCATAACCATCTTCAGATAGTTCTCCCACTCCTAGAGGTAGACAAGAGCAGTGGGTAAGTTTTCTATATCCAGATACCAAAGTAGTGTAGGTGGTAGGCCCAATTATCCTACATGTACTAAGTGTGGTAAGAATCATCCTGGTGAGTTTTTGGCTTGTCACAAAGATTGTTTTGGATATGGTAAGTTGGGTCACAACATTAGATATTGTCTGCATGCAAAGCAAGGAAATATACATGACCATCCCCAAACTCAAGCTACTAGTGCACCAGCTCCTTTATGTCACCCGGTTCCTCCTCAGGGTGCATCATCAAGTACCGGTGGCGATCAGTGTCAGAATCAGTTCTATGCTTTACCATCCCACCAGGAACAGAAAGATTCACCACATATAGTTACAGGTATACTTCGTGTCTTTCATCTTGATGCTTATGTGTTGTTAGACCCTAGGTAAAGTTTCTCTTATGTAACCCCATTAGTTGCAGTAAAGTTTGAGATAAGTTCTGAAAAGATCCTTGAGCCTTTCTTGGTTTCTACTCCAGTAGGTGAGATAGTTGTAGGTAAAAAAATCTATAAAAAGTGTCCTATCATTATCCTCCATAAATTCATGTTAGCAGACTTAATAGAGTTAGATATGGTTGACTTTGATCTATATATTATCGTACTCGTGTGGTAAAGTTTCAGTTCCTAGATGAGCCAGTCTTTGAGTAGTCAGGTAATTCAGTGACTCCCAAAAGCCATTTTATATCTTATTTTAAAGCCAGAAAGTTGATTTCCAAAGGATGTATTTACCATCTCATTTGAGTTAAGGACACCAAGTTTGAGACTTTAATAATTCAGTCAGTCAGTGTAGTTAATGAGTTTCCTAATGTCTTTTCCAAAGATCTCCCAGGGGTACCTCTCGATAGAGAGATAGAATTTAGAATTGACCTTCTTCCCGATACTCAACCTATTTTTATCCCTCTATATCGTATGTCTCCCACTAAGCTTAAGGAATTGAAAGAGAAACTCAAAGATCTACTAAAGGTTTCATAAGGCCTAGTGTTTCTCCATAGGGCACTTTCATCCTATTCGTGTGAAAGAAAGATGGTTCTTTGCGTATGTTCATTGACTATCTACAGTTGAATAAAGTTATTGTCAAAAACAAATATCTTCTTCCTAGAATTGATGACTTATTTGACCAACTCCAATGTGCCAGTTATTTCTCAAAGATAGACCTTAGATCCGGCTATCATCAGCTTAAAGTAAGGGAGTGTGATATTCCAAAGACAGCCTTCAGAACCCATTATGGTCATTTTGAGTTTTTAGTCATGTCCTTCGGATTAACCAATGCCCCAGCAGCCTTCAAGGACTTAAAGAACAGAGTGTTCAACTAGTATCTTAAAATATTTGTCATAGTCTTTATAGATGATATCCTTGTCTACTCTTGTAGTGAGGATGATCATGCAGACCATCTCAGAATTATATTGCAAACTCTTAGAGATCACTAGTTGTTCGTCAAATTCAGCAAGTTTGAATTTTGGCTAAGATCAGTAGCCTTTCTCAATCATATTGTTTCCAGTGAGGGTATTAGAGTTGATCCCTAAAAGGCAGAAGCCATAAAAAATTAGCTTACACCAATCTCTGCGCCAGATATTAGAAGTTTCTTGGGTCTAGCGGGTTATCATAGACGTTTTATTGAGGGTTTCTCATCTATTGCATCCCATATGTCTAGATTGACCCAAAATAAGGTTAAGTTTTAATGGTCCAATTCCTGTGAGAAGAGTTTTCAGGAGTTGAACACTCGACTCACTTCAACCTCAGTCCTAGCACTACTCGATGGTATGGATGGTTTTGTGGTGTATTGTAATGCCTCCAGAGTTGGTTTGAGATGTGTTTTGATGTAGAAAGGTAAGGTCATAGCTTATGCCTCTAGACAGCTTAAGCCTCATAAAAAGAACTACACAACTCATTATCTTGAATTAGCTTCTGTGGTGTTTGCTTTAAAAATCTGGAGACATTATCTTTATAGGGTGCACGTTGCTGTGTTCACGGATCATAAAAGTTTGTAGTATGTGTGTACTCAGAAGGAGTTAAATATCCATTAGAGAAGATGGTTAGAATTATTTAAGGATTATGATATGAGTGTGTTATATCATCCGGGCAAGGCCAATATAGTGGCAGACGCCCTTAATAGACTATTTATAGGTAGTGCTGCTCATGTAGAGAATAATAAGAAATATTTAACTCAATAATTCCATCAATTAGCCAGATTGGGTGTTATATTAGTTGATTCCACCGAAGGAAATATTCGGGCTTAGAGTAGTTCCGAATCTTCCCTAGTTTCGAAAGTGAAAAAAAAGCAAGATAAGGATCCTAGTTTGGTCAAACTGAAGTAGTCAGTTAAAGACCAAAAGGTAGAGGTTTCTCCCAAGGGGGAGATATTGCGTTGAGATACCAAAGTAGATTATGTGTGCCTTGTGTTGATGATTTGAGACAGCGGATTATGGCGGAAGCGCATGGTGTGCGTTATTCTATTTATCCAGGTGCTACTAAGATATACCGCGACTTGTGGGAAATCTATTAGTGGAGTGGTATGAAAAGAGATATAGCAGAGTTTATAGCCAAGTATGCAACTCATGAACAAGTTAAGGTAGAGCACCAAATACCTAGTAGTACGTTGCAAGATTTTGGTATCCCCACTTGGAAGTGGAAAGAGGTGAATATGGATTTTATGACTGGTTTACCCCATTCGTGTTGTCATCATGATTTGATTTTGGTTATTGTAGATAGATTGAATAAGTCAGCGCATTTCTTGCTAGTTCATACATCCTATACAGCTGAGGATTATGCTAAGATGTATATCCAAGAGATGGTTAGATTGTATGGAGTTCCTTTGTCCATCGTCTCAGATAGGGGTACTCAGTTTACCCCTCAGTTTTGGAGAGTTTTTCAGAAGGGTCTTGGTACCCAAATTTATCTTAGTTCAGCTTTTCATCCTCAGACGGATGGTCAAGCAGAGAGCACCATTTAGACTTTAGAGGATATATTGAGAGATTGTGTTCTAGATTTCAAAGGTAGTTGGGATGGGCATTTGCCACTGGTTGAGTTCGCTTATAATAATAGTTATCATACTAGTATTTAGATGGCTCTGTTTGAGGCTCTCTATGGGTAGAGATGTAGATCGCTAGTTGGTTGGTTCAAAGTTGGTGAGACTGCTTTAATTGGGCCATACATAGTGTTTGAAGCCATAGAGAGATTGAAAGCAATCCAAAGTCATCAGAAACCCTATGTAGATGTAAGAATAAGAGATCTTGAGTTTGAGGTTGATGATCTTGTATATTTGAAAGTTTCACCCATGAAAGGGGTGAAGAGATTTGACAAGAAGGGGAAGCTTAGTCCTCATTATGTAGGTCCCTTCCATATTTTGAGTCGTGTTGGGAAGGTGGAATAAGAGCTTGAGCTACCCGTAGATGTATCCTTAGTTCATCCAGTATTCCATGTGTCCTTGTTGAAGAAGTGCATGACGATTTAGCTGTTGTAGTTCCTCTAGAAAATACAGATATTCAGAATAGCCTTTCATATGAAGAAGTCCCAGTAGAGATTCTTAATCATCAGATCCATAGACTAAGGAACAAAGAAGTTCCCTTGGTCAAAGTTCTGTGGCAAAATCAGTCCGTTGAGGATGCTACTTGGGAAGCAGAAGCAGATATGCATACCAAGTATCCTCATCTCTTCTCTACAAACTCAGATTCAGCCAAACGTAATAGTTTACTTTATTCAGTTCTTTTCTAAGTCTCATGTTCAGCTATATAGCTATTTTCATAAGAATTCATGCATTTTCAAATCAGTTCAGTAGCTCAGTATGTTGAGCATCAGTCATTCAGTTTATTTCAGTTGTGCATGATAGATTATTGCCTTAAATTACTTAGTATTTTCAACTTAACCAGCCACATTGACGGACGAATGTTCCCAAGGGGGAGATATTGTAATACCCCATAAACTTTCCTAGCTTAAATTCGCTCTTAGAATATTATGGGATAGCTTCCAAACTGAATAGTATTTATTTCATGTGGAATTATATAGATTAAGACTTTCCATTATGTGGGAAATTGAATAAGCTTCCCATCGATACCAAATTCGCCCAATTCCGACACTCGGTGAAGGAGTTAAGACGTTTTAATTGACACTGTACCACCTGGACAATCACTGCATCGTGGAGATGGTTAAATTCATAATTGTCATTTTCCAATGTACCACCGCGATATAGGCACATCGCGGAGAGGTCCATTTTACCGTTTGACAATTTACAGTAGTCCAACACTATAGTCGCACATCACGTCGAAGGTCAAAATGGCATTCCTAAAGGGCACCGCGATGGCGGTGCATTGTGTTGAAGTGTCAGGTCCCAATTGTCAAAATTCAGTGGGACAACGCGATAGCTTCGCGTCATGGAGGCACCTAATTTTCTAATCGTCAAATTCTAGTGATCCACCGTGATAGTGGCGCAGCGCGGTGGCCCATTAAATTGGTACCCCAGTTACTTTTTCCAACATCGTTTAGAAGTTTAAAAGGGGTATTTTGGACTTTTCCCAAGCCCCCAATCCGTACAAAACACAAGATTTAACATATCCTAAGGTATTTTATGCTTATTTCATCCATTTTTTTACAAAAATAAAACCCTCGACCATCAAAGCTCTTCTCTAAGAAATCCAAATTCTCCATAGATTCTCCAAAGAATCTTAAAACTGAGGATTTCCTAGACAAGGTAATTGAGAACCCATCATCAAGAACTCTATAGGAATCCAAAATTCAAGGTTCCTTCATCTAATCATCCAACAAAGTATGTGGGGTTTATGAACAAGGATCTTCTTTCATTCTTGTGCCCAAAACTAGTTTTTATTTTACAAGTTCATATGATTTTAAATGTTTATTCATGAATTTTAAATTAGGGTTTATACCCATTATTGCTCTTTGCAAGATTTTGATATTTCAAGTATTTTAGAAGATGAACTGGATGCCAATTTTCATATTTTCATGCCTATTGCAGTAATTTGCATATTTTGAGATGAATTATCATTGTTTTCATTATGGAGCATGAATACTTTGATGTTTTGACATGAGATTGATGCATGGGTTATTATTCCAAGATTAAATATTAGTATTTCAAGAAAGATGATACTTTAAGCATCCTACTATCAGATTATTTTTAGATTTTTAGTAAAGCTTTGATCTTTTAATCATCAGATTAGCTATGGAATTTACTTTTTAGATTATTACAGAATACAAAATTCAGATAAGCTTTATTTATAGATTTTATCAGATTAATGCATAATTGGTTTTAGATAAACCCTTATGCTAGTTTTAAAGTAGATTTCCAACCGAATAAGTTTAGCAAATAAAAAGGGAGTAGTATTTAGCATCGAGCAGGAAGTGTGGATTTAGTGCATCCTACTTCCACAGAACTATGTAACCAATGTAGGTATAGATTATCAGATTATTCTTATTTCTATATGGATGACAGATTTATCTTATGATCGATCACTTGGGTAAGTTATACACCCTGGCAAGAGTATGACACTTCTCCCCAACGTGAGATTTCTTTCTTAGGAGGACGAGACATTAGACTCCATATTTCAGTATTTCAGATATTCTAGCTTATATGAGTCATCTACATTTAGCATGAATTATTTTATAAATGATGATTATGAAATAATGTTTTACTTATGCATATCACCCCCAAATACTTAGTAGATCCTCAAAGTACCGATCCACATATACGTCTATATGCTACATTATCTCATAATGTAGGTTCAGGTGCTCCATGTCAGTAGTATGAGTAGTTCGAGTATCTCCATCTATATCCGTCAGTTGGTGAGTCCTCATAGTTCGGGGACTTATTCATTCAGATTTTGCAGTTTATCAGCTTATGAGATTTAGCATTTCCTTTCAGACAGTTCAAGTTAGCTGGGGGTTTGTCCCAGTGAATATCTAGTATTAGTAGTGGAGGCTTGTCAGACTACTAGTTTTGATGCAGATTATTCAGTTTTGATGTTTCAGATATTATGTTCAGATTATTCTTAGATATTATAGACAGTTTCTGCATTCAGTATGGCTTTATGTCTATAATTCCATTATTATAAGATTTAGGCTCAATAGTATGCAGACAGGGTTAGTTTAAGGCTACTCGTAGTCTTGAGCACCGTGTGACATCTCGGGATCAGATTTTGGAGTGTTACAACCTAACACCACATTACCAAGAGGTGCAACTTATTCTTATATACTTACACCCTTATCCACTTAATGACTCAACCACAATCCATCATTTTTTATACTAGTCCTCATGTACATAATTATCTCACAATTACCACTGAAACTTTTCATAAATTATCAACCTAGCCTCTATCGCAAATCACATCAAGCCTACTAATTCATTTCCAGAAGACATACATTATTAAGCTTAAGCTACTATTTTTACCACCACATTCCACATCTAAAGTTCAAGAGTATTATCTAACACCAATCATGTAACACTGATGAAGCATGCCACATATTATACTATCCCATCAAATAGAAATATCAACCTAAGTCTATTACTTTACTTAACTATGACCCATAAGTTCATCCTCTCTATGACATTACTACAATGCCTCTAAACATACTACATACCTTCTCACATGTAGTACTAATTTACAACTACTAGAGAAAAAAATAATTAAGGAGGGGTAAAGCCACATAATAAATATTGTCGATCTTAATCTCATAATATAACCCATTTCAATCTTATCAACGTATTCTAATCTCTCACATCATAATTACTTATCCAAGCATACATTTAGACTACCTTCGAATTCCAGTTACACCAATGAGTCTCTACCCATAACTTATTGACTAATATACCCCTCTCCGTTCAAACCTATAAATAATTTATACAACCACCATGACTATTCATTCTGAGATCCTTCCCTATTTTGAATAATTAATAATCATAGTCAGCCACTTCCTTCACAGACTA
This sequence comes from Capsicum annuum, assembly GCF_002878395.1. NCBI lineage: Eukaryota > Viridiplantae > Streptophyta > Magnoliopsida > Solanales > Solanaceae > Capsicum > Capsicum annuum. Next base: position 21,273,513 of record NC_061112.1, on the reverse strand, counting down.
CCACACAATCTACAACTATTTCTATCACACTAGTATATTAATATAAAATGGAAACCCACACCTCAATCCACGGTTATACAACTAAAACTAATTATTTACACAAAAGTCACCCTCACTCTGACTGCTAACCTTGTGACTTCATGTCATCAACTTCTGGACCATCTCACTACCAATGGGTCATAGCACTTTAACATATACTACTACTCGGGTGGAAAATATAGTTCCAACACTCTGCTACACATAATTACCCTTATGCATGACATCTACAACAAGAATTTTGAAAGGGGACTGAATACACTTCGTACCTCAGGCTGAAAAGCATGATTTTATTAGAATACAGGTATACACTTGAATCAATACGTCTTGAATCACTAATGGACTCCTCTCAAGTCCTTGTTCCATCTCATAACTTTATGGATAACTCAATTAAAGAGAACTACATCGCTAAGGGAGCCAGATCTTACACTTGTATCGCCTTGACAATAAGGCATGGTCCATGAAATTAGAACAAGGAATGAAATTTGGATAACTTTCTTATGGACAACGCTATAGTATGAACTAGAGTATGAAAGAATATGAAACAACTCCTAAATACCCAATAGCCTACTGATTATAAGTATGGTGTACAACACACCAAAAATAAAGACTCTACTAGACATGATTTTGCAGACACCCTAGGCCCATGAACCGTGCTCTTATAACAAGTTTGTCACGACCCAAACCGAGGCTCTGACAGTGACAGACATCCCAAACCTTGAAGGGTCGAGCTCCCCTTCTAACTTGCAATCATATGCTAAGAGGAAATGCCAAAATACATAACAAAATGAAATCATTGTCAACTTTTATTTCAAACTACTCAATACTGAAATGAGTTCATAAAGATCAAAAACATCTAGCACTAGTCTGTGAACTCTCTACTAACTGAAAATAACCTCTGTCTGAAGACTGAGATAAGGCCCCCAGCCAGACCATAAATTAAATAAAATAATAATGACTTATACATTAGGCCTTCTGGGATAAGGGAGGCTCCCTAATAACAAATCTTTGACCAATCAATCTATGGCCTAGTGAGCCCCCGGGACTGAGCCTAAGATCCTGAAATATAGGGGGTCAATACAGATGTACTAGTACGTAGAACAATCCAAAACAAAATATTCTTTATTAAAAAATATAGGTGAGAGCATTTCATAAATCACATATCATCTTAAAATAGTTGTAAACACATAGGCATAATTTGAAACTATCAAAACACATTCTGCAATTCATGACTATACTCTTTATCTTACTTCAGAGCCAGATGGTACACCCTACAACTCTGCTATTGCACGAGCTACATGGAATCCGCCCTTGACTCAGCGTCCAAGCCCCCAACATAAGTTTGTCGTAAGGGTTGGAGTATCTGTTTCTCTATAATAGCATTGGGACATCGCCGATATACAATTTCCCTTTCGGGTATCATAAATCCGTGTTGGTAAATCATAATTTTGGGCAATGAGTCGTATGATTCGTGCCTTCTTCGGGTAACCATCTAACTCTCATAAGCCCAGTTTTATATTCTTTAAAATACATCTTCTTCATCTTAAGGTTATTTCTTTCATAAAATCTTTAGGCACATTAAAAATAGGGTATCGTCATACCCGGACTTGCAAGTCATGTCACAATATCTCTACAGTCTTTATCTTATTTAAAAGGATGGTTATTGACCACGCAAAAGCTCTACTATTTGAACAAAAGTTCATATTTTAAAATAGTTAAAAAATCAAACCATTCTCAATACTTATTCTATAGTGGTCACCCTTTTCAATCACCTTTAAGCCATTCTAAAAAGGAATCATTATCATCATAAAACAAGTAAATCCCTTTTCCATTATCTCATGAAAACAGTTTAATGTATACATAACAGGGTCAAACATTTAACAGTTTACGTAACCCATTCTCAACTTGTAAAATGTATACATTTTCATAGTAAAAAGAGGGAATTATACATCCCATGCTCTCATTTAAGTTCACAATCCAAGCATAATCATAGTTACACGAAAACAATTCAAATTAGGGATTCAAACCAAAATTTTCTCAACACTTCATCATGATGTAATAATTTCAACACAAGTTTATCAATAATCTTGAAACCAATTTCATATATACACATAAATAACCTTTAAAACAAATTAGAAAATAGTAAATCCATGCCCATGGGTTTAGGATAGTCCCACGTACCTTAATTGATGAAGAATTCGCGAAAGATTGAACCTTTAAACTTGAATGTGAAAACCTTAGTTGGTTTTTCTCCTCTTGTGTTTTAGAAGATGAATTAGGGGCTTTTAAGGAGGAAATAACGTACATTAGGGTTGAAATTCATCTATAGATATTTAGGGATTGTTATGGGACGTGAAAGGACCATATTGCCCTTAAATAACACTAAAACAGAGCTTTTACATTATTCTTCCCAAGATGGGTGATGCACAACCCATGGCACAAGCCAAGCTAGGCGACACACAGCCCATGGCATAGCCTTAAGTGGTCATCGCATGCCCCATCGCATAGTTTGGACAGTGTCTCATTCAAACACTCATAACTTTTGACTCCAAACTCAGATTGACAAACGGTAGGTGGCGTTGGAAAGAAGATTTGAACGGCTTTGATTTGATATATTAAAGGCTCTCTAACTCTTTATATGAAAGAAGTTATGGTTGATGGAAGTTGATCCAAGTTGAGACATTCATCAAAACTTAATCGATAGAAGAGTTTTCAACTCGTCTTTAAGTTAGGGGATTTTTGTGACCTCAATTCATTTTCAAAGGTATTCACACACTATAGGATTGATCATCACACATTTATTAGCAAAGAATCATTGGGTTCGAGTCTATATGCCCAGAAAAGATGGTTCAAACTTTAGCTCGAAAGTGCGGGGTGCTACAATGATCATTCTAAAAGAGATGACATAACAAATTATTTAGAGAATTACCATGAATCTAAAATTATTTTCCCTCACAAAATATTTACCCTAACTACAAGGAAAGAGATTAAAGCAATAAGTTGAGTGTTTGATGCCATAACTCAAAGACATAGTATCTCTTAAGGGGTAGATCAAGAACTAGACTCATAAATGCTACTGGAAATAAATCCGGAATAGAATAAGACAGATACCCAGTGTTTCTTGACTCCCTCCATTTTACTAGCTTCTATAATTAATACAATCTCTTGGAACTAGGAAAGTCAAGTTCAAAAAGCTTTCAAAAGACATTAAATTTTTCAAAATGCATAAGTGTCATGACCTGAACTAGGGCCTAGTTGTGATGGGTATCTCAAGCCCACTGTGAGACAGAGACCACCCCCTTAGCCTAACATCTAGCATACAATAAAAGAATAGAGTTGAAGCCAAGCAAATAGTAATAAAAAAGGTAGATAATCAAATGTAAACTCTATGAATTAAAACTAACATCCAACCCTCTAAAATTAGAAAATCAAACTAAGTTGTGATATACCCCCGACCATAACCAAAAGAATCTAAATAAAATACTAAGAAATAAAGAAAATATTTGAAATGATCATGTCTTTCGAAAGATGGAGGCTCACTACTTTACAGCGACTCAATAGATGTATTGAATGACCTAAAGTTATACAAGACCAATAGAACACCCTTCAGACCCTACATCATGAAATGATGTAGCGTCCAGAGATAGTCAGTGGGATAAGCACTAGCATGTAACTCAGAAAAAGTAATAATATAATGTTAATATCATAAACTACTCAAAAACCATATGCATACATTCATATATACATATATAGGATGTCAGGATAAGGATAAGGGTCATGAACATGAGAGTTTAAACCGTTAACCTAAAATATGTAGTTCGATCCGTCCTAAAGGCACCCATGGGCTATATGGGTTTAGCCCTCCCTCCTAAAAGAGTCCTAGTACATGTTAGTCGTATGAAACAAGGAATTCAAGAAAGGACTAAAGACACCAAGGCTCTAGCCATTCCAAAATATAAAATGTGAACCATGCACACGGTCATGTAGACCCTCACACCGAGAAATATGGTTTTCAGTGTTAGTCCCACCGGACTACACTTTCACGATGAGATACATAATTTTCTTTGAGTCCAATTTAAAATAATTTACGCATAAACTCAACAATTAATCCAGGAGTCTTATCGTAAGACATTTATCACTTGGTATCATCATACCAATTATGCTTGCAAGATCATATAATCATGACAAACCAATCCAATTTGACTTAAAAATCCAAATCATGGGCACCAAAGGCATTTCAATTTTTTTAACCAATTATTCATTAATACAATGCAATGTGTTCATAAAATATGTTGAATTATGCAATTATCCATGTTCAGAAAACTCAATTTATAAAGTAGATTGGGGTTAATGTCATTATCAAGCAAAAAAAGTCATACATTTGGGAAACCCGTGTTCTCCATTCCAATTCCCATAATGCACCCATTTAGTCCAAAAATCATAAATTTAAAGCATAAATTATCAATTTAAAACATGGGAAAAGTAATTTGAATAATACCAATCAAAACCCCTCAACTCAATTTCAAACCCATACATTTAAACCTCATGGATAATGATTAAATAATTCCACAATGTAAAATTATAGTTAGGGATAAGATACATGCCTGAAATACACAAGAAATTAAAAATAATTCGAAGTTTAGAGTCTGGATGATGAATTCATTGTAAAACCCTTGAACATTCTTGGGTTTTGAGTTTTAGAAAGAAAGAGAATGAGTTGATCTTTTAAAACTGAAGGGAATGGGGATATTTTATATTTAAAGGTCATACAAGGGGTAAAAAGACCAAAAACCCCTCACCCCAAGTGAATAAAATAAAAACTGAACAAAAGTAAAACATTAGCGTGGCACACCGCTGTCGTGGAGGGTAGCCTCCGTGCCACACCAATATCGTGGAGTCTAATCTCCGTGGCATGCCAAAATCGCCGACCCTCACTATCTCAGGGTCCCAAAATGACCCCGAATCCCTTTCAAAAATTATTAAAACTTTTCCCAAATTATCTTTTTAACATCCCTAAACATAATTCAAGTCAAAAATTGGCATTACGAACACCGGAGGGTCAAAAATTAAATGGTTGAAATTTTGAGGGGTCTTAAAATAAGGTTTAATTTCTATCTCTATAAGAACCTTTCATCAGTGACTCCAATTTAGAGAAATATTGTCACGACTTAACTAATCGGATTATGCGAGCACCTACTCTAATCCACCTAAATATAAGAACCCTTCTCCCCCCCCCCCCCAATTGAAATATAAGCGAAAGTTATTAAGAAATAATTAAATTCTTTATTTATTACAACTAGCTTACAAAACTTTAAGTACAAAATAAACACTCTACCCAAGAACCTAATCTAAACAGGTACAAGAGCTACTATAAAAGAAGTGGAAACAATCCATGCATGACCCAACTTTCACCGCAAGATACAATGATAGAAGTTATCGTAGATCCCTATCATATCAATCCTGAGACATCTACTAATCCTGTAATTAGGTTATACCCCAAAAAAGGGTATAGCAAGAGAGTATCGATACAAACAACATGTATTGATAAGCATCATCGGCCGACACAAATTAAATCATATAAATATCTGCAAGAAAACATATAATTTAAGAGGTTATTTAGTCAAAGACCATCCATATTTACCTTCCTTGTCTTTTACTATTCCTACTAATCTGTAAGTCAACTTCCATACCACATTCAACTATAATCATTACCTTCTCACAATGTCTTTAAATCAGGCCTTAAATATTTATTTAACTATGAACTCCACCATAACTAACTTTAATGGTTCCTAATCCTTAGCAACCCGTCATATTAGAAACTTATGTAACATTTGTATGAATTATGTTATCCCGATTATACATTAACACCGCCTAGTTAGAGATTTCAAACAAGGCTATGAATAATTAGTTAGAAAGAAAACAACATTCCACTTGCCTAATCTCAACAATATTACCTTGAAGACAATGACCAAAACCATGTCAGTAGTACAACCATGAATACCTACCAAATAACTTCACCATAATTATGTGACACTTAGCCTTTCAAACAATAATACAATATTCAGTTAAGTGCAAGTGAATATAGACAAATAACCCAAATCAAGATCATGATTACCATTATTAATTCAAGTCAACAAATCATGACTCGACAATTATATGCTATACCTTGTCTCATATGCATAAGTAGACAATCAAAGAGATATGTCAATTATTTGTAATTTATCCCGAACTACTTATGGTCTAATGACACACAATACTGACAATAATCATAAATCTAGAATCACTCAAGGAGTCAAATATGATAAGTAAATAGATATATTCAGTTCACTCAAGGAACCAAATATAATACATAAATAAATAAGTAAACTCAATTCACTCAAGGAACCGATTATAACAAGTAAAGAGATAAATTGATTCACTCAAGGAACCAAATATAACAAATAACAAATAAACTCGATTCACTCATGAAACCAAATATAACACGTAAATGAATAAATATGGTTCACTCAAGGAACTTTCACACTTAAAAATATCTTATACACACATGATAAGGGTTTTATGATCGCCCATTAGATATGACCTACAAGGAATGAGCTCTTGTTCATGTACCAAAATCTCAGACATCTAATGTCTACCAACCCTATATCAACCAATTCCATAAAGATGTTCAAATACTGGTACATCTCATAATAATAATAATAATAATAATAATAATAATAATAATAATATAAATCCCGTAAAGATATTCAAATATCAGTACATTTCAAAATAATCAACAGATATCACAATAATTACAATTACAATGAAATAAAACAACCACACTTGTAAAATCCATAAGCTTTGAATACAACCTCATTGTATGCAACGAACACTTAAAACGTCATTTAACTATCTTTTTATTTGAGGTGGTAACTAGAACTTCCAAATGTCTACGGTATACAGAACACCTATATTTGCTCCATAGTACACCCAACCTTCCATCTTAACACTAATACCTTAACAAGACAGTCATTCCTCTAGTTACCACCATAGATTCTTCAGAATTTACCAACACTAACCACCTTTAATTAGATTTTGTTAGGTTCTATATCATTTCTTGGGTACAATATCGTTACAAACATACATGAGTGATCAACATCAATAACAATGCACATTAAAATAATTGACAAGTTCAATATCACCAATAATATTAAATATCCATTTAGACAATCAAAATTTACCATTTTATCCATCCCAACACCTATCCGTAGGCCTAAGCATAAAATCTCCCATCAATCTATGTCATGTATATGCTTTCTAACTAAATTCTAAGCTACTCGTTAAGCCTAGACTACCTGGACATCAAGCAGTTGCTACGGAGACATGAACACGAGCTTCTGACTCTATGTTAGTAATTTTCAATGTGAAATTTATAAGAAAATAATGGATCTTACCTCATTCAAGCATATTAACCTCTCTTCATTAATTTATGGTCATGAGGCAATCCTAGAAGGGGTTTAGAAGCCTCATTCATCCTATTTACAATTAAAGAGGAGAAAAATATTTAATAAAATAGAGGGGTGATTTTTACACTCGGAGTCCTACTATAGTATTCCGTAGACTGCTACCACGATGCTGTTATAGCAAAAAAAACTTCACTATAGTGCAATAACATCAACCTGACCAAAAATTCAAATTTGAAAATTTTCAACTTACTCTATTCGTACTAGTTTGAGATCATATTTTTAAAATTTTTTGTGCCCCGTGACCATAAATAAGGTGCCTTTAGTAACAACGGAACGTGTCGTTAGAAAATAAGAAGAAAATTGGTCTTCACCATGCTATAGCTAACAAAAATGGTAAGATTTGGTGGTATTGGGAGGATTCTATAGAATGTTCTGTGGTGCCCAATTCAAATCAACTCAATTTAAAAGTACATCATTTCTCATCCAATAAGATATCTACTATCGTGTATGCAAAGACGACATTCAGGAAAAAAAATTATGGTATAAGATTAGACAGAATATGACTCAGGTGAATGATCCATAAGCAATACTTGGTGACTTTGATATTATTAGTTTCTTCTACTGAAAGAGGGGTGGCAAACCTCAAAGGATGAGTCATAATATGAATTTTATCTCATGCATGGATGATTGTGAACTAACCGATGCTGGTTACAATGGTCACACCTACACTTGGACTAATAATAGAAAGAGAGGGAATAAAATTTGTAAGACTCAGCAGATTATTGATCAACGAAGATTGGACTGACAATATGGGGATATTGTGGTTAAGCATCTATCTAGAATAGGTTCTGATCATAATATGATTTTATTTAATTATAAGTTACTTTCTATCAACTATATGAGATATTTCAGGTTCATAAACTTTTACACAATGCAATCGAACTTCAAAGAGGTTGTTAAAAGCAACTAGAAGGTAATGCATATGGTAGCCTTATGTTTATCATGCAGGATAAATTAAAAAGTGAGCCAATGGTCTAAGGAATCCATAGGTTACATATTTGAGAAAGTGAAGAAATATGAAGAACTTGTCACTGAAATAGAGCAGAAGATGGATGAAGATGAATATGATCAAAATAGGCTGGAGTTGAGTAGATTTAATGCTGAATATATCAGATAGACAAACATCCTGGACAATTTTCTTCAACAAGCCAACATTCAATGGAAATAAGAAGGAGAATCATGTATTAAGTACTTTTTCAGTACTATTAAACATAAAAGAAGGAAAGTTTTTGTACACAAAATTAAAAATGTTGAAGGTATTTGGATTGAAAATAATGAGACTATTCAATATGCTGCTATTCAACACTTACAAAATCTCTTCACTGAAATGGTTCATATTCTAGACTTTGGAGTGCTAAATAACATTGATAAATTGATCGCTAATAAAGATGACCAAGATCTCAATAAATTCCCAAAAGAAGAAAAGAAATAAACAAGCCATCATAAAGCTGATCCTAATTCTGTTATAGGACCAAATAGGTATAAAGGGGTTTTTCCAAACTTGTTGAAAAATCATCAAAGCGGACGTGATCAACTTTGTGCAAAGCTTCTATTGTGGTAAATGACTGACAAAGTTCTTTACTCACAGTTGCTTAGTTCTTATTCCTAAAATTGATGAATCTGCTAGTTTCTCTCGTTTGAGACCTATTAGTTTGACCAACTTTTCTAATAAAACTTTCAAAAGTCATGGCTTGTAGACTGAACTAATTACTCCCTAAGTTAATCTCAGATAAATATATTATTTACTCAGGAGACTATACCTTGTATTAATAAAGGTAGTAAGGCTAATAAAATTTTTAAATTGGATATGAAAAAGGCTTATGATAGAGTTTCTTGATTGTGTTGTTTTCATTCTTATAAAATTTGATTTCTCTAAATTTTTATTAACCAAATCCGGAAACTGATTTAATATGTCTGGTACCTATTATCATCCCCGGTGAAAGAAAATGTTTCTTTCACTCTACCAGAGGCCTTAAATAGGGAGACCCTTTATCTTCTTCTTTTTTCATACTTACTGCAGAACTCTTATCCAAATTTCTTAATGAAGTTCATGATAAAGATAGGTGCATTGGTTATTATATGGTCTCAGATGGTCTCAGGATTAATCATCTTGCATGTGAAGATGATATAATCCTCTTCATATATTGGGAGAACTACTCACTCATACTATCATGTGACAACTAAGAAAGTATGAAGAAGTTCCTAGTCAAAAAATCAACAAAGCTAAAAGTAAGTTTCTAACAGCTTCTCATGCAGCTTTAGGTACTATTAGAAGAGTAAAGAGAATGACAAGCTTTTAAAGTGGGATTTCCCCTTCACTTATCTCTGGTGCCCGTTCTTGACAGGCAGGAAAAGGATATCTCATTATACGAATATTTCTTTTAAAATTGTTAAAAGAATTTAGGGATGGAAAGGCAACTTATTATCTCTAGGATGCAAGGCTATAAGTGTTACAGTCTCAAATCATGCTTATTCTAGTAGCTATTTTTCCTTCCAAGACAGTTTTGAAATAACTTGAGAAATACATGACCAACTCTTTTGGGGGCAAGAGTGAAGGGAAAAACAAGTATCATTGGGGAGCTTAGCACAAGTTTTTCTAGCCAAAGAATGAGAAGGAACTTGGATTCAAATTATTGAAAAACATTCAGAGTTCTTTTGATCATTAAGAGATCAGAGGTGGAGATTTAAGACTCATGACAATTATGGCCTGACTATCTAAAGTCCAAATTTTTTCAGAGTAAACTTAGTGGCAAAAATATGGAGCTCTGGACAATATCAAAGTCAAAGGAGTTGCTGACCTATAAGAGATATTAGAACCTCATATGTTGTTGAAAATGAACAATGGCTCCTTTTTTTGTGGGACAATTGGATATGTATAGGCCCATTAGCCTCTATATTGCAATATGGTCCTAAGCCAGGTAATACATTAGTAAGGAAATTTATTAGTGGAAGAACTTGAGAAATCGAAAAGCTTATGAATAATGTTCAGAAGAGTTTGAGAAATTATATTGAAAAGATCTAAATTGCTGACCAAAATAGACCAGATGATTGTTTATGGACACTTGACAACGACGGTAAGTTTTCAAGTGCATTTGCTAGGAATAATTAGATAGAATAAGAACAAGAATGATACTTATAGAAAGCTTTGGTATAAATGTATACCTTTTAAGGCTGCTTTTCTTAATTGGAGAATATTAAAGAAGAAACTTCCTCTAAATGATATACTCCCTAAGTTTGGATAAAATGTGATTTCCAAATACAAATATTGTAAAAATCCTCAACCTGAGATGATAGAACATCTCTTTGTTGATGGAGATATAGCTAAGGCAGTTTGGAAATAATATGTCGATCCACTAGCTATTAAAATATACAGTAGGCCTGTGAGACAACTAATGTGGAACTGGTGGGCTTATGATAGCACCAATACATTATAAAGAACTCACGGTAATATTTTTCCTAGTATTATCAACTGAGAGTTGTGGAAAAGAAGAAGTGCTAGCAGATATGGACAAAACTTATATTTGGTACATAAACTAACCTATCAAATTTACTATCAGATTAAGATTCTCTTATACACACACTTTACGCAGATTCTCTTTTACTTGTCTTGGAGAGATATATGTTTATTGCAAATAGTTACACTACTCTAATCACCAGCCTTAAAGTCTATTAGGAAGGATCTTCACCACTGAAGTTTAAAATCAACACAAATGGTAGCTCCTTAGATAGGGAGAAGAAGGCAGGATCGGATGGAATAATTAGTGACCAAGAAGGGAATATGATATTAGTTTGTACAGAATCACTTGAGTTTTGCAATAACAACCTGCTAGAAATCAAAGTCGCCATAATAGGATTGCTAAATAGTCCATATCTCGACTTGAGTAATGTAATTATAGAGATGGACTCACATCTCATTGAGGATATGATCAATGGAACAAGCAATCCATCCTGGAGATTTCAACATTTGATTGAAGTTATTCGACACTAGCTCAACAAACTTCACGGCTTTGTCAAAAAAACTGTTATAGAGAAGCTAATACAATGACAGATGTACTCTCCAAACAAGGAACAAGTTTTGAAAAAAATAGGTGTATACCAAAATCTTCACAGCATGTATAAGGGTGTTATTCGATCCTACGGGTTGGACAAAAGTGGTGTGGCAAGTTTCACAATAAAGGAAAAGAAGATTGGCATTGACTAATTAGTTGAGAATAAAGATGAATCAGTTTAGACATCAGATTAAACATTTATTCACAATTTTTTAAAAGCTTATTTGTAAAGGAGGAGATCCCACGATGTGTGAAGGAATGTCTTGTCATTCCTGTCTTGGTGGGTTGTTACTATGTTACTTGTTTGTTTTGGGCTATAGGTTACAAAAGAGTTTTAAAATGAGGTGTAGGTGATACAAGTCTTAATTATTAGGTGGAGGTGACAATTACTTTATTATGAATTAAGAAAGTTGGAGAAGTTTGAAAATAACCCATAAGTTTTTAAATTTGCACTTTAATTCAAATGTTAGTTAATATAACAAAAAATGGAGGGAAAAAAAGGTGTGTTTCTCTCTCTTTTCATCCGTTGTTGTTTTCTCTCTCTTCATGATTATTGTTGTTCATTGTTGCTACTACTGCTTTATTCATCATCTTCTGCTTCATTATCATCATCTTTTACAATATTATCATATTCTTCTTGTCAACCATTGTTGTTGTTGTTACCGCTACTATTGTTATTTTACCAATTCGTAGGTCAAATTTTATTTCGAACATCACGACTTTTCACTTTTACATTACTTCATAGGAGACCTTGGTAAGTCAAATTATGATTTTTAGTCGAATTTGTCATCTGGGTTACAAAGTTACTATTGTTTTTTCCAACAATGGATAGAAGCCGATCAACCACTCCCACATCCAAAAATTGAAGGTGGCAAAAATAAGAATGTTGCATTGGATGTGTGGTCTTACTAGAGGGGATAGAGTTAGGAATGAGATTATCTGGGAGAAGGTAGGAGTGGCTTCGGTGGAGGACAAGATGCGAAAAGAAAGGCTGAGATGGTTTGGGCATGTGATGAGAAGGGGCATAGATGCCCCAGTTCATAGGTATGAAAGTCTTGCTTTGGATGACTTCAGGAGGAGTAGAGGTAAGTTGAAGAAATACTGGAGGGAGTTGATTAGATATAACATGGAGCAGCTTCAGCTTTCTGAGGATATGACCCTAGATAGGAAGGTGTGGAGGTCGTGGATAAGGGTAGAAGGCTAGTGTGTATAGCCAGGTTAGTAATCCTAGGACTGTGTGCATAGGTATCTTTGGTATGTGAGTGTATGTTGCTACTAGGTGGGTGTCCTATTCCTTTTTTCCTAGTTCCTATTTTCTCTTTTAGTGTTGTCCTTATTTCTCGTATTTTTCGTATTTCGCTGATTTTTATTTTTATTATTTTCTATTCCTTATTTCTGTTATGTCATCCAAATCTTTATTTACTATGCATTATCTTGAGCCAGGGGTCTATTGGAAACAACCTCTCTACTTCTTTGAGGTAGCGGTATGGTCTGCGTACCTCTTACCCTCTCCAGACCCTACTTTGTGGGAATACACTGGGTTTGTTGTTATTGTTGTAGTTGATAGAAGCCGATCATGAATTCAACTAAGTGCCCACAATTTAAATAGATCACTCATCTGGTGCATCAGATGAGTAATCTGTAGCAACAGAAGATATATCTGTTGCAACAGACTAGTTATCTATTGTATCAGACTAATTATCTATTGCATCAAACTGATTATCTGTTGCATCAGACGGATTATCTGTTGCATCATACTGATTAATCTATTTGGAACAACACAAATCAGCCCCTGCCACAAACCCAACAGATAACCAATATGTTTTGATATTGCTACTGGATTCAAAATTATTTCTTACATCCAATGGTTGATATGTTTGTTGAGAATATAATAGACAGAATGAAAATTAAATACTTCCTCCATCTCAAATTACCCATCCCAAATTTTCTAATTTGATTTCTCATTTAACTTATCTTTTTTTATTAATCAAGAAGAGATAAAAAAAATTCCACGTTTTACCCTTTACATTAATCACTTTTTCTTCAAATTAAAATATAAACATCATTTCATAGAAGTATTATGGTAAACTAGGCATGTTATTAAGTATTTTTCTTAATCAATGTGCCATCTCAATTTGGGATGGGTAGGGTAATTTGAGAGAGAGGGAGTTATCTATTGAAACAAACTAGTTATCTGTTGCAACATATGAATAATCTGTTTGGAATAATATAAATCAGCCCCTGCCACAAACCCAACAGATAAATCTTAAATCTTGCAATTGCTGCTAGATTCAAAATTACTCCTTACGTCCAATCGTCGACATGTTTGTTGAGAAGATAATAGAAAGAATGAAAATTAAATATGAATTAAAATGGTCAAAGTTGATTAAACATAATTTTTTAATTAAACTAAAACAAATAAAAATACATATACAAACTTAGAAAGAAAGAAGAAACAAAATAATCTAATCATTATTAATAGATTCTTCATCATTATTATTATTAATGCCAGTCGCATCTTCGACAGGCCGCATCAGTGCCCTTCTTATCTTATAGATCTCCAGCAACATCCTTACTCTGACAGCAGCCAACTCCCACTGTATATCATGTACCTGCCTCTGCAGTTTTCGTACGTCATCTCGTAAAATAGCGACATCCCACACTGGATCGCCCATATCTAGAACACGCATAAATTGACAAAAAATGCAAAAATAAAAGTAAAGAAAAGAATCTGAAAGTAATACAACGTATATTTACACAAAAACCAAGAAAAAAACTTGTCATAGACAGGAAAAAGCAATCAAGTTCTTGAAGAAAAATTAGTTGAAGGTGTAATATGAAAGACAAGAGTAAGAAATAAACAGATATGTGTAGTAGAATGAATGAGTAAGGAGGGATCTATTTATAGAGGATTGAATTTGAATGAGTTAGGCAAAAAGGTGCGACTGTTCACCTCTATTTATTAATACTGGTGATTTTTTAATTACTTTGAAAAGTTGTGACTTGATAAAATTCTTTTCAGTAACCCTTTTTTTGAGTTGTGGCAACAGATTATAAATCTGTTATATCAGATAATCCATATGTGACAATAGATATAAAATTTATTGTAACAAATCTATGATCTGTTGCAACAGATAATATATCTGTTGCAACATATATCTTTTTAATAATCACCATATATTTATCTTTAATCCAAATTTGGTGACTTTTTTATTATATAAATTTAAAAAATAGATTCAAAAATAAAAAGGCACCACTGTTCACCTCCATTTATTGATACTGGTGGCTTTTTTATTACTATGAAAAGTTTTGAATTGATAAGTTCTTTTCAGTAATCATTTTTTGAGTTGCAATAGATATATCATTTGTTGCAACAAATCTACAATTTATTACATCAGATAATATATTTGTTGCACATATAAGCTATATTTTTTAATAATCAACATATCTTTAATTCAAATATGGCGACTTTTATTATATAAATTAAAAAAATAGATTTAAAAAAAAATATGTCTAAGAGTCACGATCAGTTATGAAAACTAAATAATCGTTTTATTACGATTATAAATTGTGTTTATCATTTATTTCCTTATTATTTATTTATGAACCATTTTTCATATTAAATAATCGGAAAGTCATGTCTTTTCACCCTCTCAATAACAATAATCTTTTTTTACTAATAACCGCCTGTTGCAATATATGATCGATCTATCGCATTAGATTAACCTCTGTCAACATGTTGAGAATAAGGAATAAGTAAGAATGATAATTAAATACTAAATAAGAATTAAAAATTTAAAGTCGACCACCAAACATAGATTTTTGAATCCCTTAGGTAGATCCAATATACAAAAGGGGAAAATACACACATACGCTAAAAGAAAAAAAAACATAACCTAATTATTATTACTACTATTATTATTATTATAATTTCAATTATTAGTATTAGTATTAGTATTAGTATTAGTATTAGTATTAGTATTGTTAACCAGATAATTTTCATCTGGCAGAAGCAGGACCCTCCTCAGTCTTGCTCCGAAGTTGGCCAAATCCCTCTAGAGTTCATCAAACTGCCTTTGAAGTTCCTGCAAGGACTCGATATGAATCTTCTTGTACGAATCTGGATCAGCCATATTTGTATATGTAGTAGAATGAACGAGTAAGGAGGGACCTATTTATAAATAATTGAATTGGAAGGGGTTAGTCAAACAAAAAGTCACGACTGTTCATATCCCTTAATTAAATAAAACTGGTGAATTTTCGAATATGTAAATTAAAAAAAATGGATCTAAATACAACATTTTATCTTTTTATTGTATTTTGAAAAGAAAAGAAAATTATTTTAAAATAAATCTAACAGATAGGTAATTTGTTACAAAATATATTCCATCTGTCAGATAACTTACAACATATTGACAATCTGTTGCAACAGATGGGTATATCAATTTGCTTTTCCAACGTCTGTTGCAACTTGCTAGTCATCTGTTTATTCAACTTAAGCCATAGATGGGCTAGAAAGAATAAGGTGCGTGCAGATGGATCCACTATCATATGTGTGTGAGTTAAGAAGTATTACTAATAAGGTCACTGGGCCAACACACACAAAGTATAATGTTTTTGTGAATGCAGTTTCTAACCGATTAGGAACTGATCATTCAAATAAAATCCTGTATTATACAGTTAAGTTTGATGGGTTCGAATTGATAAGGCGAGGGACTCATGAAGATGGTGTAGATACCCTATTATGAATTACTGATGGTTGTTGCTCGTGTTTATGCGTGTCAAGTTTTGAGAAGGGATCAATATTTGGTGTCATTACAGAGAACCAATAGCGATTGGACTTAAATTTAAGTATGCATTGGACTCTAAGAACATCTTCGAAGCCTTCCACTGTATCAAACAAGAACGAAAAACCAATAAAAATTCCCCTGGCCCAAATTTATATGGAAGGGTTGATCAAGAAGATGATTATATGCCAGAAGCAGCCAAAGGAGAATGCCTGCGAGGGAAAGGGGAGTTGATGAAAGACTATATCATTTGAGAGCTAATTGAAGATGATACATAGGGTAGAAAGTAACTTCTAGCGAATCTGGCCGATGGAATTATCTTAAAACATGAAAAATTTGAATCAAGTACAAATATGAAAGTGTATCCGGTAATGTAAATTTATTTGTTGTCTCTCTGAAAGAAAAATAATGCAGATGAACACTTTGCTAGAGAGCTGCGATTAGGTAGCATGGTAGGGATTATCACCTAGATAGAAAATAGCAGAAGACGAAAACAGCAGCCTTGAGGGCATTGAGGGTTAAAATGATATGCAGTAAGTCTAGAAAACTTCCGCCAACAGCAACTGCAGTTAAAGTAATGAATCTAAGCGAAGGCGGTAATTTCTTAATTTTAAATTGCATCCCATGCCTTCTTTTTTGTGGTTTTGATTAGGTCCACTATTGTTGACCTGATCGAAACTACAAACGTGATTGAAAGGCAAATTGAGTATCATCACTTTGTAGCAATATGGTTATAGTTGATTGTTTTTATAGCCTTAGCATGCTTTCAACATTTCTTAGAGAAGATCAGAGGCTTGCTCTAGTTTCTGAATTTTGATAATTTTCAAGCTTGCCTCCAGCTTGCTGATTCTGTATTCAAGCTGGTCGTTGCCATCTTTGAAGTTGGTATAGAGTTATTGATATCTTATAAGCTCGATCAGGAACACTGCCTTTAAAGTTGTGGCATTGAAGAAGGCCTCCAGAACACCTTCTTCGAAGTCTTAAAGGATACATAGAGGGCCGCTATATTTTTTTAGGTCAAAATATGTTGATGCACACTGAAGATATGGTCCCAACAGTTGAACAACACACTTTTATTGAGCGTTGCTCAATGCAACTTGCTCAACCAATTTGATAAATTAATAAGCGAGGAGTTACGTAGCGTGTGATATAAGCTGACTCTACCAAGACTATCAAATTTTACGTAACTACAGGCTCATTACCCTATCAAAAAAATTTGACAAAATTAGTGCACAAATCAAACGAGTTAAATCGCTCAGCCTTTTTGTTGATCTCTCTTCTCCAATTATACATGACAAGATATTTGTTATGCAAAAGTCTACATTGTTGCCAGAAATTCTTGCTAGGGCACAAGTCTTCAGATGGAATCATCAATAATCTTTCAATATCAAGTGATATTGAGAGATCCCTAGTCATGCCTTCTTAAGACGCTCACTACGACAAGAATTTCTGCTAATAGAAAGATATCTGCCATGCAAAAGTCTACATCATCAGCAGAAATTCTTGCCTTCAGAAGGCATTATTAGTAATCTCTCAACATCAAGAAAGTCTTGTACAAAAGTCTTCAGAAGACAATCAAAAATAAGAAATTTTTAAGCAATGACTACACATAATTACGGCATCAACAACCTCACTAGATTCACTCCTCATACAAAAGAAAAGGCAGAAATATTTTCATTTGCTTTCGCATGTTATTTACTTAACAAACCAAACAAAGATGAACTAATAGCATTTAATTCATCTTTGTTTGGTTTGTTAAATAAATAACATGCGAATGCAAATGAAAATATTTTTGTCTTTTCTTTTGTACGAGGGGTAAATCTGGTGAGGTTTTTTATGATAATCAGGATGTAGTCATTGTTGAAAACTTCCTTATTTTTGAATGTCTTCTAAATACTTTCGTATAAGACTTCCTTGATATTGAGAGATTATTAATAATGCCTTCTAAAGACTTTCACTCTGTCAAGAATTTCTGCTGACGGTGTAGACTTTTGCATGGAGAATATATTGACATCAACAGAAATTCTTGCCATAGCAAAAGTCTTGGGAAGGCATGACTAGGAATCTCTCAATATCACTTGATATTGAGAGATTACTTATGATGCCATCTGAAGACTTATGCCCTGGCAAGCATTTCTGGCGACAGAGTAGACTTTTGCATAGCAGATATCTTGTCATCTATATTAGAGAAGAGCGATCAGCAGAAAGGCTGAGAGATTAAGCTCATTTGATTTGTGAACTAACTTAATCCAATTATTTTGATAGGGTAATGAGCTGGGAGTTATGTAACGTTTGATAGGCTTGGTAGAGTTGGTTTAGATCACACGCTATATAACTCGTTGCTTGTTTATTTATCAAATTGGTTTAGCAAGATACATTGAGCAACGCTCGATAAAAGTGGGTTGTTCAACTACTGGGACTACATCTTCAGTGTGAATCAACACATTTTGACCTAAAACAAACACAGCGACCCTCCATGTATCTTTTAAGGCTTCTGAACGAAGTGTTCTGAAGGCCTTCTAAAATGCCACAACTTTGAAGGTGGTGTTCCTGATCGAGCTCACAAGAGATCAGGAACTCTTGACCAACTTCGAAGACTTCAAAAACCATCTTGAATATAGAATCAGCAAGCTGCAGGCAAGCTTGAAAATTTTCAAAATTCAAAAACAAGAGCAAGTCTCTGATCTTCTCCAAGAAATGTTGAAAGTATGCTAAGGCTATAAAACACAATCAATTATAACAATATTGCTATCTAAGTGAGGATACTCCATTTGCCTTTCAATCGTGTTTGTGGTTCCGATCAGGTCAACAGCAGTGGATCTAATTGAAACCACAAACAAGAAGGCATAGGATGCAAATTAAAATTTAGAAATTACCGCCTTCGCTTAGATTTCTTACTTTAACTACAGTTGCTATTGGCAGAAGTTTTCTAGATTTATCGTACATCATTTCAAGCCTCGATGCCCTCAAGGCTATTTTTTTGTCTTCTGTTATTTTCTATCTAGTTGATAATCCCGAACACGCTACCTAGTCATAGCTCCCTAGCAAAGTATCCATCTACATTATTTTTCTTTCAGAGAGACAACAAATGAATTTACATTACCGGATACACTTTCATATTTGCACTTGATTCAGATTTCTCATGTTTTAAGATAATTCCATCGGCCAGATTAACTAGGAGTTACTTTCTACCCTATGTCTCATCTTCAATTAGCTCTCAGATGATATAGTCTTTCATCAACTCCTCTTTCCCTCACAGGCATTCTCCTTCAGCTCCGTCTGGCGTATAATCATCACCCTAAGCAACCCAACCATATAAATTTAGGCTAGGGCAATAACTATGTTGGTTTTCTATTCTTATTAGATGTAATGCTAGGCTTTAAAGTCCTTCTCAGAGTCCAATGTACCCTAAAAGTTAGTCAAATCACTATTGAATCTCTTTACAATAACATCAAAACTAGATCCTCTCACAATGCTTGACAAATAAAAATGAGCAACAACCGACATTAAATCTTAACAGGGTATCAGAACTATATTCATGGTCCCTCAGCCTTATCAGTTTGGACCTACCAAACTTAACTATAAAATTACAGATATCTTATTTAAATGATATATTACTAATCGGTAAAAACAACATTCATAAAATTAGTGTACTCTATGTGTGCTTCCACGATAACATTATCAGTAATACATACATTCCACATATAAAGTGATTTCATCTACACGCAACTTATTTCTCCGAATCCATCTTTACTGCAGCTTCTTATGATGGTCGGACAAAAGTTAATCAACTGTCAATTTATTATATCTACAAAGAAGAGAAAAAAAATTAATGTCACAGAAAGAACATTATTCATCTGTTCAATAGATATAGAGTCTGTTGCATCAGATGTGGAGTCTGTTGCAGCAGATGTGGAATCTATTACAACAGATTTGGAGTCTGTTGGAATTCATCAAACCAGCCTTGCTGGTGGTTTGATTTGTTCCAACAGTTGCTCTATCTGTTGCAACATCAACAACAACATAAACTACAAAGAAACAACAAATAAAAAGCATCAACAACAAAGAAACACCAATATTTGTTCCAACATCATCAACAACAAAGAAGCAACATCCTTTGTTCCAACACCATCAACAACACGACACCACAACTTTCAACAACACCAACCCCACCAAAAACATCAATAACAGCATAAACAACAAAGAAATAAATAAAATACATAGAAAAATGATACTGCCAACAAGGCTTTTAAACTTCTCTTAATAAAATAATTTTTTCGCATATTGTTATAAAAATTCTCGATTCATTTATTCAACACTTAAAAGTTCCTTGAAATTTTTTAAATAAATATCATATGGATAAATATAATTAAATAAAAAAAATAGATATAAATAACTTGCAAATAAGAAGACGAGAATGAAAGAGCAATAATGAATAATACCTTAACGTCAAAAGGGGATTAAAATGACAATTTCAGTCGAGGAAAGATATGGATCAATTTAGATTTGAAAGGATCTTTATGAGAAAGAGAAGAGAAAAGAGAGAAGAGAGAAAAAAGGTTGTGATAACCCTAAGCTAAAGAGGAGAGAAAGAAAAAGATGAGAGATGAATAAAATAAATTTAGGGCTGAAGCTGGGGAGGAGAGATGAGATAATTCTAGATGTATCATTTACGTAGATTTGGGTTTTAATTTTCATTAATTAATATAATTAATATTCATTAATAATTTGAGGGGCATGAGGAATACTAGTGACATTGAAAAGATAAGACTACTCAATGAACATATTTTTGAGTTATCCAAGAAAAAAGAACTCTTCATTTTTTACCGCATTTTGTAGTACTTCATACTTTATCTACTCGGATAGAAGCTTGCTTTAAAATTGAAAGAAAAATAAGATTTTCAAATAGATATGTCATCTATTGCAACAGATAGAAATATCTATTTAAAAATCCCAACTGCATAGTCATCTTTTATAATAGATACAAATATCTGCTTAAAAATCCCTTTCCATTTGATAATTAAATATGTCAACTGTTACAATAGATATCAATATCTAATTAAATATCCCAAAAGCTCAGTCATATGTGACGACAGATGCAAATGTTCATTTGAAAATTAAATCAGATATATCATCTGTTACAACAGATACTAATATTTGTTTGAAAATTTCCAATAGCTCAGTCATCTGTCATAATAGATTCAAATATCTATTTGATAATTAAATCAGATATGTCATCTGTTGCAATAGATGTGAATATCTGTTAGAAATTTCAATTAGCTCAGTCGTTTATTCCAATAAATTTTATTGCTATTGATTTAGGTGGAACTAGGGATGAATGAATGGGATCATAGGGTCAACTATAACTTCAATTGAGTCTTTCCAATTTCATGGAATTGGTATTGCGTTCATCCTAACTCGGGTCGTCGATAGATCATTTTGAGTTAAAATGAGCTCTTATTAACTTAATGTTATGATTAATAGTACCTAAATTGATTTAGGTGGAACTAGGGATGAATGAATGAGCTCATAGGATCAACAACAACTTCAATTAAGTCGTTGAATTGCATGTCATTGGTATTGCGTTCATCCCAACCCGGATCATCGATCGATCACTTTGAGTTTAAATGAGCTCTAAATAACTTAATGTTAATATTAATAGTACCTAAATTGATTTAGTTGGAACTAGGGATGAACGAATAAGCTCATAGGATCAACTACAACTTTAATTGAGTCTTTGAAATTGCATGGTGTTAGTATTGCGTTCATCCTGACCCAGGTCCTCGATAGATCACTCTGAGTTGAAATGAGCTCTCAATAACTTAATGTTAAGATTAATAGTACCTAAACTGATTTAAGTGGAACTAGGAATGAATGAATGAGCTCATAGGATTAACTACAACTTCAATTGAGTCTTTGCAAGTGCATGGCATTGGCATTGCATTCATCCTGACCCGATCCTCGATAGATCACTCTGAGTTGAAATGAGCTCTCAAATAACTTAATGTTAAGATTCATAGTACCTAAATTGATTTAGGTGGAACTAAGTATAAATGAATGATCTCATAGGGTCAACTACAACTTCAATTGAGTCTTTGCAATTGTATGACGTTGGTATTGCATTCATCCCAATCCGGGACATCGATCGATCACTCTAAGTTGAAATAAGCTCTCAATAACTTAATGTTAAGATTATTGGTACTCAAATTGATTTAGGTAGACCTAGGGATGGATTAATGAGCTCATAGGGTCAACTACAACTTCAATTGGGTCTTGCAATTGAATGGCATTGGTATTACGTTCATCCCGACCCGAATCATTGATCGATCACTCTGAGTTGAAATGATCTCTCAATAACTTAATGTTCAGATTAATAGTACCTTAATTGATTTAGGTGGAACTAGGGATGAATGAATGAGCTCATAGTGTCAACTACAACTTCAATTGAGTCTTTGCAATTGCGTGGCATTGGTATTGCATTTATCCCAACCCGGATCGTCGATCAATCACTTTCAGTTAAAATAAGCTCTCAATAACTTAATGTTAAGATTAATAGTATGTAAATTAATTTAGGTAGAACTTGAGATGAATAAATGAGCTCATAGGGTCAATTACAACATTATTGGGTCGTTGCAATTGCATGGTATTACTAATGCGCTCATCCCGACCCGGGTCGTCGATCGATCACTTTGAGGTGAAATGAGCTCTCATTAACTTAATGTTTTAAAAACTAGTATATCTTTTAAAATTTTTAAAATTAATTAAGATTAATTCGGACCAAATTAACAATTTCAAAACTTGTCATTCTTTTTTAAAATTACAAATCAACACATACAAATCATCCATTTGCGGGAAAAACTTTTCCTCATTTCAAATCTCAATTTCTTTCTCCTCTCTCTCTCTCTTAATAATACAGACAACAACTACTCAACATATTGCTCAACCCTTCAAAATAGATCGATTTTCTTCCCATTTTCGACCACATAGTTGTTATTTTTGACTTTATTCTTGCTTGTATCCATTATTTTCTCTATCTTCATAGGTAACTGAGTTTGAGAAGAGTTCTATATTTGTTCTTGATTCTAAAAATTAGAGCTTTTTAGTTAATGATGAAAAAGAAAACTTCTAGTTGTATTATCTTCGAGAATGGGTTAACAATTTTGTGTTTTGATGCTAAAAAGGTAGGAAGCACTCGAGAAAACTCTAGTTTTTATCTCAGTATTTTATTGATTATCGTGGTATTATTGGATGGTGTTTGTGGTATTTGTGATGTTGTTGGTGGATGTTGTTATTGGTGTCGGTATTTGTATTTTTGCTGGTAGTGTCGGTGGTCTTGGGGTTGGTATTGGTGGTATTAGTGGTGGTCTTGGTTGCATTAGTGGTGGCATTGATTGTAATGTTGGTGGTCCATCTGTTACAATAGGTGGGATATCCGTTGGGAGATATTAAATTGGTCTTCAAATAGATTCCCCGTCTGTTCCAACTGATGTCTTATCCGTTGGAGTATTTTTTTTGTAATGTGGCGTAGAATAATTTATTAAAATTTGTCTTACCTTTTTTAAAAATAATTATGCAGACATCAAATGCAATGTATTTTTTATTTTTCTATTGTTTGTAGTTAAAAGATGTCTCCCAAAAAAAAAGAAACTGAAAGTGGATCAACTTCTGACCACCCAACAAAAATAGCTAGAGTACAGATAGATTCGGAGGAACTTGCTGAACAATTGAATCAAGGCAAAATAAAGTTGAGGAAAGTGATAACTCCTCACCAATGAGGCGTGAAATAATATTGAAATCCCAGCATGATTCTGTCAAAACCATTAGTATAGACAGGTTTTGAGTTACGATGCCGATGGATAGCCCTGACAAAGTAACTGGAGATCTTTTACTTAAATGTCAGTTAGGGAAATGTTTTGATGAATTAAGGATAATTATGAAGAATGAAAACATAGACAAACTTTTTTAACAAGAGCTATTTTGCATACTTTCTTGAGTTGCCTAAGGACTGTACTCTCCATTTCCCAATGAGCATGGTATATGATCTTTTCAAGCGCAGGATTAAGTACGTAGGGGATGATAAATCTCCAAAGGAGGACAAAAAAAGATGGATGAAATATGGATTAACTACTATGGCATGTCGATTTATTTTGGGTTGAAAGAGTTTGCCATAGTGATGAGCTTGAGATGTGATCGTCCAGAAAATCCTCTCATTAAGGAAACACCCCACAAAGGGTCCAACAAACTCAAGGGAAAAAGAGATGGGTTGTTGGGAATTGTTGTGCATAGTAGCTACAAAGCGGAGGATTTAATGGCAGATCTCGAGGATAAAGACATACCAAAGAACTGCAGGGAGAAATTATGCTTAGTTTGATTTGTCCATTCCATTTTATTGGCAAGAGACGTCAGGAAAGTCATAGAAGATGATTTATTGGCGCTTGCTGATGATTTTAAAAAATTTAATGACTATCCCTAGGGATGTGACAGTTACTACTTGACTGTCCAATATTTACTGACAAAGTTATCCATAGGGACGATCACATTATACAGCTTTCCCTAGGCTTTCATGGTAAAATTAATCACTATTTTTACTCATCCATTAATTTATAATGAATATACTTATTATGAACTTTTTTTGCTTGCTTCCTTTTTATATTTTTTAGGCTTGGGAATGTGA
Organism: Capsicum annuum; assembly: GCF_002878395.1. Taxonomy (NCBI): domain Eukaryota; kingdom Viridiplantae; phylum Streptophyta; class Magnoliopsida; order Solanales; family Solanaceae; genus Capsicum; species Capsicum annuum. The sequence continues at coordinate 21,248,462 of NC_061112.1, read as the reverse complement.
AGTCATTTCTTCTCTCCAAAAGCAGTTCAAGGACTACCCGGATGAGGTTTCTCATCCAAGAATCCTTAGGTGGTATGTGGCTACAAAGGGCATCAAAAAAAATATTAAGGAGTAGAAGGATAATCTATTTAACCCTTTGGATGATGCAGTACGTCTTCTTTCAACTAAAATAATTTGCCTCAGAGAAAGATATTGAAATAGATGTTCTATTTGTTACGACAGATGGATAATCTATTACAACAGATTATCTGTCAACTATATTGCGATACATGATCCATATTTCACAACAGATTAACCATCTATTGCTTTGGTTCTCTGAACCCGACTCAACAGATTACTCATCTGATGCAAATTATGCAACAGATGTGTAATTTAATGCAACATATTGTCAATCCATGTAACCCAACTAGATCTTCTGTTGCATAAGCTGGCTCTATTAACATCCATGTAATCTAACTGACTTCAAATTATTATTATATAATTTAAATGCCTCCTATCTTTTTTAATAGGTTGTGCATCTTTGGATCGTGCCTATCGTTGATGAGCTGCGGATGACTTCTTTTCTTTCTCTGGGTCTTGTTGATACAAAAGAATGCCCAATGGTGGAGTTAATAAAGAATAAATTGGCTGGAGCATTATCCATAAGAAGAGCAGTTAGGCAAGGTCAGCCTAATGTTGAAGCTCTTCACGACCAACCTCAAACTGCAATAGATTCGGGTGCTTCTTCTGGGGGTGTTGCTGGTGGAGTTGTTTATGATGGTGGCAGCCATTTTGATGCTACTACTGCTGTGAGTCATGATTATGAGCATGTTGGTGCTTAGAAAAAGATAAATACTTTTGAAAACACCCCTTTCATAGGTCTCTCTCACCCCTACACCGGTCCCTCTCACCCTTACAGTGGTCCCTCTCACCTCTCCTCACCCTTATATTCTCATTGCAAATGCAAAGTGTACAAGAAAAGAGAGGATAAACTTCTTTAAAAACTAGAGACTATTGCTGAAGCTATCGAGGTGTTGAAATCCAGGAAGGTTTTCATACCATCTAACGATATGAGGAATCCATGCACTCCTACAGTGGAGGTTAGGAAGAAAAGAAGAAAATTAGACAATTCTCTCCGTTTTGGAATCAGTAAAAATTGCAAATCCTCCCGCTCCAAGAGTTGTTGAAGTTTAAGGGCCACTGAAGAAAGTAGACATATTCAAGTGCTTGGAAAGAAAGAGAAGAAGGAACTGCAAGAAATCATGAATGGTAAGACGAAGGTTCGAAAAGAATACACTATGCAATCATTTGTCGCCAATGATTTCACAAATATGACAAATATGTGTGTATGGTACGAGGACAATGTAAGTTTACTTTTGCTAACCTAGCCTTCTAATCTACTCCATGAAGAAGAATCTACGCAGCAGATGTGTAATCTATTGCAACAGCTTGGTATTCTGCTGCAACATAATACACATCTGTTGCATAAGTTGCATTGGCTTGGTAATCTGTGAATTGATTTAGAGAACCCTCTACATCGGTTGTTTCCATTGTATTTTTATTCTTTACAATTACTAACCTATTTATAAATTGTCTTCTTATACCACAGTATGTTGATAAAATTCTCTGCCTCATGAGGGGTAGGCAGTTAGCGTACCCGAATGCTTATGATGCTACCTATAGGATAATGGACCTCAATTTCTACAATAATTTCAAGGATAGGTACGCTGATCTCCGTAAGTTAGCAGATTTCGATGGCCTGAGATATGATAAGTTAGTTTCTACATTCCAATGGGATGAAGAAACGATTAAATATGTTAGAAGGAAGAGGTCATATCCACACGGCAAGAGCTGGACCAAGGAAAAAAGAATCCTTGCAGTCATGAACGTAGAAGTCAAATATTTTCTCACTATTGATACTACTCTACGAGGGAAAGATTAAGGTTTATGACTACAACTTACCTGTCTTTAGTGAGGACATATTTTAGCCCACATACAACCACTCTTAAAGTTTTTGCCCAAGTTTTTGACGCAGAGTAAGCTGATGGAACATTTTTTGGCTGAAATCTTGACGAAGGAATTATGGGATTTTGAAGGTCAAAATAAGAACATCCAGCTCCCAAAAAATAAAATTGATGCAATGCACAGGTCGTACTCACTTGAATACATTGAGTATTTACTGGCCGGCACAAAAATGACCAGTATGTGCGACGCCGTTGTGGGAAAGATGCAATAGGCCTGGGCTTATGGGGTACTAAATAAATGGTTGGAGCCTATGTATAAATAAGAATATGTACAAAGACGGAGACGAACACATAATAATTTTTCATATCAAGCCACTTCATTTTACATGTAGTGGCAATAACTTTTATGTCTGGCCAAGCTGAATTTTTATAATGCAATAGATTTTATATATGTTATAACAAATATAATACCTATTATGACATATTGATTATCTTTTGGAATAGGTTGGTCATCTGTTGTATTATACAGATATTCCTTGTCTGTCTGTCGTAATAGATATCCAATCTATTGCAATATATAATCTATCTATTGCAACTGATAGGTAATCTGTTGGAACAAATCAAGAAAGTAGGAAGACCTGTTATATAATTTCTAGTAGATGACCTAACTAAATAGTTAGAGCCTGTGTATAAAGAAGAATATGTACAAAGGCGGAGACGAACATGATAACAATTTTTTATTTCAAGTCACTTCATTTTACATCTAGTGGCAATAATTTTTATGTCTGGACAAGTTAAATTTTTATAACGTAATAGATTTTATATATGTTATAACAGATATAATATTTGTTATGACAGATTGATTATCTGTTGGAATAGGTTGGTCATCTGTTGCATTATGCAGATGTTCCTCGTCTGTGTTGCAATAGAAATCCAATCTATTGCAATATATAATCTATCTGTTGCAACTGATAGTTAATCTTTTTGAAAAAATCAAGAAATTAGGAAGACCTATTATATAATTTTCAGTAGATGACCTACATATTGCATCTTATGTTGCAATATATGTCTAAATCTATTTGATAAGATATGTTATCTGTTGCAGCAAATGTATTATCTATTATCATATTTGAATCTAGTATTCTATTTCAATTAACATGTTTAAAACTCAGGATTAAATTATATTCATAGAAGCATAAAATAAGTTGAAGCCTTCGGAAATTACATGAAATAACTCAACAAATAAATAAAATATAAAAAAATTATTATTGGTACAAATGATATACTCTACAAATAAATCAACAAGTTAAACCAAGGATGATAGGCTATTACATTGACGGACTCAAGCTATAAAGATCTACTCAATATGGATAAGGTGTTCTTTATTCGGTACTGCAGAATTTGGCTTTGGTCATCATGGATCTTTAATGTCGCTTGCGTATGGCTTTTGAGCTTTCGCTTCTCCGTATTTCCATAAAAGAGTAGCATATCTTTTGAGGAGTAATTTGGCATCAAGTCCATCATTTGGTACTTGTAATCCATCGCTCAAATACTTGACGTACGCGGCAATAAAAAGATCGTAATTCCTGCATTTTAAAAAATAGATAATCCATATCTTGTCGTTTATGCAAGCATTGTGAAATTTGTGAAATAAACTAAATCATGACACTTAAACTTACTTACAGGCTACCAATGGTTTGTTGAGCAATTCCTTCAACATATTGTACCTCAAATAGATTACCCATTTTATCCTGGTATGCTTCAATCATTGACCAATTAGTATGAACCTTTTGATCCAAAAAGTCACTCATATCAAGGTAAGTAGGCAATATTTTGAACATCTATTGTATCTCAGACGACGGCTCAGAATGTCTACTTTGCAACATCAAGTCATAAACTCAGATGCGCCTTTCTTTTAGAATGACGATAGCCAACACCCAATGGAATTCATCACCATAATTGATTAGGATGTACACTTCATCGACCAAATGCCTAGGTAAACCATATAGAATGCTAAAATCTTTGATTATATTGATCAAGCATTCCTCATTTCGGAAAAATTTCGGCTGTTGTTGACAGTACCTATCGTAGGCATTATTGATGTAAATTTTGTATAAACAATTGCCTGTCATGTATCTGTATTGTTCTTATGTTTGCAACTTGGCCTTTTTTCGGAGGTAGTAAAAAATAACATTGATGTGTCGCGCATATTATCAAATATTTTGGATTACATGACAAAAGAATTAATACGCAGATGAAATTAAATAAAGTATTAATTAATAGCAATATGTATGGCATTTAAACCTCATCATTCCAGTAAGTTTGGGGCTGTGACATCAAATAGAACTAATTTTTTGTTTTGGGGTGTGCAAGAACAAAGTCGAACATATCAAAACCAAGACTCAATTTGTTCACTTTGTAGCATTCGTTATTTTATTTTCTACATGATGATTTATATGTATTAATGTCACGTTCATACAACAAGAATCGTATAAATCAATATCTTCAAAAAATGATTTATGTACCTACCGGCATGATACTTTAACAACCCATCGACAATCTATTCTGAATAGTCGTTGATCAACTGTGTTTGTTTTGTTGGAGCCTTATCCGAGATGTTGAACCCTTCAAATGGGTAATTCTTCCGTACTCCCAAACTGATAGGCTCCACTTTTTCTTCTTTTTTAGAAGAAGTTTATGGATTATCAACTGTGATCTTATGCTTTTCAGTAATCGCTTCTACTGTGACATCTACCTAGAAAACCAGAAATTGTCAATGTTAACTATAGGTATACAACAGATTGTCCATCCGTTGTAATAGATGAGCCTTATGTTACAATAGATGGATTATCTATTGGGATGAATTCGAATAGGTAAATCAGAGCAGTATAATAATTTCAAATAGATGATCCATTTGTTGCAACATAAGACTCATCTGTTGCAACAGATAACGTATTTGATGCTACATGTTAGACAACAGATGTATATATCTGTTCGATAATTTTTAGCAGATGTATCAGCTGTTGAAACAAATATGTTCCAATTTGTTTATTGGAATAGATGATGTATATTCACCTTTTTCGGCCCATACTGCTCTCCTGTGGCCCTTGTACACTGAACAACAGTGTAAGACAAAGACAAAGGCATTGCATTTTGATGATGCCTTGGAAGTATCTTTCCTTCTCCTCTTAGCTGCCTTGATCTTTAGTGGAGTGTATGGATATAAAATCCTCTTTGATGGAATGACACCCTTCTTAGATATTATTTTCTTTGCAAAAGCAGATAATGCATTAATAGCATTAACCACTCCATTGTTTTTCGCCTTGCAGTCTTGACATTTGCTTGCAGAACATTCACTAGATGTGGCAAAATTCTGTAGAAAAATCTGTACAACTAATATGATCATAATCATAATGGTTTTTTATTTCAAAAACTATAAGATGAGCATCATTAGCCCCAACAGCAGCACCATTACCACTACCATCATCAACAGCAACAAACCCACCCTTCAAAAAAAAATTTCTTCTGATGGTTGTTGCTCCAAAAAATTCCATTTTTATTCTATCAACAACCTTAGGGTCCAATAAAGTTTGCACAGACCGTAAAGTAAGAGAAAATAGCATCATCAACTCTCGGTTGGTTGGAACAAGCCACGGATGGACAATCTAAAATGATCAGTACATATATTAGAATGATGATGAAATCATTTAGAATAATCATTAATATAAATAAAAACTTGATTAGAATTCAACTTACTTCTTCCTTCGGGGGGTTGAAAAGATCAAGAAATTTTGTATTTTTATCATTTTTGGCCGACAACCATCTCAGGATTCTAAGATAGGAAACTTCTTCCTAGTAGTTCACTTGTTGTCTCAAATAAGGAATGACTTCAAATGCCCAAGCCTATGATATAATGCCAATAAATTAAAAGCATTATTGAATAAAAAAATGATGAATCATATCATGATAAAAGAAATATTTACCATGAAGGCCTATGGAAAGCCATATAAGTTGACTGTCTTTGGCGTTAACGGAGTCAATAAATATAGCACAGTCATTTTGAAGCTTTCATAACCCCAAGGATAGTTGTTAAATTCCTCAAGATCCTCAGAGAGATTTATTAAATCGGGGCTTATGTTGTTGTTAATGTCTCTCGCCCAAAGAATATTATGTACAAACCAAACCAAGCACAATGATTTTTTGTGCTTCTTTGAGAATGCTTTACCTTTCAACTCTTCTATCAAATTTTTATTTTTGAAGCTCGGACCAACAATGGACATCAGGTCCTCACGATCACTCAAATTGCCTTTATCTTTTTGGGGTGTGTGGGGTGCTTTATTTTTGTCAGAATAGGTATAACTTGAGAAGGAGAAGGAGGATAACATTTTAGTACAGTGACTATGGCAAACTCCTTCCAACCAAAACAAACAAGCATGCCACAGTAATTTATTCACACCTCATCCATCTTGTCTTTGTTTTCATACATAAACCTACGCTTGAGAAGATCGTATATCATTTTCATCTAGAAACGAGCGTTGTTGTCCTCCGATAAATCAAGATATTGCCCAAAGCAGCTTTCCCTGAAATAAGCATCCAATTTTTATTCTCGAAGTATTTTTCTGAAGGAATCAAAAGATTTTCCCATGGCGGACTTAACCACGAAATCACCAGTTAAATCTGTGGCACCATCACACTACATTCTCATAGGATAAAAATAAATGCTGAAGTTTTTGACCAACTCTTCGACGAAAGGACTATTATCATTTGGATCATCTCTTTTGAGACATTCCTCCTCCCCGTGTTCACTATATTCTGCTCCTAATTGAGATAACACTTGTAAAGCAAGCTCATAGAGTGGTGGATGTAGGCTGCTGCACTTTTTTCTTACCTTGGACTTGATTCAGTTTTTTTTCTTTTGGAAGACATATTATCTTAAATTAATAGGAACATAAAATAGATTATAATTGATTAATGCATCATTAAAAAAGTATAACAATAAATCTAACATCTCACAATGGTAAAATAACAGTTCTAACAGACTACACATCTGTTGCACCAGGTACGTTATCTGTTGTAATATATAATCGACCTGTTGCAACAAATGAGTAAATCATTAAAAATAATAAAAACAGATCACTAATCTGTTGCACCAGGTATTTATCAGAAGCAACAATAACTGATCCATTGCTACAGATGAGTAAACCATTGGAAACCATAAAAATAGATCACTAATCTGTTACACCAGGTAGTTTATCTGTTGCAACATATAACTAACCTATTTCAAGGATGAGTAATCCATTGAAAATAGTAAAAACAAAACATTAATCTATTGCACTAGGTAGTTTATCTGTTGCAACATATAACCAACCTGTTGCAAGGATGAGTAATCTGTTGGAAATCATAAAAATAAATCACTAATCTGTTGCACCAAATAGATTATTTGTTGTAACATATAACCAACCTATTGCAATGGATGAGCAATCTATTGAAAACCACAAAAAAATCACTAATTTGTTGCACCAGGTAGTTATCTATTGTAACATATAACCAACCTGTTACAACAGATGAGTAATCCGTTAGAAACCATAAAAATAGATCACTAATTTATTGCACCAGGTATGTTATCTATTATAACATATAGTTGTCCTATTGCAATAGATGAGTGATTCGTTGAAACCCATAAAAATAAATCACTAATCTGTTGCACCAATATGTTATCTATTGCAACATATAACTAACATATTGCAATAGATGAGTAAACTGTTGGAGATAATAAAAATAGATCACTAAACTATTGAAACATATAACTCATCTGTTGTAAAATAAGTTATTTGTTATCTCAATATTATTTAGATTGTTCATCTGTTGCATTGGATTTTCATAGTTGCATCAGATTTTAATCAATTGCATCAGATGTTTTCATCTGTTGCATGAGATGTCTCCATCTGTTGCATCAAATGTTTCATTTTTTGTATCAGATATTTCATCTGTTACAACAACAATTTTATCAAGACAAATAACAAATCAACTCAGCAACACCAACACATCACACACACATACTAAGAACATCAATTATGAATAAAAATACCAATAAATCCGAATCAACAGTATGACAACAAAATGAAGAAATATCAAAAATTAGAATTTTATTCAGTCCACATTTCAACACTAAAAGAGTAGTTGGCTCAAGTTCCTCTATTTATTCATAATTTTTTACCGGTGAAAAAAGAAATAGGATGACGAAGAACTCAAAGTTGTTATCAACGGAGAAGTTTTCACATCGATTGGAGGTTGAAAGTCAAAAGAGAACTCACCCGACTATTTTTCGTTGGAGGTTAAATTCGTCAGGGATTGAAGGGAGAATTTTGTAGAACTGTGAGCTGGGAAAAAGTTGAGATAAGCTGAGAGGAGAGAGACTCGTTGATTTGGATTGAAGAGGGGTATAGGTTGATTTATATTTTTAAAAATAGTAGAAAATTTTGAAAATATTAATCAAGTACATAATTAAAGTAATAAAGTTTCCTAATGATGTTTGACCCTTTAAGTTGGTCAATGTCACCAATCCTTCATTCAAGACTTAAAAGACACCTTTCCTTCAATTTTCTCATGTTACTTGCCCTCTTTTGTAGTTTTGATTATTTATAATAAAATAAAATTTTAATCTAAAAAATAAAAAAACTTCAAGTTGGATTTTAAGGTTTTAGTGTAAACACTACCTCCAACCAGCCTTTCTATCTCACTTTTGAGGTAATGGTATGGACTGTATATATTCTACCTTTCTCAGACTCCACTATGTGGAAATATAATGGATATGTTGTTGTTGTTAGTTTCAACACTAATTTTCAAACAATAAGAAAAATTATTATGGAAAAAATTAAATAACTTTTATCGCCAAATGGGTCATTAGAAAATCACCTCAGTGTATTAAATACCAAATAAATTTGTAATTTGTTTGGTCAAACTTTCAAAATATGTTTATTTTGGAAAAAAATACTATTTATTACAAGTATTTTCAAAAAAATACTTTTAAAGAATAACAATATTAGTATTAATACAATGTGTTTGACCAATATTTGTAACACTGTATAGACCCGAATTTAGACCGTTGTTCCTACGCGTATGGACCCAAACTAAATGATTCTTTGAATAAATTTATGGTGATCAATCATATAGTATGGGAATACCTTTGAATATGAATTGAGGTCACAAAAATCTCCTAACTCTAAGATGAGTTTAAAACATTTCTATCAATTAAGCTTTAGTGAACATTTCAATGTGGGTCAAATTCCATTGACTATTACTCCTAGAATATGATGAGTTATAGGGCCTACTATATATCAAATTTAAGACCTTTGAATCTTCTTTCCAATACCGCTGACCATTCGCCAGTCCGAGTACGGAGTCAAAAGTTATGAGTATTTGAATGAGACATTGTCCGGACTATGTAAGGGGGCATGCGACGTCCACTTAAGGCTATGCCATGATCTGTGCATCGCCAAGCTTGGCTTATGCCATGGATTGTGTGTCGCCCACCTTGGGAAAATAGCGTAAAAGCTCTATTTTAGTGTTATTTCAGGGCAAGTCCCATAACAGTCCCTAAACACCTATATACGAATCACAACCCTAATGTACGTTACTTTTCTTCTCCAAAATCCCTAATTCATCTTCTAAAGTACAAGAGGAGAAAACCAACTAGGGTTCGCACATTCAAGCATAAAGGTTCAATTTTTCGCAAATTCTTCATTAATTAAGGTACGTGGGACTATCCTAAACCTCAGGGGAATGGATTTTAATATTTTTAAATTAGTTTTAAAGTGTATATATATATATATATATATATATATATATATATATATAAACAAATTTGGTTTTAAGATTGTTGATAATTATACGTTGAGGATTTCATATTATTATAAAGAAATTCTGGAGATTGTGATGTAGTGCTTTAAACTCGTATTACTTTTATGTGATCTTGTGATGTTAATATTGAGAAATTAATGAGAGCATGAGACGTTTGTTTTTCTCTTTTACTACAAATTCCATGACTTTTGCGAGTTGTGAATTGATCCTAGAACTATGACGAGATTGAGATTGTTGATGAACTACTATCTATAAATTATTTTATCTTTTAGAGATAATGAGAAGGTGTTCAACTTGTGTTGTGACCAATCATGTTTTTCCATAAAAATGGTTTTAAGTCAAAAGAAGAGACCACCATAGATAAAAGCATTGTAGAGAAAATTATTAATTTTGAATGTTTTAAATGGTGAACTTTCGTTTGATAATTGAATTATTTTTTGTGGTCAATAAACATCTTTGAAGTAAGATAAGGGCAGTAGAGATATGTGACATGACTTGCAAGTTTGGGTATGACGATACCCTATATTTGATGTGCCCGAATGATATTAAGAAAGAAAGAACTTTTCAAAGAAGATATGGTTTAAAGAATCTAAAATTAGGCTTAAGAGAGTTAGATGGTTACCTGAAGAAGGCACGAGTCAAATGAATTATTGTCTGAAACCATGATTTGCCGACACAGATTTATGATACTCGAAAGGGAAATTGTATGCTGGCGACGGCCTAATAGTGTAGTAGAGAAGTAGAGACTCCAACCCTTGCGACAAACTTAGGTTGGGGGATTGGCCACCGAGTTAAGGGAGGATTCCATATAGCCCGTGGAATAGCAGGGTTGTAGGGTGTACCATCTGTCTCAAAAGTAAGACAAAGAGTAGAGTCATGAATTGCAAAATATTTTGAAAGTTTCAAATTATGCCCATGTGCTTTCAACTGTTTCAAGATAATATATGATTTATGAAATGCTCTCACCTATATTTTATAAAAATACATACTTTGTTTTTGGATTGTTCTGCATACCAGTACATCTTTATTAACCCCTTATATTTCAAGATCTGAGGCACGGTCCTGGGGTTCTGCTAAGCCGTAAGATTATTTGGTTAGAAGTTACAGTTGGTGAGCCTCCCTTATTTCGGAAGGCCTAGTTATAAGTCATTGTTATTTTATTTTAAATCATGGTCTGACTGGTGGCTGTGTCCCAATTTCAGACATATGTTATTTCAAAATAGTTAGAGATTTTACAGACTGGTGTCATGTATTTTTGAAGGCTTATAAATCAAATTTCATATCGTTCAATTGAAGTAAGATTGTGACCATATTTCCATATGTTAATATTTTGCATTTCTTTATATTGTATGAATGTTGAGCATGATTGCTAGAAAAAAAAGGGGTGCTCGGGCCTTTATGGTTCAGGATGCTCGTTACAGCCAGGGGCCCATCTCAAGTCATGACAAACTTGGTATCTGAGCATAGTTCATAGTCCCAGGGCTTCAGCAAAATCGCATTGGGTAGAGTCCTATTTATGGGTGTATAGCACTCCATACTTATAAGTAGGAGGATACAAGACGTTTAAGAATGTTTCACTTTTCTTTATGTTCTAAATCGTGCTATTGTGTTGTCTATTTGGAATTTTTCCAGATTAATTCTTTACTCTGATTTTGTTAACTATATCTTCTTATCGAGCCAATTCATATGTAGAGTCTTCGATCCTAGATGAGGTGGTCCCTTCTAATTGAATCATAAAAGATTATGAAATTGTACAAGGACTTGAGAGGAGTCCGTTAGTGCTTCAAGGTGTATTGATTCTAGTGTAAACTTTGATCCTGATGAAATCATGCTTTTCAGCCTGAGGTATTAAGTGTATCCAGTCCCTTTTAAAATTCTTATTGCAGATGTCATACATAAGTGTAATGTTGTGTAGAAAAATGTTGGGACTATATTTTCACCCGAGTAGTAGTATATGTTAAAGTGTTATGACCTATTGGCAGTGAGATTGGACCAAGAAGTTAGAGATATGAAGTCACAAGGTTAGAAGTCAGAGTGAGGGTGACTTTTGTGTAAATAAGTTATTTAGTTGTATAACCATTGATTGAGGAATGATTTACCATTTTTATAGTGATCGACTATAATTTTTATTAATTATATAAAATAAGGAAGGATCTCAGGACGGATAGTCATAGTAGTTGTACAAATTAATTATAAGTTGTGAATAGAAAGGGTTAGATTAGCCAATAAGTTATAAGTATAGACTCATTGTTGTATATGAAATTTTGAAGGTAGTTATGATGTATGCATGGGTAAGTAACCACGACGTAAGAAAGTGGAATATGTTGATATGATCGCAATGGGTTATGTTATAAGATTAAGATCGACTATCCCTATTATGAATTTACCCCATTGATTTGTATTTTCTCTAGTAGTTGTAAATTAGTAGTTCATGTGAGAAGGTATATAGTAGATTTGGAGGTGTAGTACTAATTTCGCGGAGAAGATGAAATTATGGGCCATAGTTAAGTAAAATAAGAGACTTGGGTTAATGTTTCTTCAATTTATTAATATATTATATGGAATGCTTCATATGATTAGTGTTGTTAGACAATAGGCTTGAACTTTAGATGTGGAGTGTAGTGGTAAGAATAGTAGCTCAAGATTGATAGTGCACGTTTTGTGGAAAAAAAGAAAAAAAAATTAGTTGGCTTGATGTAATGTTTGAAATAGCCTAGGTTGGCAACTTACGGAATAAGGAGTGGAAAATTATGATATATATATATATATATGCATAGTCATGAAGATTAGTGTTAAGAATGATGAATTGTGATTGAGTCATTAAGAGGATAAGGGCATAAGTATAATCATAAGTTATCCACCGGTAGCATGTTGTTAGATAAGGTTTTATGTGTACGAGTGTCAGATACACCCAGTCTATGTCCACAAGTTTACTTAGTGTGGAGAATTCTGGGAGTTGTTATATGGTGTTATGTAGAGTTGAATTGAGGAAATATAGGTAGCCAATATGCGTCTTTGGAATAGTTTTACAAATTTTGTTAAGTTGCAAGTTATGTGATTAGAGGTGTAGTGCTAAGTATTCTAAGGAGTTGAAGATGAAATGTTGTGTATCTAGAAGTGTGTCTATGCCCATGATAATATTATCCATAAATATATGACTTTGGGGTTGGAGGATATTAGGATTAGTGTACCTGAAGGGGATGTCTTAGAATGAATTTAGTGTCCTTGTATAAAAAAGTTATAGAGGGGAGTTTGTGTTCATGTGTATACTGGTACCCTTTTGTGATAAGGAGTGTGGAGGCATATGCTTCTGAGAGTGGGAGTTGTAGAGTAATGGCTATAGAGTCTAGCGAGAGCTAAGAGTAGCACTTTCGAAAAGAGAGGCCTTTAGAGTATATTTTATCAGAGAGAGTTTAGTGCTTATGTGTATGGTGAGATACCTTTTTGTGTTGAGAGTTGTGGCTATGGATTTTAATGTGAAGGTATGACCACAAGTTTAGGATTATAACTTTGATCTAAGGGGGAGATGATAGATTAAGGTAGTTCCTGAATTTTTCTCAGTGTGGCAAGTTGTGGGGAGGAGTTATGATGTATGTTCCTCCTACTTCAATTTAAGAGGTCTTCTACCAATGTCTCATATATTCAAGTCCATAATTTCGTATCTCAAATTATGCTTGGTTCTAAGGAACTATGTTTTCATATGATAGTGATTCGTTTTATGCCGGTATTAGCCAAAGTGATAGAGTTTATGCTAACTCATGACTATTTCAGCTCTGAAAATGAGAAGTTATAGCTTCAAGTAGAAGTTTTTGTCTCAGTCGTTACTTAAATCCAAACTTATGTTATACGACTCGTGCTGTAAGCACTCATGTTTCTCGCTATGGTCTACCCTCAAGAATCGTGCTATGTTGAGTTTATGCCAGACGACTCTCTACTTATGATCCAGATACTTGATGCAGGAAGCACTTCGTATCCATTCTATTGTATCTTTACCTCATGGTCCTCCTTGAGTAATGCAATAAGTATAAGTTATGGTCTAATAAGTGTTAATTTCATTCATGATATTTATGATCGAGTCCCTCAATGACCCTCCGTATGTTAGTATGAAGGTGGTTGTGGAAGCGTAGTGATGTTTTAGGTGGGGGAATAGATGTTCTAGAAGGTGAAAATTTTTGGATGTGATTCTCGAGCTAAGATTATAGGTGAAGAGAAAAAGGAGATGAAATTTTGTTGTGTGAAATAGTTAAAAAGGAGAAATATGACAAAAATATTTGTGAGAGTGATTGAAATTATTGGTTTTAGTGGGGAGATCCATGAAGTGGGTGTAGTAATGATCAGGCTTGAATTTTGTGATTGATGAAAACACAAACCAATATGCCATGTGGTTAGTACTCCTTGAATTAAGACTTGAGGTTGTTGGATTAAAGTGATGGGGTGAGGTGATATTCTTAAAGGGATGTAAAGTACAGGGCCCCGTAGCTTAAGTTAGCACCTTTAACTTTGAGTTAGGCTTCAACATATAAGTGCTATGTAGTGGGACTCAAATTCTTGTGCTAGATGTGTGGTTGAAGAATTGTAAGTTGGAGAGTCTGAAGTATGCTATTTTTTATTTAAGGTGTAGACGATTAGTATCTCTAAGTTTAAGTCTATTCGAGGTACCTTGTAAGGTAGAGAATGCTTCTAATCCTATCATCTGCAAAATCCTATTTCATAATTAGTACCAAGTTAAATTAGTCCTATGATCACCAAATAAACTCATATCTTATGTGGTGATGATAATGAATCATGGTACTCATGTGCAAGATCATCCCTATATAAAGTTTCATTACCTCATGTTTCATGCTTATGCATTTGACTAGGAGTTATCATGAAACTCTTTTGATGCCTTTTCATATTTTGTTGAGGAAAAATGTTCAATGCAAGGTTACGATCCCTATTTCATTCTTGTAGAGCTTCAACAAATCCCTACCCATCATTCGGGGATGAATGATCCCTAAGGGGAGATAATCTAACACCCCACACCTTCGGGCTAGAATTTAGACCGTCGTTACTATACGTATAGATCCAAATCAAATGATTCTTTGTTAATTTATGTGTGGTGATCAATCCTATAGTGTGGGAATACCTTTGAATATGAATTGAGGTCAAAAAAATCCCCTAACTCTAAGACGAGTTGAAAATATTTCTATCAATTAAATTTTAGTGAATGTTTCAATGTGGGTCAACTTTTATCGACTATTACTCCTAGAATATGATGAGTTAGAGGGCCTACTACATATCAAATTAAAGCCCTTTGAATTTTCTTTCCAACGTTGCCAACCGCTCATCAATCCAAGTCCGGAGGCAAAAGTTATGAGTGTTTGAATGATAGACTATCCGGACTATGCGATGGGGCATGCGACGCCCACTTAAGGCTATGCCATGGGCTGTGCATCGTAGAGTTTGGCTTGTGCCATGGATTGTGCATCGCCTACCTTGGGAAATTTAGCGTAAAAGCTCCATTTTAGTGATATTTAAGGGCAATACGGTCCTTTCACATCCTATAATAGTCCCTAAACACCTATATATGAATCACAACCCTAATGTACATTATTTTCCTCCTCCAAAATTCCTAATTAATCTTCAAAAACACAAGAGGAGTGATATGAGTACGATCATGACCTTGGACACTTTTTGAGTATTTTGAAGATCACCTAAAAGGATGCACAAGACCAAGTGTGAAGAAGACCCAAACCCGCCCCTAAAGTGCACTTAATGGATGGTTTGGAGCCCATTAATGAAAGGGCCTTTTAGGCTTTTATCTCTTATTTTGTAATGTAATATAAATGAAACATTATAGGGTTTCTAGTTCTTTAGTTGTTGAATGTTAAAGAAAGAACCTTCTCTTAGAGTGAGAGAGAGTCCAACCATAAAAAGGGCCATATACGAGTGTGGAATCACTTGTGTGTTGCAATTAGCTTGATACCTTGGTTCTTGGGTGCTTGACGTCTCTCTTGTGTCAAGTATAAGATTTAGGTCTTTGTTGAGTGTGGTGTTAAAGGTCCAAGAGTGGAATATGCTTTTGGATTCTTTAGATTATACCAACCATTAGTCTATCTTTCTATCTTTTGTTCATTATAATCGCTGGTTCTTGTCATTGTTAATGTAACCCGTGACTTCTTGTTGTTGTAATCTTGTTGTTCATTTTTATTGTGGTTAATATAGTTTGGGTTGTTGGCTGCCATAGGTGTAAATACACCTTAGTATCTTGCATTCTTGTTGTGTTCTTCAATCCGAGAGTGGTCACCAAAGAGGTCCACGATTTTCTTAAACTTATGGACTGATTTTAGTGTGTGTTTCGTACTTCCCTTGTGCTTCTTGTATCATTTGGTATTAGAGAAAGTTTTAATTTTGTTCCAACAAAATCAATCTTGGAATTTTTATCTTGAAAATAAAAAAAAAGTGAAAAAAAAAGAAAAAAGTTATTATTCACATTTTTAGGGTTTTTTTAAAAAACTTGATTTTTGCGTGTTTCTAGTGTTAAATCCTTGTTTTATAACACTATTAAAGTCTAAAAATTGAAAATCCCAACAAAAAAGAAGTGTCAAAATCCAAAATCCCCAAAAAAAATACTAAACCCGTTTTGACCCTAGGTCAAATTTTTAGTTTTTGATTTTGTGTTTTAGTTAAGATTTGTGTTCTCTAACACTATAGGAGTATATGGTTCGAATAGCTAAATTGGAGGTTATTTGAGCCATCCATCATTACTGAGCTTGTGTTTGAAGAAACTTGAAAGTAGGATCTCATTATGGGAGGTTGTTTTGAACTAACGTGTGTTTTGTTTTGTAGGATTTGTATTGTATTGTTATGTGTGACTTTGTGGACTGATTGGGTGTCTTGTTGGACCCTAACTTGAAGGGTTATTTTTGGTACAACTACAATGGAACCCGAGGCTTCAAATGCTCAAACAACGGACAATAATGCCATCAATCTTATTTTGGCTCACCTTGAAACTATGTCCCGAGATGTGGCTAGGTTGAATGTATGTGGCATCAATGAGCGGGAGATTAGAATGTGTGGAAAACCAAAGAAGTCGACCTTTCACCCCTCAAAATAATTCCCCAACTAATACTCTCGTGACCTTGCACCAAATGCTATGTCCACCAATTGCCACAAATCCAATCTATCTTTACTCCTAAAGCCGAGAACAAAATAGACCAAACCATCCTTCACTCTACCAAGTCCAAAAAGAAGGGCTTGGAACCCAAATACTACCACCAAACCCGAACCCTCTCATCCAAACTCCACTTGACCAAAGACCTCACTATCCAAATCCAATCCTGCCACTACAAACTCTACTTAACCCAAATAGACCCATTGGTAAGGGAGGACAACATGATAGTTATGGGCCGTATGATGATGTTTTCTTGACGAAAGAAAGAATGAGGGGTAGACATGGAGCGTTAGGTCAAAAGATGAGAGATAGCCATCCAAACTGAGATGTAGGTCTCAATTCGATCAAAGTGAGCCTTCCCGTTTTCAAAGGTGAGAGTGATCCCAAGGCCTACCTTGCATAAGAGTCGTCTTGTGACAAGATCTTCCAACTTAATGATCTCACCGAAGAAAAGAAAAGTTGCTATGCTATAGCTCACTTCGAAGGGTATGCTAATACATGGTAGGAGTATGTTAAATGGTTTAGGAATGACATGATTGGAGGACAACCTCCCACTTGGTTTTGTTTTTAGAACCTTATATGGCAAAGATACTTACCCGAGACTTATAGACAAGAGCTCCTTGTCAAATTGTTCAATTTAAGGCAAAGGAGCAAGAGTGTCATGGCTTACTACGATGAATTTTAATAATTGATATTGAAACTAGATCACCAGGGAGAACAGTTGAGTCATGACATCGTGCACTTCAAAGTCGGGTTGAACAAGGATATCTCCACTCGCATGACACTTCATAAGTTCGACACCATTGATGGCATCTTCCAAGTGGCATTGGAGGTTAAAAGGGAGCTCAAAGAGAGCTCATTCATAGTTGTCCAAACCAAGAGCACCAAGGCTGCCCTGAAATAGTCCACTAGGTATGAAGGTAACCAATTTCCACTTCCAATTCCAAGGGATTTCAATGCTTCAAATACCAAGGGTGGGAGCACAAGTCTAGTGAGTGCCCAAACCAAATAAATGTGATCCTAAGGGAGGGAAAATCGTTCTATCTTGGGGAAGAAGTAGTAATTGAATCGGCTAAGGTTGATGGAAAGCCTCAAGATGGAGAGCAGAAAGAGGTTAAAAAGCAAGGCGAGGAAAATGTAGAAGATGTGTGGCCATCTGAAGGAGATTTTGAAGTGCCTTTGTAAAAGAGGATTATACGAGTACGATCATGACCTTGGACACTTTTTGAGTATTTTGAAAATCACCTAAAAGGGTGCACAAGCCCAAGTGTGAAGAAGGCCCAAACCCGCCCATAAAATGCACTTAATGGGCGGTTTGGAGCCCGTTAATGAAAGGGCCCTTTAGTCTTTTATCTCTTATTTTGTAATTTAATATAAATGAAATATTATAGGGTTGCTAGTTCTTTAGTTGTTGAATGTTAAAGAAAGAACCATCTCTTAGAGTGAGAGAGAGCCCAATCGTAACTAGGGCCATATACGAGTGTGGAATAACTTATGTATTGCAATTAGCTTGATACCTTGGTGCTTGGGTGGTGGACGCCTCTCTTGTGTCAAATTTAAGAGTTAGGACTTTGTTGAGTGTGATGTTAAGGGTCCAAGAGTGGAATATTCTTTTGGGTTCTTAAGATTATACCAACCATTGGTGTATCTTTTTATCTTTTGTTCATTGGTTCTTGTTATTATTAAAGTAACCCATGACTTCTTGTTACTGTAATCTTATTGTTCATTTTTATTGTGGTTAATATAGTTTGGGTTGTTGTCTGCCATAGGTGTAAATACATCTTAGTATCTTGTATTCTTGTTGTGTTCTTGAATGCGAGAGTGGTCACCAAGGAGGTTCATGGTTTTCTTGAACTTGTAGACTTATTTTGGTGTGTGTTTCGTGCTTCCCTTGTGTTTCTTGTATCATTGGGTATCAGAGAAAGGTTTGATTTTGTTCTAACAAAATCAATCTTGGGATTGTTATCTTGAAAATAAAAAAAAATGAAAAAGAAGAAAAAAAGAAAAAAGTTGTTGTTCACATTTTTAGGGTTTTTCAAAAAACTTAATTTTTGTGTGTTTATAGTGTTAGATCCTTGTTCCCTAACACTATTAAAGTCTAGAAATTGAAAATCCCAACAACAAAAAAAGTGTCAAAATCCAAAATCCCCAAGAAAATACTAAACCCGTTTTGACCCTAGGTCAAATTTTAAGTTTTTGATTTTGTGTTTTAGTATTAGATTTGTGTTCTTTAACACTATAGGAGTATGTATTTCGAATTTGAGAAAAATTGGTGGTTATTTGAGTCATTCATCATTGTTGAGCTTGAGTTTGAAGAAACTTGAAGGTGGGATCTCATTGTAGGAGGTTGTTTTGAACTAACGTGTGTTTTGTTTTGTAGGATTTGTATTGTATTGTTATGCGTGACTTTGTGGACTGATTGGGTGTCTTGTTGGACCATAACTTGAAGGGTTATTTTCGCTAGAACCACAATGGAACCCGAGGCTTCAAATGCTCAAACAACGGACAATAATGTCATCAATCTCATTTTGGCTCGCCTTGAAACTATGTCCCGAGATGTGGCTAGGTTGAATGTGGGTCTTGAGAAATTAGATACGTATGTGGCATCAATGAGTGGGAGATTAGAACATGTGGAAAGCCAAAGTATTCGACCTTCCACCCCTTAAAACAATTCGCCAACTAATATTCCCGAGACCTTGCACCAAATGTTATATCCACCAATTGCCACAAATCCAACCAATCTTTACTCCCAAAGCTGAGAACAAGATAGACCAAACCATCCTCCACTCCACCAAATCCAAAAATAAGGGCTTGGAACCTAAATACTACCACCAAACCCGAACCCTCTCATCCAAACTCCACTGACCAAAGACCTCACTATCCAAATCCAATCCCTCCACTACAAGCTCCACTTAACCCTAGTAGACCCATCCATGTTGAGGGCTATGGTAGGGGAGGAAAACATGATGGTTATGGGTTGTATGATGATGTTTACTTGAGGGAAGAAAGTATGAGGGGTATACATGGAGAGTTAGGCCGAGTGATGAGAGATGGCCATCCAAAATGAGATGTAGGTCTCAATTCCATCAAAGTGAGCCTTCCCATTTTCAAATATGAGAGTGATCCCAAAGCCTAACTTGCATGGGAGCCTTCTTATGAAAAGATCTTCCAACTTAATGATTTCACCAAAGAAAAGAAAATTTGATATGCTATAGCTCACTTCAAAGAGTATGATAATACATGGTGGGAGTATGTTAAATGGTTTGGGAGTGAGATGATTGGGGGAAAACATCCTCCTTGGTTTTGGTTGAAGAACCTTATGTGGCAAAGATACTTGCCCGTGACTTATATACATGATCTCCTTGTCAAATTATACAACTTGAGGTAAGGGAGCAAGAGTGTCATGGCTTACTCGATGAATTTCAACAATTGATATTGAAACAAGATCATCGGGGAGAGAAAGTGAGTCATGACATCGTGAGCTTCAAAGTTGAATTGAACAAGGACATCTCCACTCGCATGACACTTTATAAGTTTGACACCGTTGATGGCATCTTCAAAGCGGCATTAGAGGTTAAAAGGGAGCTCAAAGAGAGCTCACTCATGGTTGTCCAAACCGAGAGCACCAAGGCTGCCCTAAAACAGTCCACTAGGTATGAAGGTAAACCAATTTCCACTTCCAATTCCAAGGGATTTTAATGCTTCAAATACTAAGGGTGGGGGCACAAGGCTAGTAAGTGCCCAAATTGGAGGAACGTGATCCTAAGGGAGGGAAGATTGTACTATCTTGGGGAAGAATTAGTAATTAAATCGGCTAAGGTTGATGTCAAGCCTCAAGATGGAGATCAAGAAGAGGTTAAAATGCAAGGCAAGGAAGATGTAGAAGATGTTTGACCGTGTGAATGATATTGTGAAGTGCCTTTGTAAAAGAGGTGAGGTCGTGAATTTGTGAGAAAATTCCTCTCAAGATGAAGAGGATGATATGAGTAAGATCATGACCTTGGACACATTTTTAGTATTTTGAAGATCACCTAAAAGGGTGCACAAGCCCAAGTGTAAAGAAGGCCCAAACCCGCCCCTAAAGTGCACTTAATGGGCGATTTGGAGCCCATTAATGAAAAGACCCTTTAGACTTTTATCTCTTATTTTGTAATGTAATATA
This sequence comes from Capsicum annuum, assembly GCF_002878395.1. Taxonomy (NCBI): domain Eukaryota; kingdom Viridiplantae; phylum Streptophyta; class Magnoliopsida; order Solanales; family Solanaceae; genus Capsicum; species Capsicum annuum. Next base: position 21,227,344 of record NC_061112.1, on the reverse strand, counting down.
AGTGAAACATTATAAGATTTCTAGTTCTTTAGTTGTTGAATGTTAAAGAAATAACCATCTCTTAGAGTGAGAGAGAGTCCAATCGTATCTAGGGCCATATACGAGTGTGGAATCACTTTTGTATTGCAATTATCTTGATACCTTGGTGCTTGGGTGGTGGACGCCTCTCTTGTGTCAAGTGTAAGAGTTAGGTCTTTGTTGAGTGTGGTGTTAAGGGTCCAAGAATGGAATATTCTTTTGCGTTCTTTAGATTATACCAACCATTGGTCTATCTTTTTATCTTTTGTTCATTGGTTCTTGTCATTATTAATGTAACCCGTGACTTCTTATTGTTGTAATCTTGTTGTTCATTTTTATTGTGGTTAATATAGTTTGGGTTTTTGGCTTCCATAGTTGTAAAAACACCTTAGTATCTTGCATTCTTGTTGTTTTCTTGAATCCGAGACTGGTCACCAAAGAGGTCCACGGTTTTCTTGAACTTCTGGACTAATTTTGATGTGTTTTTCGTGCTTTCCTTTTGTTTCTTGTATCAAGGAGAAAAACCAACTAGGGTTTGCACATTCAAGATTAAAGGTTCGATGTTTTGCAAATTCTTCATCAATTAACGTACGTGGGACTATCCTAAACCTCATGGGCGTGAATTTTACTATTTTTAAATTAGTTTTAAAGTATATATATACAAACGAATTTGGTTTCAAGGTTGTTGATGATAATGCATTGAGGATTTCATTTTGTTATAAAGAAATTGTGGAGATTGTGATGTAGTGCTTTAAACTCAAATTACTTTCATGTGATCTTGTGATGTTAACATTGAGAAATTAATGAGAGCATGACACGTTCGTTTTAATCCTTTACTACAAATTCCATGAATTTTGCAAGTTGTGACTTGATCTTATGAAATGTGAAGAGCTTGAGACTGTTGATCAACTTCTATGTACAAACTGTTTTATCTTTTTTAGATAATGAGAAGGTGTTCAACTTGTGTTGAACAATCATGTTTTTCCATAAAATTGGTTTTAATCTGAAAGAAGAGATGACCACCATAGATAAAAGCATTGTAGAGAAAATTATTGATTTTGAATGGTGAACTTTCGTTTGATAATTGAATTATTTTGTGTGGTCAATAAACATCTTTGAAGTAAGATAAGGGCAGTAGAGATATGTTACATAACTTTCAAGTCTGGGTATGACGATACCCTATATTTGATATGCCCAAATGATATTAAGAAAGAAAGAACTTTTCAAAGAAGATATGGTTTAAAGAATCTAAAATTAGGCTTAAGAGAGTTAGATGGTTACCTGAAGAAGGCATGAGTCAAATCACTCATTGCCCGAAACCATGATTTGCCGACACGAATTTATGATACCCAAAAGGGAAATTGTACATTGGTGACGGCCCAATGGTGTAGCAGAGAAGCAGAGACTCCAATCCTTGCGGCAAACTTGGGTTGGGGGCTTGGCCGCTGAGTCAAGGACGTATTTCATATAGCCCGTGGAATAGCAGAGTTGTATGGTGTACCATCTGGCTCAAAAGTAAGACAAATAGTAGAGACATAAAATGCAGAATGTGTTTTGAAAGTTCCAGATTATGCTCATGTGCTTTCAACTGTTTCAAGATAATATATGATTTATGAAATGCTCTCACCAATGTTTTAAAAAAATGCATACTTTGTTTTTGGATTGTTTTTTGTACCAATACATCTGTATTGACCCCCTATATTTCAGGATCTAGGGCACAGTCCTGGGGTTTCGCTAAGCAGAAGAGTTGTTTGGTCAGAAGTTGCAGTTGGTGAGCCTCCCTTATTTCGGAAGGCCTAGTTATAAGTCATTGTTATTTTATTTTGAATCATGGTCCGACTGGGGATCTTGTCCTAGTTTCAGACATATGTTGTTTCAGAATTGTTAGAGATTTTGCAGACTTGTGTCATGTATTTTCAAAGGTTTATAAATCAAATTTCGTATAGTTCAGTTGAAGTAAGATTGTGACTATGTTTCTGTATGTTAATATTTCGCATTTCTTTATATTGTATGAATGTTGTGCATGATTGCTAAAAAAAAAGGGCGCCCAGGCCTTCATGGTTTAGGATACTCGTTACGGCCAGGGTCCCCAGCTCGGGTCATGACAAACTTTACCTTATTATTTTAACTTTTGAAAAATAGGTACTTCTATTGTTCAATAATATTTTTTTAAATCTTTTTCTATAAATTTTTTCAAATGGTTCAACTTTCTAAAAATAAAAACATGTCTCTTATTAAAAAAAAAAAAAAAAAAAGACATTTTTTACTTCTGTAAGCTTTGGCCAAATAAGCTGTCATTAGTTACTAACCTCATCATTTTGGGGGCTTATTAATAACTTGACAATTTGTGAATACAAATGCTTGTCCATCTTTCGTGAGAAAATTAATTAAGGGTGACAAAAATATTTTAAAATTAAAAAAGAGTGACATAAGTCATAAGTATTGAGTACAAGTGATAATTTTAATATTAGTGTTAATAACACTAATTTTAAAATCCTCAAGTTTTATCATTTACACAAAGATCTTTATTTTTGCCTCTATACCTCTCCCCTTCCACACCTCTTCTATCACTGTCGTTGTTGCCACCACTAGGGCTTGGCATAAAATTCCGAAAACTGAATTACCTAACCGAATCAAAAAATTTGATAATTGGTATTCAATAATTCGATATTTTGGTATTCAGGATTGGGTTCGATACAAGATATTAATACCGTTTGGTATTGTTATTTACCGAATATCGAATATATATAATGTGTGTGTATGTGTAACCCAACCCAATATACAATAGTATAAGTCATCCCAAAGAATCTCTTGGACCTTGGTAATATATTCGTAAAAAACAACAAAAAAAATACTAAAAAGGGTTTCTATTAAATATACTCTTTGAAATTTAAATATACATTTGCACATCTCCAACTTTAATATGGTATTACTAAATACCATACTGAACCGAAGTTTAATTTACCAATTACCGAATCGATGTTTATAAGAATGGTATGTGGTATCTATGTTCAAATACCGATTACCGAATTACCAAACTCGAACTTTAAAAATACTGAATGCCCACCCCTAGCCACCACCACTCCTCCTACACCACCCACCTATCCCTGCTACACTTTTTTGTCTTTATCGTTGTCGTCGCTGTCATCACCATCGCCACCTCCTCTTCCTCCACCATCACCATTACTACCATTATCACCTCGTCTAGATCCACCACCATTTCCTCCTCCTACACAGCTGTCATCTATTTTTCTTCTTTCTCCTCCATCGCCATCACTAACAACACTGCAACAACCACCATCTTCTCCTTCGGTATCACTACTAGCACCACCACCTCTCCTTTTATCACAGATACCACTTCTTCGTGAGCTCCTGCTACACCACATCTTTTTAGAAATTAAGTAAATATCAAAGTTGTTGCAACAACAGTCGAAGTTGCTGGGGCAATAGTCAAAGTTGTTGCAGTAACTTCAATAGTTGCTACAATAACTACAATAATTATTATAACACAATAACTAATAGTAGTTGCTGCAGCAATTAATGTAACTGTTGTAGCAAATATGATAGTTGCTGAAGCAATTATCCTAGTTGCTAAATTTTCTAAATTATTTTTTCAATCATTTTTAAAAGAATTCAAAATTTTCTTTTTAAAGTTCTCAAAAAAAAATTAAAAAATAATCCATAAAGATAAAAAAAAAAATGATGATGAAAAAAGAAAAAAAAAAGATGGATGGGAGAGAAAGAAATTTGAAGAAAGAACGAAAAAAAAAAAGATTCAAACGATTAAATAAAAGGAAAAGATTAAAATTTGAAATTTGAAATGGGTAAATACTCTTAGAAGAATTAATCTATTTCTATAATTTATATCTATAATATATTAAAAGTGTGAAGATCCTTAAAAAAGTGCTTTAAACTTTTTGTCCTTCATTACAAAACTATGCAATAGACAAAATCATATTTTCACTATTTTTCTTAAATAATTATTCGATTATTATTTACTATTTAGTTCTTTAAAATTAATTAAAACCTCTATTTAATCTAGGTAAGAAATCATACCATTCAACACTTTTAAATCAATTACAATTTAATCTTAAATAGACAAGAATTTCTAATTTTATTTAAGTTATATTTTGGCAGCAATATTGTTTGCTTACCGTGGCGTAGGTTATCAAGGTATGCTGAAGAATCCAAGAGCTAAAACAATCGAAGGTGATTTAGAAAAAGCATAATATTTGGAGCGGTAGAAAAGAGATACCGACTATTTGATCAAGAAGAGGAATTGAAGTGACATGAAATCTACCGGTCAATTTTTATACTTCTAGGATGGAATCAAGTCAAATTATGCAACTTTATGAATTATCAAACACTAATTATCGGCTTACTGAGGCACCAATTATAATTTAAGGGTTAATAATGTATTTCATCTTCCTAATTTATTTCTTAGATATTTACAACTTTTATATAACAAATTAAAAAATTTCTCAATTTTTATATGTTTAAAAAATGTTAAATTTAATTATTATATTTATTTTTATTTTGTGTAACTTTTAAACTTATTAAAGTGAGATGTACACCTTAACTAGTGAATTTTAAAAAGTTAACGAATAAAAGTTGTGGTCATTTCTAATTTAATTTAGCTTTCCACGCAATTTTCTCATGTTTCTCCGCCCAAAGCCCCAATAAAAGTTATGCAGCTATAGTAGCTTCCCTCGTAGCTGCTTCTGAGCATGGCTACTCATAGCAATTTCAAGAATGCCTTCATTGCTTTTCTTGTTCCACTTCCCTCTTTCCTCTTCTACTTATCTTTCCTTCACCATTACCATGAACATCACCCACTCTACAATTGGTGCTACCATCACCCTCTTTTATTTGCTAATCTCTTGTTTTTCCTCAATGTCAATCTCCTCTTTTGGGTCATTGGTCTTCTGCAATCTAATCACTGGGTAACTCTGTATTTTAATTTTTTATTTTTTTTTTGGGCATTAACCAATTTCAATGGTGATTTTTCGTTAGATTTGATTTGGGATTTTTGTTTAAATGTGTGTATTTCAAATTTGGCATAATAGGTAAGCAAACACTCAAACTTGGGGTCAGCTCGCAGCTAATCATGCCAACTTTGACTATACTAGACAACTCAACTCCTTTTCACTATTTCAGTTGAACACTCCAACTTACAAACACTCCAACTTACAAAATGATATCTTTTACACTAACTCCAAAATTTATGTGTTACGGCAACATCATGTGTGTGGGTATATAAGTGATGATTTTCTTTGTTAGATTTGATTTGAGGTTTTGTTGAAAAGTCGTAATTAGATGATAGATTTGCATTTCAAATTTGGCATAATACAAACTTGGCCTCTGGTGTCAATTAAGCACTCCAAATTTAGGTATACACATCTAGACAACTCAACTGATCCCCATTGTATAAGTTGATCACTCCATCTTATAAAATGATCATTTAGGTACCTCCAAAATTTATGTCCCATGTCAGTGCAAGTGCAGGTGTCCACTGGACACGATGGAGATGAACTGGAGTGTTTAGTTGCCAGTTGAGACCAAGTTGAGATTTTCTAAATGTGCACTCTCAAAGTTGGAGTGCTTACATTCTAGTTGAGGCCAAGTTTTTTGAGTGTCTATTTATGTATTCTGCCTTCCAATTTACTAGGCTAAGTTGATTTTTGCAGTTAAATTTATAAAGTTACTTTATCACTTTAAGCAAAAACTTATTCCGTTTGTAGTGCTTGTATTCTATTTTAACAAGAGTACTGTTATTTTTTTTGGTTCTGAAGAATAAAGTCAAAAATTAGTCTAAGAAATGGGCCTAGTTGACCATCAATTCAGCTTTGGATAACTGAAGTGAAAAAGAGGGAGTAATATTTTGCGTAAATTTGTGATTTTTGATTGATTTGATGAATTGGGTTATTGTTGGAATTTGATTTTTCAGATGATAGATTTGTACTGGACTGTGATTCCAATAATGCTAGTGCATTTCTATGCAAATCATCCGATGGCACAGTATAACGTGTGGAGGTCCAGTGTGGTTATACTTTTAACTTGGATTTGGAGTATAAGACTTACTCATAACTACTTCCGGCGTGAGAATTGGCAATGGGGACATAGGCAAGATTGGAGATTTACAGATATCAGCCACCAATTCCCCAAGAACTGGTGGTGGATCTCTTTCTTTGTTGTTTATGTCTCTCAGCAGGTGATTCTTTATCTTCTTGATTAATGCCCTAATGAATTCAGTACTTTGTTTCTTTTCTGTAGCTTATATTTTACGTACTTGTCATTATTGATTGGTGTTATATTGTGATCGTAAGAATGCATAATGGTCATGACTCATGTCTAGAAGTGGCTTAAGCCAATAGACAACAAATCAGCAAGAAAATCATCAATTTGTTGAAAAATGGAGCACGTAATTTATCAGTGAATTATTCATTCAGAGTTGAGGACTTTGTTTAGAAGGTATTAGAAAAGCATAAATGATCATTTTATGCTACTTCACTTGATGTTAGACTTCTTTCTGTAGTATTTTTTATGCAATGAGAAGAGTCCCATTCATAAAAATTCTCGGGGACTGAACCCACATTGCTAACTAGAGAAAGGATTTATTGTCTGATTTTAAAGCACAGTAATATTGCTTATTTTAGAATTTTCCTTCAGCTGGATATAGCAAACCTAATTGCTTTCGTAGATTTGTTGTGTTGTCTTCAAGTGTGCTCTGCTGCTCAATCCAGCCATAAACAAGACATGCATTCTGAGTTCTACCCTCGAAGTTTCTGTGGTTCAGATGATAGCATCTCTACCGTTGATACCAAACACAAGGTTCTATGAATTATTCAGCCAATTTATGTTTTTATAAGGCAATTCTCTGATGCAAAATGGTCAACTATTTCATAAGTAGAGCGCACTTTAATTAGTAAACAAAATATTGTTTGCTCAAAGCATGGAACTGGTAAAGATCATACCATGCCACATTTTCACTGAAGGACCAACTTCCTTGGCCTTTACCAAGCATTACCAACAGCTTTCCAAGACCTTTTTGTCAACCAACGTAATTTCTTGTTTGAATTAATTGTATAAATCAAGTGTGGTTGCTGTAATATCTCGAAATGTGACTAATTGAATTTGCAGTTGGTCAGCTTGGGGGAACACAGAAACACTCATGACTCCTGTATTATCCTTTATGGTGTTATTTATTTTTGTTCTTTGACATGATTTTGCAGGTTTTTCTGATGGGTATATGCCTGCCTATGTATGTTGTCCATTCTGAAGACAAGCCATGGAATATCTGGGATTCCATTGCCGTATTCATCTGCTTCTCGGCCATAATAATTGCGTATTATGCAGACACACAGCTCTACAATTTTGTGAGCAGAAATCAGAAACTAAAAGAGCTTGGCGAGCCCATGGTTCCGAATCTTGATGAAGGCCTCTGGAGGTATTCACGACATCCAAACTATTTTGGGGAGCAGTTATGGTGGTGGGGACTCGTCCTATTTGCCTGGAACTTGGGTCAGGCTTGGACTTTTGGCGGTGCACTCGTTAATAGCATGTGTCTTGCACATGTCACTGTGCTTGTTGAGAATAAGATGCTTAAACCAGCCTACAGAGCTGAAGCATACAAGCTCTACCAGAGGACAACATCTGTGTGGATACCATGGTTCAAGTCATCTGCAAAAGGAAAAGATAAGGAAACTTGAGTCTATTTTTTGATCTGTTTGGCGTCTTCCTTTATAAATGTCCACGACGATAACTATTGAATAAATAATCTACTAATGTGCTTTTTAATTATGTGTCTTGTATAATTCATTTGCTTGCGCTTGTCTCCCTTGGAAATTTGCAATCTTCTTGTCACTCATCTAATAGTCTGAAACATGCATGATACGTGTAAGAAGGTTGGAAGAAATCAGACCAACTCAATCCAGATATCTCAACAGGCATAATATGTTGAAACGAATTCCAAGAATAGACAAAAGCAACAACCTTATTACTTGAATATATTTTTGCACGTTAATTTAAACTGTCATCTCGATTCACTTGGAGTTTAGTCCAGCATAGAATTGAGAAATGTACCCATTTCTTGCTAACTATACTTGCTGGTGTTATTTCTCAATTCAAGACGTATTTCTTTTTCATAAAATCTGCAACTGTTAGTAAGCTTGACATACAAATAAATGAATATTTATGTACTCTGGTTAGAATAGCAACAAGGGAATAATATACCATAGACATTGAAATTTTGCTTCAATTTTTGTTAGAGTTCTTGAGGGCTACTTTACCCTAAATCTAGGTTGGTGACTACTCTATCCTAAGCCTAAATTACACCTATATAAAAGGGTCAAATATCGCTTTAAAGAGGCATCTCCAAAGTCCCAATAAATTCATGGGATATTCATAAAAAAATCAAGATCTCCAAATCTCATAAATTCATGGGATATTCATAAAAAGATCAAAATCATCTCATTCTTGATAATCAAATACATCAAGAAGATTCACAAATTCTCTTTTCATGGAGATTAAATCCAAATATTGTTACGTTCGAGAAATACACCACTAACGGCCCTCGAATTACAGAGAAATTCATACCAAATTCAAATACGCTTACATTCGAGAAATATGATATTGACAATCCTTAAATTACAATGAAAATCAAGAGAGAAGAATCAAGAGGAATATATTTGTATCCACATTGTTTATCAATAAAAAAAATCATGTTTCTTCATATTTTTATTTGGGATTGCAATTTATTTTTGTCACTATAGAAATTTGTTGGAAACAAACTGGCACGCCCAGTGGAACCAAATATGTCCTTCATCTCTTCTCTCATAAATCAAATATGAAAATATATAGCTGCAAGATCGTAAAGATGGAAGCTCTGTGGGTACTTCAAGACTCGTCTTTGAGTTTCATCAAGTATACACACTACAAGAAAAGTGTTTATTACTTGGGGATTTTCATAGGGATAATGCAGTAAAATCTCCAAGTAATTTGATTACCTGCGGATTTTCTTACCAATTAGAATCCAAAGGAAATACCTTCGTAGGTAATTATTACCTGCAGATTTATAAAATCTCTAGGTAATTTAGTTGCAAAAATAAATCCGCAGGTAAGTTATTTGTAGATTTATTTGCGATTAACTATCAAAATTTTGCATGAATTATTTGGTAAAATTTCATAAAAAAAGATTTTACCTGCGGATTTCCACAAAAAAAATTCACAAATTATTCTCCACGAAGATTCTCAAGTAAATTCGAAGGAAGTTTAGAGGTGAAAATTCCTAATTAACAAAAGAAAATTTCTTGCGGATATTTATGAAACTATTTCGCAAGAAAATTCATATGAAATGCCCTAAGTAAATCCGTAAGAACAAATATGCTTAATTTTCATGTACATCCCCATAAAAAATTTCAAGTTATAATTCACACGTAAATTACTAAAAACATTTCACAATTAGTCAAAAAATCTATTCAAAACCTCTAATAATTCTCAAAAACATCATTCAATACAAGTCTAATGTAAACTATTACAACTAACAAAAAACATAATTCGTAACATCCACATCAATAATGTATGATTTTTAAATAACCCAAAATAAAATATTTCAAACTTGAATCCTCAAAAAAACTATCAACCATCATCGTCAGAATCACTTTCATTCACGTCGTCAAAGTCATCATCACTTTCATCCTCATAAGCTTGGTTGTCTTCTTGAGATGGGCGCTCATTATTTGAAGATGATTTCTTGTATACATGCTTCATCAACAAATCCAATTCCTTTCTCATCCTCCTTCCATAATTGATGCACTTTGAGCAGCTAATATTTCTTGTTTCTTTCTTTCAAACTCGTTCTGCATAAGAATATTTTAATTCAGGCCATAAAAAGTGCTAAAAATACATTATTAGCATAAATTATATGACATTTATAGTATCAAATAAAATCATAACAATCAACAAATATAAACACATATATATTAGCATATAAAGCATCATAAACTTAAAGTTAATTTTTCAGATTACTGTGACTATTGTTATGACTTGTTCTATTAAGATAACAAAGGATGAAATTAGAAAAATAAATGAACAAGAGAAAGGGTTCAAGTAGTGACATGTATTTAACACTTATTGTAAAGAAAACTGAGAAAATTGAAGGAAAGGTGTCTTTTAAGTCTTGAATGAAGGATTGGTGACATTGACCAACTTAAAGGGTCAAACATCATTAGGAAACTTGATTAAGTTAATTATGGACTTGATTAATATTTTCAAAACTTTCTAATCTTTGTAAAAATACAAATCAACCCACACCCCTCTTCAATCCAAATCAACCAGTCTCTCTCGTCTCTCTCTCGGCAGCTTCTCTCAACTCTCTCCTAACCAATAGTTCTGTAAAATTCTCCCTTCAATCCACTGGGACTTCAACCTCCGGCAAAAAATAATTGGGCGAGTTTTCTTTCGACTTTCAACTGTCAATCGACGTGAAGACTTCTCCAGTGACAACAATTTTGAGTTTTTCGTCGTCCCATTTTCTTTTTCACAGGTAAAAAATTATGAAGAAACAGAAGAACTTGAGCCAATTACTCTTCTAGTATTGAAATGTGGACTAAATAAGACCCTGATTTCTGGCATTTCTTCTTCTTGTTGTCGTACTGTTGATTCGAATTTGTTGGTATTTTTGTTCACAGTTGATGTTCTTAGTGGAGACCTCTTCTTAGTGTGTGTGTGTGTATGATATGTTGGTGTGGCTAGGTTGATTTGTTATTTATCTTGGTAAAAATGGTGTTGCAACAGATGAAACATCTGATGCAACAGATGAAGACATCTGATGCAGCAGATGAAAATATCTGATGTACCAGATTAAAGTCTGATCTAACTATGAAAATCTGATGCAACAGATGAATAATCTAACAGATCATTTATCTGTTGCAATAGACGACTCTTCTGTTTGGAAGAAATCTAAATAATATTTATCCAATAGATAACTCATTTTACAACAGATGAGTAATATGTTTCAATAGATCTGTGATCTATTTTTATTATTTCCAATAGTTTACTCATCCGTTACAATAGGTCAGTTATATGTTACAACAGATAGCATACCTGGTGCAATAGATTAGTGATCTATTTTTATGGTTTCCAACGGATTACTAATCTGTTGTAATAGGTTGGTTATATGTTGCAATAGATAACTATCTGATGCAACAGATTAGAGATTTGTTATCATGTCCCGAAGCCTAGATAGAGCAGGCAAGAACCGTATAAATATGCGCTACACAACTGGCAGATATTCTAAGCAGAAGAGTTATTACCCCTAGACAATAACAATTATGAGGGTCTATGTGATTGCACAATTCTGGCTCATTAAACCGAACAGATATAGACAAGTGAAACAATGACCACACATGACAACTTAACACCATCTACGAAGCCTCTAGAGAAATAGTAACTATACTAGGGAAGATGGTCGGGTAGGGCCCCAACATACCTAAACTATAATCGAAAACATGATGAAATATTACTAGATATTTATTAGCTCTAGGTAAGATATCATGAGCTCACCGACTGCTTTGCTGAATACGAACAAGTGCTTAGTATAGATGACTGCTCAATAATATATCTGATCTTGTATTTACAGAAGTGAAGTTCCCCCGAACATAGGGACATTAGTACATATAAAATATGTACTAGTATGTAAAGAAGAAAGAATAACAAGTAAACGTATAAGAATGCTCAATGAATTAAACAATAGAATGAGCAACTGCGGACAACTGAACACTAGAACCTCTTATATGAAACTATAACTTACAAAAGAATGGGTGAAAAATACACCATATAAGGTTGTTACGTATGTATTTACCTTATTACTTATCATATAACCACTTATGAATACATCATCGTTATTAAGAACCTAGTAATTTTCCTAAGTGATATCCTGTGACCACTTTTAATACCTATAATCATATGATGGCCCACCAAGGTCATTCTATGTCAAGTGTACCATATGTTTAACCCAGATACTCCTGACTATGATGTTATATGTATAACTATAATCGCGGTCTGATGCAGGGTTCGCCCCTCCTTGGGACTCACTATAAGGGTCTGCCCGCAGGCTATCTATGCCATATATTGGCTCGAGTCAGGGGAACTAGTCCAAATGACTCCAACTACAAATAATGCCACAAGGGCAGATACGCCATGCATTCGGGCTCGCTATAGTGGTTTGGTCTCAATTTTGTGCACAGAATTACGTTATGCGTGTGCTAAGCAAAACCTATGGTACCCTCCAGTCGCTAACCATTATCAAATAGTGCTTCGTATGCGTATACAAGTATGTATTATGGAAAATACTGTCTAGTTATTCAAGTAGTGCTTTCCATATACAATTAACTTATTTAATGGTATCAAACTATTACAACGCTTGTACTTTACATCACCATATGACTATATCGCTATGTGATCTAATATATTAGTGCAACTATAGTATGGCCATTTATTCTAATTCATAGCATATGACAATAAACTAGGTGACTTCTAAGAATTCCTAATGAAGACGAACAAACTCTATAGATACTTGACTTGATGGGAGTAGTACAAATATTTTGACCTCAACAAATTGATGCAAGAAGCATGAATATGCATAATTTCAAATGAAAAGGATATCTGGTCATGTGTTAGGCATATAGAAATTGAAAACTCTATTCACATATATCAAGTAAACTATCTCATTTATTTTAGGAGTGACAAATGATTACAGGTCATGCCTTAAAGGAGAAAAAGGTTTTTACCTTTACATACCTTGGATGTCTCACTAGCTAACGATGGTATCAAGAGTTTTAAATAACTCAACACCCCTAGGTGCAGTCTTTGCGCAACCAACCAATAACTTCCACCCCCGATCGATGAGCAACCATTCCAACACAACCAACTAAATATGTAATACATAGAAAAGTTTATCAACAATATAAATTTCATCCAACAACACATTTCAATATTCTTTCCTGAGGCCTAAAATTAGTCAAATTCCTTAAGAACTATTTAGGGAGAATTTTTATTTTCAAACTTACCAAGGTTGATATCAAATCTATCCCATCAATAATAGAAATGTCCAAAAATTCCACTTTTATCATATTTCATTTTGTTTCTAAAAATAAACCCTAATTAACAAGACCCATTTCAAGAACTAACATGAAATTCAAATTAGAAGGTGATTACTATCTTATACTATATTCCAAATCCATAATCCATAACTAAATTTGAGTTGAGGTAGAGAATTACCTATTTGAGATTAACCACCAATTTGAGTTCTTGAAAAATCTCCAAAATTATTAGATGAACACTAACAATCGCTTAGCAATTTGAAATTGACATGAGCTACTCACTTGTACAAAACACTTCTTTCTTTGGGAACGATGAGCCTCATGTTACCTCTCTGAAGAGGATGATAAATGGACACTTTTATTTTTGGAGGATCTTTCTAGCTAAAGTAGTATACTAATTGTTATCTTTATGAATAAAAGGAAACCAAAAGGGAGGGGCCCAAGTGTTTCTAATTGTAAGTAACTAAAATAGGGGACTACACTAATTACTATCTCTTTTGTTTTTAACTGACAGCTTATAAATAGTATAATATATAAGTTATACACAACTCCAATGGTACATATAGGCATATCAAAATTCGTATAAGTCATAACTTGCATGGCTCATGTACTCCCATTTTTTTTAGGACTTCAGAATTGAGATCACTATTTAAATTTCTTAAATATCAAATTATATACACCGCTAAAAGGTAGACTCAATGACCATCTATTTGGAATACAGTACACCAAGTAACTCTTTACAGACTAAAAATTACATTCGCTCAAGGTTTAAAAACTCTTAAAGAAAAAACAATTTGTAATGTTACATCTATTTTTATTGTTTTCAACGGTTTACTCATCTGTTGCAATAGGTCAGTTATATGTTGCAACAGATAACATACCTGGTGCAACAGATGTGTGATTTGTTTTTACTGTTTCCAACGGATTACTCATCTGCTGTAACAGGTTGGTTATATGTTGCAATAGATAAACTACCTAATGTAACAGATTAGTGATCTGTTTTTACTGTTTCCAATGGATTACTCTTCCTTTCAATAGGTTGGTTATATGTTGCATCAGATAAAATACCTGGTGCAATAGATTAGTGATCTATTTTTATTGTTTCCAACGGTTTACTCATCTGTTGCAATTGGTCGGTTATATGTTGCAACAGATAACGTACCTGGTGCAATAAATGTGTGGTCTGTTGGAACTGTTGTTTTACCATTGTGCATTCTAGATTTACTGTTATACTTTTTTAATGATGCATTAATCAATTATAATCTATTTTATGTTCCTGTTAATTTAAGATAATATGGCTCCCAAAAGAAAATAAACTGAATCAAGTTCAAGTAAAGGAACAAGTGCAGCAGCTCGGCTACATCCACTACTCTATGAGCTTGCGTTACAAGCGTTATCTCAATCAGGAGTAGAAGATAATGAACACGGGGAGGAGGAATGCCTTAAAAAAGACGATCCAAATGCTAATAGCCCTTCCGTAGAAGAGTTGGTCAAAAACTTTAGCATTGATTGTTATCCTGTGAGAATGTAGTGCGATGGTGCCACAGATTTAACGAGTGATTTCGTGGGTAAGTCAGCCATGGGAAAATCTTCCGACGCATTTAGAAAAATACTTTGTGAATAAAAATTAGATGCTTATTTCAGGGAAAGTTGCTTTGGGCAATATCTTGACTTGCCGGAGGACAACAATGCTCGTTTCCAGATGAAAATGATATACGATCTTCTCAAGCATAGGTTTATGTATGAAAACAAAGACAAGATGGATGAGGTATGGATAAATTATTGTGGAATGCCTGTTTGTTTTGGTTGGAAGGAGTTTGTCATAGTTACCGGACTAAAATATTATCCTCCTTCTCCTTCTCAAGTTATACCTACTCTGACCCAAAAAAAGCACCCCATATACCCAAAAAAGGCAAAGAAAAATTGAGTGATCGTGAGGACCTGGTGTCCATTCTTGTTCCGAGCTTCAAAAACAAAAATTTGATAAAATCATTGAAATGTAAAGGACTCTCAAAGAAGCACAAACAATCATTGTGCTTGGTTTGGTTTGTACATAATATTCTTTGGGCGAGAGACGTTAACAACAACATAATTCCCAGTTTAATAAATCTCTCTGAGGATCTTGAGGCATTTAACAACTATCCTTGGGTTTATGAAAGCTTCAAAATGACTGTCCAATATTTGTTGACTCCGTTAATACCAAAGACAGTCAACTTATATGGCTTTCTATGGGCCTTCATGGTAAATATTTCTTTTATCATGATATGATTCATCATTTTCTTATTCAATAATGCTTTTGATTTATTGACATTATGTTATAGGCTTGGGCATTTGAAGTCATTCCTTATTTGAGACAACAAGTGAACTACTAGGAAGAAGTTTCCTATCCTAGAATCCTGAGATGGTTGTCGGCCAAAACTAATAAAAATACAAAATTTCTTGATCTTTTCAACCCCCCGAAGGAAGCAGTAAGTCCAATTCTAATCAATTTTGTATGTTAATTAATGATTATTTTAAATGATTTCATCATCATTCTAATATATGTACCGATTTATTTTAGATTGTTCATCCATGGCTTGTTCTAACCAATCGAGAGTTGAAGATTCCATTTTTTCTTACTTTACGATCTGTGCAAACTTTACCGGACCCTAAGATCGTTGATGGAATAAAAATGGAATTTTTTAGAGTAATAGCCATCCCAAGAAAAATAATTTTAGAGGGTAGGTAGTAGTCGTAGTAGTAGTGGTGCTGCTAATGGGGATAATGATGCTCCTCTTACCATTTTTGAAACAACAAGCCATTATGATTATGATCATACTGGTTGTATAGATTTTCTTTATATTTTGCCATATCTATCGAATGTTCTGCATGCAAATGTCAAGACTGCAAGGAAAAACATGATGGAGTGATTAATGCTATAATGCACTAACTGTTTCTGTAAAGGAAATGGCATCTAAGAGGGGTGTCATTTCATCAAAGAGAATTTCATATCCATACACTCCACTAGAGATCAAGGCAGCTAAGAGAAGAAGGAAAGATACTTTCAAGGCATCATCAAGCATTGAAAAAAGCAAAATTGCAATGCCTCTGTCTTTGTCTTGCATCGATGTTCAGTGTGCAAGGGCCACAGGAGAGCAGCATGAGCCGAAAAAAGTTAATGTACATCACCTGTTCTAACAAACAAAGAGGCACATATCTATTTCAACAGATGATGCATCTGCTGAAAATTATCAAAAAAAGATATACATCTGTTACAACTGTTTTCTAACCTGTTCCATCAGATGCATTATCTATAGCAACAGATGAGTCTTATGTTGCAACAGAACCTATTCGAATTAGTCCAAATAGATGATCCATCTGTTGCTATATAAGGCTCTTCTATTGCAACAGATGAACAATCTATTATGTATTTGTAATTAGCATTGACACTTCTAGCTTTCCACGTGGATGTCACAGTAGAACCCACTGCTGAAGAGCATAATATCACAATTGATAATCCATCAACTGCTTCTAAAGAATAAGAAAAAGTAGAGTCTATCAGTTCGGGAGAACGAAAGAATTACCTATTTGAAGGGTTCAACATCTTGGACAAGGCTCCAAAAAAACTAACACTGTTGATCAACGACTATTCAGAATGGATTACCGATGGGCTATTAAAGTATCATGCCGGTAGGTACATAAATCAATTTTTAAAGATATTGGTTTATACTATTCTTGTTGTAAGAACGTGACATTAACACATATAAATCGTCATGTAGAAAACAAAATGATGAATGCTACAAAGTGAGCAAATCGAGTTTTGGTTTTGATATGTTCAACTTTGTTATTGCATATCTCAAAATATAGAATTGGTTCTATTTGATGTCAAAGCCCCAAACTTGCTGGAATGATGAGGTTTAAATGTCATACATATTACTATTAATTAATACTTTATTTAATTACATCTGCGTATTAATTTTTTCATCACATAATCCAAAATGTTTGATATTATGTGTAGTACATTGATGTTATTTTTTACTACCTCCGAAAGAAGGTCAAGTTGCAAACACAAGAATAATACAGATACATGATAGGCGATTGTTTGTACAAAGTTTACATCAATAACGCCTACGATAGGTATTGTCAACAACAGCCGGAAGTTTTTCGAAATGAGGAATTCTTAATCAACATCATCAAAGGTTTTAACATTCCGTCTGGCTTACCTTGGCACTTGGTCGACGAAGTGTACATCCCAATCAATTGTGGAATGAATTCTATTGGGTGTTGGCTGCCGTTGTTCTAAAAGAAAGGCACATCCGAGTTTATGACTCTATGTTGCAAAGGAGACATTACGGGCCTTCGTCTAAGAAACAAAAACTGGCCAAAATATTGCCTACTTACCTTGATATGAGTGACTTTTTGAACCAAAAGGTTTGTACTGATTGATGGACGATTGAAGCATACCGGGTTAAAATGGGTAATCCATTTGATGTACTATGTGTTGAACGAATTGCTCAATAAACCGTTGGTAACCTGTAAGTATAAGTGTTATTATTTAGTTTCATTGCATAAATTTCACAATGCTTGCATGAACTACAAGATATGGATTATCTATTTTTTTAAAATGCAAAAATTGCGGTCATTTTGTTGGTGCTTATATCGAGTATTTGAGCGATGGATTACAAGTACCAAATGATGGACTTGATGCTGAATCGCTCCGCAAAAAATATGCTGCTCTTTTATGGGAATACGGAGAAGCAAAAGCTTAGAATCCGTATGCAAGCGACACTAAAGTTCCACGATGATCAAAGCCTAATTTCATAACACCGGATAAAGAACAACTTGTCCATATTGATTAGATCTTTATAGCTTGAGTCCGTCAATGTAGTAACCTATCCTCCTTGGTTTAACTTGTTGATTTATTTGTAGAGTATATCATTTGTACCCATAATGATTTTTTTTATATTTCATTTATTTGTTGAGTTATTTCATGTAATTTTTAAAGGCTTTGACTTATTTTATGTTGTCTATGAATATAATTTAATCCTTAGTTTTGAATGTGTTAATTGAAATGGAATACTAGATTCAAATATCACAAAGATAATATATCACATATCTTATCAAACAGATTTAGACATATGTTGCAACATGAAATGCAACACGTAGATCATCTTCTGGAAATTATATAATAGGTCTTCCTACTTTTTTGATTTTTTTCAACAGATTACCTATCAGTTGCAATAGATAGATTATATGTTATAACAGATTGGATATCTATTGCAACAGATAGACTGGGAAACATCAATTAATGGAACAGATGACCAACCTATTTCAACAGATAATCAATCTGTCACAACGGGTATTATATCTATTACAACACATATAAAATTTGTTGCATCATAAAAATTTAACTTGGCTAGACCTAAAAATTATTGCCACTACATGTAAAGTGAAGTGGATTGAAATGAAAAATTATTATCGTGTTTGTTTCTATCTTTGTACATTTTTTTATACACGGGCTTCAACCATTTAGTTAATTCCCCATAAGCCCATACCCATTGCATCTTTCCCATAATAGCGCTGCACATGCTGGTCATTTCTATGCCGGTCAGTAAGTACTCGATGTATGCAAGCAAGTACAACCCACACGCTGCACCATTTTTTTTTTGGGAGCTCGATATTCTTATTTCAACCTTCAAAATCCCATGATTCCTTCGTCAAGACTTCTGCCGGCAAATGATCCATCAGCTTACGCTGCATCAACAACTTGAGCAACAACTTCAAGAGTGGTTGCATGTGGGCTAAAAATGTGTCCTCGCTGAAGACCGATATGTTGCATTCATAAACCTTAATACTTCCCTCGTAGAGTAGTATCTCAACAATGATAAAATGTTTGACTTCCACGTTTATGACTGCAAGGATTCTCTTTGCCTTGTTTTAGCTCTTGCCGTGTAGATATGGCCTCTTTCCTCTAACATATTTAATCACTTCTTCATCCTATTGGAACATAGAAAGTAACTTACCAAATCCTGGGCCACCAAAATCAGCTAGCTTATGGAGATCAGCGTACCTATCCTTGAAATTACTGTAGAAGTTAAGGTCCATTATCTTATCAGCAGAATCATAAGCATCCGGGTACGCTAATTGCCTGCCCCTCATAAGGCAGAGAATTTCATCAACGTATTATGGTATAAGAAGACAATTTTTAAATAGGTTAGTAATTGTAAACAATAAAAACATAGTGGAAAGAATCTGATGCAGAGGTTTCTCTGAATCAGTTCACAGATTACCCAGCCAACGCAACTTATGCAATAGATGTGTATTATGTTGCTACAGAATACCAAGCTGTTGCAATAGATTACACATCTGCTGCATAGATTCTTTTCTGTGGAGCAGAATGGAAGGCTAGGTTAGCAAAAGTAAACTTACATTGTCCTCGTACCACATATGCATATTTGTCATATTCGTGAAGTCTTTGTTGGCAAATGAATACGTGGTGTATTCTTTTTTAACCTTTGTCCTGCCATTTATGATTTCTTGCAGTTCTTTCTTCTTCTTCTTTCCAAGTGCCTCGAATATGTCCACCTTCTTCAGCGGCCCCTGAACTTCAACAACTCTTGAAGCAGGAAGAGTTGCAGTTTTTGCTGTTTTCAGAACGGAGAGAATTTATCTAATTTTTCTTCTCCTCCTCCTAACTACCACAGTAGGAGTGCATGACTCCCTCACCTTATTGGATGGTATGACATCCTTCCTAGATTTTAACTCCTCGGTAACTTCAGCAATAGCCTCTATCTTTTCAAGGAGTTTGTTCTCTCTGTCCTTGCACACTTTGTATTTACAATGAGAACATGAGAGTGAGGAGAGGTGAGAGGGACCACTGTAAAGGTGGAAGGGACCGGTGTAGGGGTGAGAGGGACCTGTGCAAGGGGTATTTTCAAAAGTATTTATTTATGCTCAGCACCAACATGCTCATAATCATGAGTGGCTATATCAGCAGCATCAGGATAGCTGCGACCATCACAAACAACTCCACCAACAACACCCCAAGAAGAAGCACCCAGATCTGTTGTAGTTTTAGGTTGATCATGAAGAGCATTAACATTAGGCTAACCTTGCCTAGATACTCTTCTTATGGATGTTGCTCCAGCCAATTCCTTCTTTATTAACTCCATTGTTGGGTCTTTTGTATCAATAAGACCCACAGTAAGAAAAGAAGTCGTCCCAGCTCATCATCGGTAGGCACGATCTAAGGAAGCATAACCTATAAAAAAAGGTAGGAGGTATTTAAATCATGTAATAATAATTTGCAGTCAGTTGGGTTACATGGATGTTAACACCACCAACTTATGTAACAGACGATCTAGTAGCCACAACAGCTAATCTGTATGTCATAACAGATTGACAATATGTTGCATCAGAATACACATTTATTGCATAATTTGTATCAGATGGGTAATTTATTGAGTCGGGTTTAGAGAAACAGAGCAACAGATGGTTAATCTGTTGCAAAATATGGATTATCTGTCACAACAGATTACCCACCTGTTGCACCAATTGTAGTTAAAGGGTAATTTGTTGTAACAGAGGACCCATCTGTTGCAAAAGATGAAACATCTATTTCACTATCTTTCTTTGAGAAAAATTATTTTAGTTGAAAGAAGACATACTGCATCATCCAGAGGATTAAATAGACTAGCGTCTTGCTCCTTAATATTTTTTTTGCCGCCCTTTGCAGCCACCAACCACCTAAGGATCCTCGGATAATAAACCTCATCCGGGTAATCTTTGAACTGCTTTCGGAGGGGAGGAATGACTTCACATGCCCAAGCCTAAAAAAATGTAAATAGGAAGCAAGCAAAAAAAATTATAATAAGTATATTCATTATAAATTAATGGATGAGTAAAAATAGTCATTAATTTTACTATGAAATCCCAGGGAAAGCCATATAATGTGATCGTCCCTTTGGATAGCTTTATCAGTAAATACTGGCCAGTCAAGTAGTAGTTGTCAAATCCCAGGGATAGTCATTGAATCTGTCAAAATCATCATCAAGCGCCAACAAATCATCTTCTATGACTTTCTTGACGTCTCTTGCCAATAAAACGGAATGGACAAACTTGACTAAGCACAATTTCTCCCTGCAGTGCTTTGTATGTCTTTATCCTCGAGATCTTCCATCAAATTTGCCGCTTTGTAGATACTACGTCCAATAATGCCCACCAACCTATCTTTTTTTCCTTGAATTTTTTGGACCTTTTGTGGAGTGTTTCCTTGATAAGAGGTTCTTTTGGACTATCGCATCTCAAGCCTGTCACTATGGCAAACTCTTTCAACCCAAAACAAACCGACATGTCACAGTAGTTGATCTAGATTTCATCCTTTTTTTTTTGTCCTCCTTCGGATCTTTATCATCTCCCATGTACTTGATCCTGCACTTGAGAAGACCATATACCATGCTCATTGGAAAACGGAGAGTGTAGTCCTTAGGTAGCTCAAGAAAGTATGCAAAGCAGCTCTTTTTAAAAAGTCCATCTATGTTTTTATTCTTCATAATTCTCCTTAATTCATCAAAATGTTTCCCCAACTGACATTTAAGTACAAGATCACCAGTTACTTTGTCAGGGCTATCCATCGGCTTTGCAACTTGAAACCTGTCGATACTAATGGTTTTGATAGAATCATGCTGGGTTTTCGATATTATTTCATGCCCCATTGGTGAGAAGAAGTTATCACTTTCCTTGACTTCATTTTTTCCCGATTTAGATTGTTCAAGAAGTTTCTCCGAATCTATCTGTACTCTAGCTATTTTTGTTGGGTTGTCAGAAGTTAATCCACTTTTAGTTTCTTTTCTTTTGGGAGATATCTTTTAACTACAAACAATAGAAAAATAAAAAATACATTGCATCTGATGTCTGCATAATTTAAAAAGAAAAAAGGTAAGACAAATTTCAATAAATTATTCTATGCCACATTACAAAAAAATACTCCAACGGATAAGCCATCAGTTGGAACAGATGGGGAATTTGCTTGAAGACACATTTAATATCTCCTAACAGATATTCCACCTGTTATAATAGATGGACCACCAACACCACAACTAATGCCACCACCAATTCCACCAAGAACACCACTAATGCCACCAATACCAATACGAAAACCACCGATACCACTATTAAAAACACAAATACTGACACCAACAACAACACAAACACCATCTAACAATACCACAATAGTTAACAAAATACTGAGACAAAAACTAGGGTTTTCTCAGGTGCTTCCTACTTTTTTAGCATCAAAATACAAAATTATTAACCCATTCTTACAGATAATACAACTAAAAGTCTTCTTTTTCATCATTAACTAAAAAGCCCTAATTTTTAGAATAAAGAACAAATGTAGAAATCTTCTCAAACTCTATTACCTACGAAGACAGAGAAAATGACAGATATAAGCGAGAATAAAGTCAAAAATAACAACTACGTGATCGAAAATGGGAAGAAAATTGATCTGTTTGGAGGGGTTGAGCAATATGTTATAGTTGTTATCTGTATTGTTGAGAGAGAAACGAGAACTTAAGATTTGAAATAAGGAAAAGTTTTTCCCGCAAATGGATGATTTGTATAGGTTAATTTGTAATTTTGGAAAAGAATGACAAGTTTTGAAATTGTTATTTCCGAATTGATCTTAATTAATTTTTAAAATTTCAAAAGATATACTAGTTTTTAAAACATTAAGTTAATAAGAGCTCATTTCAACTTAAAGTGATCGATCGACTACCTAGATCGGGATGAATGCAATACCAACGCCAATTACAAAGACTTAATTGAAGTTGTAGTTGATCCTATGAGCTCATTCATTCATCCCTAGTTCCACCTAAATCAATTTAGGTAATATTAATCCTAATATTAAGTTAATGAGAGCTCATTTCATATCAGAGTGATTGGTCGATGACCCAGTTCGGGATGAACGCAATACCATCGCCAATTTCAAATACTCAATTAAAGTTGTAGTTGACCCTATGAGCTTATTCATTCATCCCTAGTTCTACCTAAATATATTACAATGAAATCTATTGGAACAAACGACTGAGTTGGTAGAAATTTCTTACAGATATTCAGATCTGTTGCAACAGATGACATATCTAATTTAATTAACAAATAGACATTTGAATCTGTTGTGATAGATGACTGAGCTATTGGAAATTTTCAATCTGTTGTAACAGATGATATATCTGATTAAATTATTAAATGAACATTTACATCTGTCATCACAGATGACTGAGCTATTGGGATATTTAAACCGACATTGATATCTGTTGTAACAGTTGACATATTTAATTATCAAATAGAAAGGGTTCTTTAAACAGATATTTGTATCTATTGTAATAGATGACTGTGTTGTTGGGATTTTTGAACAAATATTGTTATCTGTTGCAATAGATGACATATCTGTTTGAAAAAAAAATTCTTTCAATTTTAAAGCAAGCTTCTGTTCGAGTAGATAAAGTATTAAGTACTAGAAAATGCGGTAAAAAATGAAAAGTTTTATTTTCTTGGATAACTCAAAAATGTGTTGATTGTGTAGTCTTATCTTGTCTTTTCAATGTCACTAGTCATCTATTACAACAAATACCAACAGATTTTTAATTATCAAATGGACATTTGCATCTGTCATCACAGATAACTTAGCTATTGGGATATTTAAATGGATATTGATATCTGTTGTAACAGTTGACATATTTAATTATCAAATGGAAAGGGTTTTTAAATAGATATTTGTATATGTTGTAACAGATGACTGTCTTGTTGAGATTTTTAAATAGATATTGCTATCGGTTGCAACAGATGACATATCTGTCTGAAAATCTTTTTTTTCTTTCAATTTTTAAGTAAGTTTTTGTCTGAGTAGATAAAGTAGTAAGTACTACAAAATCCGGTAAAAAATAAAGAGTTTCTTTTTCTTGGATAACTCAAAAATGTGTTCATTGAGTAGTCTTATCTTTTATTTTCAATGTTAACTAGTCGTCCTCATGCCCCTCAAATTATTAATGAATATTAATTATATTAATTAATGAATATTGACACCCACATCTACGTACACGATACATCTAGAATTATCTCACTCTTCTCAGCTTCAGCCCTAAAATTATTTTATTCATCTCTCGTCTTTTTCTTTCTCTCCTCTTTAGCTTAGGGTTATCACTGCCTTTTTTATATCTTCTCTTTCTCATAAAGATCCTTTCGGATCTAAATTGATCCATATCTTTCCTCGACTGAAATTGTTGTTTTGATCCTATTTTGACGTTAAGGTATGGTTCACTATTGCTCTTTCATTATCCTCTTATTCTTTGTAAATTTACATCTATTTTTTTATTTAATTATCATTTACTTATATGATATTTATTAAAAAAATTTGAAGAAACTTTTAAGTGTTGAATAAATTAATCGAGAATTTTTATTATAATATGCGAAAAAAGAATTCTGTTGGGAAAGTTTAAAAGCCTTGTTAGCAGTATAATTTTTTTGTTATGTATTTTGTTTGTTTCTTTGTTGTTTATGCTGTTATTGATGTTGTTGGTGGGGTTGGCGTTGTTGAAAGTTGTGATGTGGTGTTGTTGATGGTGTTGGAACAAAGGATGTTGCTTCTTTGTTGTTGATGAGGTTGGAACAAATATTGTTGTTTCTTTGTTGTTGATATTTTTTATTTATTGTTTCTTTGTAGTTTATGATGTTGTTGATGTTGCAGCAGACGGAGCAATTGTTGGAATAAATCAAACCACCAGCAAGACTGGTTTGATGTATTCCAATAGACTCCAAATCTATTGCAATAGACTCCACATCTATTGCAACAAACCCCACATTTGTTATAATAGACTCCACATCTATTGCAAAAGACTCCACATCTGATGCAACAGACTCTACATCTATTGAACAAATGAATAATGTTCTTTCTGTGACATTAATTTTTTTTCCTCTTCTTTGTAGATATAAGGAACTGACAGTTGATTAACTTTTTCCCGACTATCACAAGAGGCTACAATAAAGATGGGTTTATAGGAATAAGTTGCATGCAGATAGAACCACATCATATGTGAGAGGTATGTATTACTGATAATATTATTGTGGAAACACACATAGAGTACACTAATTTTGTGAATATTATTTTTACCAATTAGTGATTGATCATTCAAACAAGATATTTGTAATTTTACAGTTAAGTTTGGTAGGTCCGAACTGATAAGGCTGAGAGACCATGAATATGGTTTTGATATCCTGTTAAGATTTAATGTCGGTTGTTGTTCATTTTATTTGTCAAGCATTATGAAGGGATCTAGTTTTGGTGTCATTGTAAAGAGATTCAATAGTGATTGGACTAACTTTTAGGGTGCATTGGACTCTGAGAAGTCCTTTGAAGCCTAGCACTACATCTAACAAGAATGGAAAACCAATATAGTTATTGCCCTAGCCCAAATTTATATGGTTGGGTTGCTCGGGGTGATGATTATATACCAGTAAATGCATTGGATAATGCCTTCGAGGGAAAATAGGTGGTTGATAAAATACTATATTATCTTAGCGTTAATTGAAGAGGAGACATAGGGTAGAAAGTAACTTGTAGAAAATCTGGCCGATGGAATTATCTTAAAACAATATGAGAAATCTAAATCAAGTGCAAATATGAAAGTGTATCCCGCAATGTAAATTTGCATGTTGTCTCTCTGAAATAAAATAGTGCAGATGGACACTTTGCTAGGGAGATAATACTATGTAGCGTGTTTGGGATTATCACTGTAACGCCCCAAGTCTAGTACCCTGGACGCTACACGGTGCTCACAATCCCGAAGGACCACAAGCTAACCCATGACTGATACCTGTACAATAACTGAGTAATAATACTGTATAATGCGAAATAATAGGCTGAAATTCCATAAGGTTCAAAACTATAATACTAATAAAGAGAAATGATCAAATCTGATAAAATATCAGAATCTGAAATACTGAATACTTTCTGAACATCTAGTCTAAAAAGCCTCTAAAACTATCTGAACTGTGGATTTAATGGGATAAGCCCCCAACTAACTCCAACTACTGAAAATAAACTGAGATAATGAATGAATAAATATGTCCTCGAACTATAAGGACTCACCACAACTCTGTCTGCTGAAAGTCTGATCTGCTAAGAGTGCTCTGGAGCCCGTACGTCTGAACCTATGGTATAAAACACTATAGCGCAAAAGAAAAGTATGTTTCAGTACGTGTAAATGTACTGGTACGTAAAGTGAGGTATGGTTAAATGCAAGGGTTCATATGCATGAACAATAACAACTGAATAATATGAGTATGACTAAATGAGAGTATAAGCATGAATACGTGAAATGTAACTGAGATCATGATAATACTGAATACTGAGTTTGAAATCTGGTTAACTGATGTAACTGATAACTAATGTACTATTTACTAAGTGACTGTGTCTGACAGTCCTGTTTCTGATGGAACTAGCTGAGTTCTGTACTGAGCTGAGTGACTGTATCTGATAGTCCTAAAATCTGTAGAACTATCTAGGTTCTTTACTGACGACTGAGACATAGACTGTAGGAGGTAATCATCTAACCGACATACCACTTTATGAACTGTTTGGGGTCCAACTTGTAACCCCAGTTGGAAAGATGCTAGTACCATGCCACGAGTAAAGATGAGCTGTGAGTTAACCCTCTCTGACAGGGAGCTCTTCCGTCAATGCCTCGCTGGTAGGAGAACTTGAATGAGATGTAGTAACCTTAGACTCGTAGGGCTATATCTCAACCTACACTGGTTACATAGTTCTTGAATGCATGGATTGCTTCTAAGGATCACACCCTCTGCTAGCGGGTGAGCCCCCATCCTTGGGTTCACTCGATGTTGAATCCTACTCCCAACTGAATAAACACTGGACTGATTTCCTAGTTTATACTAGGTTGGACTGATCTGCTACTGATTGTACTGATTAACTGAACTGAACTGAGTTTACTGAGTTCCATTAACTAACGAAATACTACTGAGTTTTGTTAGCTGACTGAGATTATTGAGGACTGAACTAAATACTGAATGGAACTGGATTGACACTGAGTTTTCCTGAGTTCTGTAACTAAACTAGAGTACTACTGATCGTGACATGACTGAGACTGTTCTGTAACTAACACTGGCTCTAGGCATACAACTAAATTATTGGTTATTAAATACCCCCAGGATTCGATAGTATAAAAATAATAAGACATGACAATTCTTGAATACTTGACAATAGTCAACAACTCATAATACAATCTATGAGGCATTTCACTAATCACTTGAAAATCATGAACTTGCACATGAATAGGAATGCATGCTAACACATCATAATTTCATTAAACCAATCTCATGAGCATTCCATCAAACACATACAAGGTATAGCTTTAGCATGGAAGACATTATGAACATGTGGGTATAGCATAAGTTCATCATTAGATCACCAAAGGATCATAAAAACACCATAATCTCAATTTAACATTTTATCAAATGCATGGTAGGCGTAGCTTCATAGTTGGGCATGAACAACAATGTTAATACATCATGACCTCATAATTCAAGGGTTTCGATATAAAAGAATCAAAATTCAACTTACATGCTATCATAATATCAAGAAATACATAAAGATTTCAACTTGTAACACATACCACAAAATCAACATGATTACATTCAAACCCACAACATGGAAATCACAATTCATGTTTTTAAAACAAGTTTCTTAAACTCTAAGGGTGGAAGGGACCCTTGGATGAACACTTTACATACCTTGTTAAAGAATTTCTAGAAATTAATGGAGGAATCTTGAGTTCTTGATTTGAAATTAAAAATCCTAAGGCTTGTTCTTGAGAGAAATTGAGAAAGAAAGAGTTTATTAACTCTTTGGGGTATTAACTTTTGTGTTTTGGGGGCTGAGGGTCGAGGGAAAAGACCCAAATACCCCCAAGAATGCGGTCTTTTAATGACAAACTGGGTTACCGACGCACAGGTCGACGTGATAGTCGATGCGTCGCACCAAGATCGTGCTGACTCACTGGAATTTGACGCTGGTAGATGGAGAAAATATTAATCAACGTGATAGCCGATGATTCACTATTTTGGGATTCCAAAGAGCTTTAAACAAAGTCCAAAAAATTTGAAAATTATACGGAAACACCTATTGACCTTCCTGATCATGAATTAACTAAAACATAGACATTTAAAGGACATTAAAGTCATGAAAGGAGATTGCCAACTTTTGAAGGCTAAAAATAAACTAAGTCTGAATACTTAGCTAGAATTTTTTAAGTCTGGGACCCCTTAACAAGCTTAAAGGACTGAATTAAGCTAGAAATTTTACAGGGTCTTACAATCACCTAGATAAAAAATAACAGAAGACCAAGAAAGCAACCTTACGGGCATCGAGGGTTGAAATGATGTATAGTAAGTCTAGAAAACTTGCGCCAAAAGCAACTGTAGTTAAAGTAAGGAATCTAAGTGAAGGCGACAATTTCTAAATTTTAAATTTCATTTTATGCCTTCTTGTTTATGGTTCCAATTAGGTCCACTGCTATTGACCTAATTGGAACCACAAATGTGATTGAAAGGCAGATTAAGTGTCATTAATTCCTTATCAATATGGATTAATTCATTGTATTTTATAGACTTACCATGCTTTCAATATTTCTTGGAGAAGATCAGAGGCTTGCTGTAGCACATAAATCCCGATAATTTTCAAGCTTGCCTCCAGCTTGGTTATTCTGTATTCAAGCTGGTCGTTGTTGTCTTTGAAGTTGGTCAATAGTTCCTGGTCTCTTATAAGTTCGATCAGGAACACCACCTTCAAAGTTGTGTCATTTTAGAAGGCCTTCAGAATAATTTCTTCAGAAGCCTTAAAGGATACATGAAGGGTCGTTGTGTTTATCATAGGTCAAAATGTGTTGATGCACACTTAAGATGTGGTCCCAACCATTGAACAACTCACTTTTATCGAGCGTTACTCACTGTAGATTGCTCAATCAATTTGATAAACTAATAAGCAAGGAGTTATATAGAGTATGATCTAAACCGACTCTACTAATCCTATCAAACGTTACGTAACTCCAGGATCATTACACTATCAAAAAATTAGCTCGAGTTAGTGCACAAAACAAACAAGCTCAATCTCTCAGCCTTTCTACTGATCGCTCTTCTCCAATATAGATGATAAGATATCTGCTATGCAAAAGTCTACCCCATCACCAGAAATGCGTGCCAGGGCAAAAGGTCTTCTAAAGGCATCATCAGTAATCTCTCAATACCAAGTGATATCGAGAGATTACGATGTAGACTTTTCCATAGAAGATATTTTGTCATCTATAATTGGAGAAGAGCGATCAGCAGAAAGGCTGAGAGATTTAGCTCGTTTGATTTGTGCACCAACTCTTTTAAAAAAAATATAAGGTAATTAGCCTATAGTTACGTAACGTTTGATAGGCTTGGTAGAGTTGGTTTACATCACACTCTATGTAACTCCTTGATTATTAATTTATCAAATTGGTTGAGTAAGATGCATTAATAAATGCTCGATAAAAGTGAGTTGTTCAACGGTTGGGAACACATCTTGAGTGTGCATCAACATATTTTGATCTAAAACTAACACAGCAACCCTCTGTGTATCCTTTAAGGCTTCTGAATAAAGTATTTTGAAGGCCTTCTTTAATGCCACAACTTCAAAGGAAGTGTTCCTGATCGAGCTCACAAGTGATCAGGAACTATAAACCAACTTCGAAGAAGGCAACAACCAGCTTGAATACAGAATCAACAAGCAGGAGGCAAGGTTAAAAAGTATCAAAACTCACAAACTAGAGCAAGCCTCTGATCTTCTCCAAGAAATATTGAAAGCATTCTAAGGCAAGAAAACACAATCAATTAATCCATATTGCTAAGGAAGTAATGACACTCAATCTGTTTTTCAATCTCGTTTGTGGTTTCGATTAAGTCAACAACAGTGGACCTAATCAAAACCACAAACAAGAAGGCATGGGATGAAATTTAAAATTCAAAAATTACTGCCTTCACTTAGATTCCTTACTTTAACTGCAGTTGTTTTTGGCAGAAGTTTTCTAGACTTACTGTACTTCATTTCAACCCTCGATGCTCGTAAAGCTGCTTTCTTGGTTTTCTATTATTTTCTATCTAGGTGATAATCCCGACTATGCTACCTAGTCACAGCTCCCTAGCAAAGTGTCCATCTGCATTATTTTTCTTTTAGAGAGACAACAGACGAATTTATATTGCCGGATACACTTTCATATTTGCACTTAATTCAGATTTCTCATGTTGTTTTAAGATAATTCCATCGGCCAGATTAGCTAGAAGTTACTTTCTGCCCTGTTTCTCCTCTTCAATTAGCTCTCAGATGATATAGTCTTTTATCAACTCCCCTTTCCCTCGCAGGCATTCTCTTTCGGCTCCTTCTGGGGTATAATCATCTTCTCGATCAACCCTTCCATATAAATTAAGGCTAGGGGAATTTCTATTGGTTTTTCATTCTTATTTGATGTAGTGCGAGGCTTCGAAGGTATTCTCAGAGTCCAATGCACACTTAAAGTTAAGTCCAATCGCTATTGGTTCTCTGCAATAACCTGAAATATTGATCCCTTCTCAAAACTTGACACGCATAAACATGAGCAACAACCGTCAGTAATTCATAAAAGGGTATCTGCACCATCTTCATGAGGCCCTCAACCTTGTCAATTTAAACCCATCAAACTTAATTGTATAATGCAGGATCTTGTTTGAATGATCAGTGCCTAATCAGTTAAAAACAACATTCATAAAAAAATTATACTTTGTGTGTGTTATCCCGATGACCTTATCAGTAATACTTCTTAACTCACACACATATGATAGTGGATCCATCTGCACACACCTTATTCTTTCTAGCCCATCTATGGCTTAAATTGAATAAACAGATGGCTAGCAAGTTGCAACAGATGTCACATCTATTGGAAAAGCAAACTGATATATCTATTTGTTGCAACAGATTGTCAATATGTTGTAATTTATCTGACAGATGGAATATATTTTGCAACAGATTACCCATCTGTTAGATTTATTTTAAAGCAATTTTATTTTCTTTTCGAAATATAATAAAAAGATAAAATGTTGTATTCAGATCCATTTTTTTAAATTTACATATTTGAAAAGTCACCAGTTTTATTTAATTAAGGGATATATGGACAGTCGTGGATTTTTGTTTGACTACCCCTTTCAATTCAATCATTTATTAATAGGTCCCTCCGGCCTCCTTTCCTTACTCTCACTCGTTCATTCTACAACACTTACAGTACAAATATGGTTGATCCAGATTCGTACAAGAAGATTCATATCGAGTCCTTGCGGGAAATTCAAAGGCAATTTGATGAACTCCAGAGGGATTTGGCCGCCTTCGAAGCAAGGCTGAGGAGGGCGGCCCTGCTGCTGCCAGATAAAAATTGTCCGGTTGACAATAATAATAGTAATAATAATAATAATAGTAATGATAATAATAATAATAATAATAATAATAATAATAATAATAATTAGGTTATGTTTTTTATTTATTTTAGCGTATGTACTTTCTTTTTTTATATCGGATCTACCTATAAGGGATTCAAAAATCTATGTATATGTTTTGTTTGGTTTTGTTTGGTCGACTCTGCACTTTTAATTCTTATTTAATATTTAATTATCATTTTATTTATTTCCTATTCTCAACATGTCGACGTTTGGAGGTAGCGATTGAGCACTTGTGGCAATAGAGGGTGGTGAAAAGTCATGATTCTCCTAAAATGGTTCGTTAATAAATAATAAGGAACTAAATGATAGACACAATTTATAACTGTAAAAGAAATATTATTTAATTTAAAAAAAGTTGCAACATTGGATTAATTAAGTTATATGATGATTGTTAAGAAAAAGGTGAAGAGTCGTGACTTTTTGTCTAAAACAAAAGCACATACATTAACCAATGTTGTTGATGCATCAACTTCTCCATTTGTTGCGACTGATGTATCAGCTGTTAGAATAAATCCAAAAAGCTATTAAAATAGATCGTCCATTATAACTGTTGCCAGAAAATAAAAATAGTTATTATTTTATTAAAAAACGATTATTGAAAAGGTGTTTCTTTAATTTATATAATAAAAAAGTTAGTAAATTTGGATTAATGATATGATGATAGTTTTTTTATGAAAAAAATAGATTATATGTTGCAATAGATATATTATCTGATGCAACAGGTTCTCTATTTTTGCAATAGATGATATTCTGTTGTCACAGATGAGTTATCTGATGCAACATATATACAATCTATTGTCACAACTCAATAAAAATAATTCTTGAAAAGAACTAATTAATAATAATAATCTGAAAAGTCATGACTTATCACAATATTTCTTAATTTAATTAAGTCATGACTTTTCACAGTAATTAAAAATGTAATTAATAAATGGAGGTGAACAGTTAGATTATATGTTGCAACATATAGGTTATCTGATATAACAGGTTTTATATTTGTTGCAACAGATGAAATATTTGTTGTCACGGATGAATTATCTGATGCAACAGATATAGTATCTGTTGTCACAATTCAATAAAAATATTTCTTGGGAAGAACTAATTAATAATAATAATCTAAAAAGTCATGACTTATCACAATATTTCTTTTCTTAAATTAATTAAGTCATAACTACTCACAGTAATCAAAATCAAAAATATAATTAATAAATGGAGGTGAACAGTCGTGCCTTTTTGCCTCTCATTTAAATTCAATCCTCTATAAATAGGTCCCTCCTTACTCAATCGTTCATTCAACTACACTCTATTTATTTATTGCATCTCGTCTTTCATATTACACCTGAACTTCCACCACTTTCTCTTCCCTGGCTAAGGTAAGTTTTTTTCTTGCCAATTTATAGTATACGTTGTATTACATTCGTATATTCTTAAGATCTTTACTTTTGTTTTTAAGTATTTTGTCAGTTCATATGTGTTCCAGATTATGGTTGATCTAGTGTGGAATGTTGCTTTTCTGCAAGACGTCGTAAATGAACTTCAAAATCAGGTTCTTGACCTGCAATGGGAACTGGGAGCAGTTAGAGCAAGAATGCTCTGTGAGATCCGCAGGCTGAGGAGGGCCTTGCAACTTCCGGTTGAATATTGGCCGGCTAACAATGATGATAATAATAATAATAATTAGACTAGTTTTTTCTTTTAGTCTATGTATATGTATTTTTATTTTTATTTTGTTTAATAAAAAATTATATTTGAACAACTTTAACGTTTTAATTCATATTTAATTTTCATTTTTTCTATTATCTTGTCAACAAACATGTCGACAATTGGACGTAAAAAGAAATAATTTAGAATCCAGTAGCAATAGCAAGATTTATTTGTTGGGTTTGTGGCAGGGGCTGATCAGTTGGTGGGACAGTAGACGGTGTTTGAAATAACCATTATTTGCTACACAATCGAAATTTCATAAGAGAAGAAAGCTTTTAACGTGGGTCAGCATATAATCTCCCTATTCAATGACGTTTACCATTTAATTTGAAGAAAAAGTGATTTATGCAAAGGGTAAAACATGGATTTTTTATCTCTTCTTGATTAATGAAAAGAGACAAGTAAAATAAGAAATTAAATTAGAAAATTTGGGACGGTTAATTGGACGTAAGAAATAATTTTGAATCCAGTAGCAAATAATTTTGAATCCAGTAGCAATAGCAAGAGTTGAAACATATTGGTTATCCTTTGGGTTTGTGGCAGGGGTTGATTTGTGTTGTTCCAAACAAATTAATCATCTGTTGCAACAGATATGAAGTCTAATACAACTGATAATCAGTCTGATGCAACATATAATCAGTTTGATGGAACAGATAACTAGTCTAATACAACAGATAACTATTCTGTTGCAGCAGATTACTTATCTGATGCATCAGATGAGTGATCTGTTTAAATTGTGAGCACTTATGTTGGATTTATTATCAGGTTCTATCTATTGTTGGAAAACAGTAGTAACTGGTGTACCTAGATGATAAATTCGAATAAAAATCATAGTTTTACTTACCAAAGTCATAGATGAAGTAATGCTAAAGTGAAAAGTGGTGTTGGAAACAAAATTTGACCTAAGAAATTGGTCAGATAGCAGCACTAGCAGTAACAACAACAACAACAATGGTCGACAAGAAGAACATGAAGATGATAATGAAGTAGAAAATGATGATAATGAAGTAGAAAATGATGAATAAAGCAGCAGCAAGAATGAACAACAATAATCATGAAGAGAGAGAAAACAACAACGGATAAGAAGAGAGAGAAACACATTTTTTCCCTCCATTTTCTGTTATATTAACTAACATTTGGATCAAAGTGTAAATTTAAAAACTTCTGGGCTATTTTCAAACTTTCCCAACTTTCTTAATCCATAATAAAGTAATTGTCACCTCCACTCAACAACTAAGACTTGTGTCACCTACACCTCATTTTAAAACTCTTTTGTCACCTACAGCCCAAACCCCCAAGAAAACTCTTAACCTCCAAGAAAACTCTTTTCTTATTTGTTAAAACTCCGTACCCGGTCAAATGGATTATACAAGGTACACTGCAATAGATTATACATTGTCAGGTACACCACAATGGACTACACAAGAAGATTTACTCAATGAAAAATTCTCAAAGCAGAGATCATTTCATATGACCAAACATATTTATTTTGTAACTATACTTTATTATTTTCAAGTTATTAGTACACATTTCAAGTGAATATACTTTACCATTTTGAAGTCACAAATTCGCAATTTCAAGTAACTACACTTAATCATTTTCAAGTCACTACACTTAATAATTTTCAAATAACTTATTCGCATTTTAAGTCACTAGTACACATTTCAAGTCACTACACTCAAACCATTTTCAAATAACTAATTGACATTTTAAATCACTATTCTTAACCATTTTCAAGTAACTACATTTAACCATTTTCAAGTCACTAGTACACATTTCAAGACACTTCATTTAATTATTTTCAAGTCACAAGTTCATATTTTCAAGTAACTTAGTTCACATTTCAAGTGACTACACTTAATCATTTTCTAGTCACAAGTACACATTTCAAGTCACTACACTTAACCATTTTAAAGTCATTAGTATATATTTCAAGTAACTACACTTAATCATCTTCAAGTCACAACTTCACAATTTCAAATGACTACCCTTGACCATTTTAAAGCCACTAGTATACTTTTTAATTCACTACACTTAACCATTTTAAAGTCACAAGTATACATTTCAAGTAACTACACTTAATCATTTTCAAGTCACAAGTTCACAATTTCAAATGACTACACTTAACCATTTTCAAGTAACTAGTTCACATTTCAAGTAACTATACTTAACCATTTTCAAGTCACTACTATACACTTCAAGTCACTACACTTAACCATTTTCAAATAATTAATTCACATTGCAAGTCACTACACTTATAACATTTTTAAGTCACTAATACACATTTCAAATCACTATACTTAACTATTTTTAATTAGCTAATTCACATTTCAAGTCACTATACTTAATCATTTTCAAGTAACTATATATCTATGCTACATTCCATCAAAACACACTTAAACATAATTTTCAAGTACCTAAATTCAAAACACAAGTCACTAATTCATAATTCAAGTAACTACACTTAAACATAATTTTCAAGTCACTAATTCACTTCACAAGTTATTAATTCACCTTTCAAGTACCTACACTTAAACATTTTCAAGTCACTAATTCACTCGTCAAGTGACCACACTTTAATAAATTCAAAACACAAGATCACCTTTCAAGTACCTACACTTACACACTTTTAAGTCGCTAATTCACTTGTCAAATGACCACACTTCACTAAATTCAAAACAAAAGTTCACATTTCAAGTACCTAGATTGAAAACACAAGTAACTATTTTATAATTCAAGTAACTACACCTAAACATTTCAAGTCACTATTCACTTCACAAGTTACCAAATTAACTAAATTCAAAACAAAAGTTCACCTTCCAAGTAACTACACCTAAACATTTTCAAGTCACTAATTCACTTCTCAAGTTACCATGTACTTTACTAAATTCAAAATAAAAGTTCACATTTCAAGTACCTATACCTAAACATTTCAAGTCACTAATTCACTTCACAAGTTACTAATTCACCTTTCAAGTACCTACACTTACACATTTTCAAGTCACTGATTCACTCATCAAGTGACCACACTTTAGTAAATTCAAAATACAAGATCACCTTTCAAGTACCTACACATACATTTTCAAGTCGCTAATTCACTTATCAAGTGACCACACTTTACTAAATTCAAAACAAAAGTTCACATTTCAAGTACCTAAATTCAAAACACAAGTAACTATTTCATAATTCATTTCAGGTACCAACGAATTTATAAAATCAGCCTAGCAAATGGAATAACAAAACCCCTAAAAAGCGGTCACAAACTTGTAAAAAATATTAATGAGAGATCACAGGAACTAGGCATTTTCGTATAGGTGAATCCAAGCACATAGACACACATAAAATTGCAAGGATCAGCTAAAAATTCATAATCAAGTTTCGTCACGTTCAAATCTAAAGAAAATGTCGAAAAGGAAAAGGAGTAGAAGACGATGATAACCTTAAAAAATTAAAACAGGAAACCAAACCTTGGACGGATTAAGAATCCATCATGAAGATTACATATTCTCCAGAAGGTCGCACTAGTTCTTTTCAGAAATGGGTAGAGCAGCTGTTTTTCAGCTGGATGAGAGGCGGCGGCGACATGGGTTTGTTGGTGAGGCTGGGCAGCGGTGATTGCATGACCGTCAGTCGCATAGCTGCTGCGCAGCGACGACGGCGGCAGAGTTTTTAGGAAAGGGAGATGCGCGGTGGCAACAGTGATAAGGAGGCAGCGGCGGTATTGGCGAGGAGAGGCGTTGGAGTAGCGGCAGTGTCAGCGGTGTGGTTAGATAGAGAAAAAGAAATGAGCGGCTATAATGGTGGAGTTTTGAGAGAGAAAGAAGAGCGTAGAGAGAAAGAAGGAAGTCCGACTGCTGTTGGTAAAAAAATGATCAGGGTTTATTTTTGATATTTTAAAATGAAAGGAATGGAAAATCAATCTCACCCATTGGATCAATTTGATCTATGACGGAGATTTAAAGTTATAAGATATTTAAAATTGAGCCACAATTGAATTGAAGAGTTGAAATTAAACTCAAGTAGGCAAAATCTAAGCTAAAATTGTCATAAATTGGCAAAATTAAGTTAAAAATAAACAAGTTGAGAAAATTAAATAAATAAATAATAAAAAAAGGGTTTCTATCGTAAAAATAAATAAATAAATATATAATAATAATAATAATAATAATAATAATAATAATGAAAACTAAAGAATGTATTTGTAAATTATGAGTGTGCATATGATAAATATTAATAAAATTATGTAAAATAAATAAAGAAATAAAGAAATAAATAAATAATGTATTATATTAGAATTAATAATTTATAAAAATGACAATAAAAAGAGATAAAATAATAATTTGTATATTTTTAAATCATGGGTGTGACACGTCGTTAATTATATAATACAAGAATAATGTGTAAAAATATCAATATTTAAAATGAAATAATTTTGATAAAATAGCAGCCTTAGAGAGCATCGAAAGACCAAAATTGGGTGTCAATAATTCCAACTTATGGTTACACAAGAAAACCATGGCACAATGAAAATCCTATACAGATATTACTTTAGAAAAGAAAAACTATCCAGCTTCATCAATAAAGCAGTACTCTATTTTTACTTAACAATCAGTCGTTTTGCATCTTCGGCCTCGACAAATAATCTCCCCTGCCCCTACAACTCTACCCGTCTCTCCACCTTACCAGGCTTTGTCCACCACAAGATTCAAACCAATCATGCAATGCTACCTTTGTTGTATCAGCAAAACCCTTGGCCTGGAAATCGTAGTGTGAGGGTAATTACAAATTAAATGAAAAGGGGCAATATAAAGGGTTGGGTCGAGTCAATCATGGGCATTACAAAATTGTTGAGAAAATCAATTATAAGTGGTCAATTTATTATTAAAAAATATTACTATGGAAAAATTATATTTTGTGGTTGATTTTTACTAATAAATAAAATTTTAATAAATTATATATTTATAATAATATCCAAAAAATTTAGTGCAATGTGTATATAAATCAGATAATTAGTTATTTTATCATCAGATTAACACGAGTAGTATATTTCCTCAATCGTATAATAATATCAATGCATTTCGTTATCTAGGATGAATTTTTGGTTAATTAGTTTTTAAATATGATATTATATATATACCTCGTAATAATTAAAATATATTTTTTAATCAAAAGTGACCTCAAGTGGCTATTTGTGGATTTATTTTTTAATAAAAATCGATCACAAGTGGTCTCTTTTATAAATTATTTTATTTTTTTATTTTTTAATAGAAAATCGACCATAAGTGGTTGCTTTTAAATTGGTCTCAATTTATTTTTCATCAAAAAGCGACTAATAGTGATCATTTTCTTAAATAATTTTATTTTTTATTTTTATTAATTCCAAAAGAGACCACAAGTGGTCGCTTTATAAAATATTTTTAATTTAATTTTGAAATTAAAAGCAACCACAAGTGGTCACTTTTAAAAAAAAATACTATTATTTTTTTAATAGAAAACCGACCACAATTGGTTGCTTTTATATAAATGTTTTTGTTTATTTTAAAAGAAAACCGACGACAAGTGGTTTCAATTTATTTTTTCATTTTTTTATCAAAAAGCGACCACTAGTTGTCGGTTTCTTTTTTTTTTTTAATTCAAAAAGCGACCACAAGTGGTCGCAATATAAAATATTTTTAATTTAATTTTAAAAATAAAAGCGACCACTTTGGTCACTTTTTAAAATAGTTTTAAATAAAAATATTTAATAAAAGCGACCACAAGTGGTTGGTTTTTTAAAATTATTTTCCAATGAAGTTTTCTAAAATCAAAAAACGGTCACAAGTGGTCTTTTTTTTAATTAAAAAATAATAATTAATAAAAAAATAATTATTTTAAAAATTTAAAATATAAAAGCGACCACATGTGGGCGCTTTTTTTAATATATCTTTTAAAATAAAAAATAAAAAAACCGACCACATGTGGTCGCTTTTATTGAGACCACAAGCTGTGGTCGGAAAAACTATTTTTTTAGTAGTGATATACCATCTATGTCAACAAACTGATTTTTATTTCTTTAGCATCTTTATCTTGATTATACGTGTCCACTACTTTAATGTCTAATTTCTTTTTATTTTATGTTTTTTATTCTTCAAGTTTATCCTTTTCCTATTTAAATTTTTCAAGTCACAAAAATCCTATGTAAATCCCCAAGAAATAATTTCAGCTAAATTTGTAGCAACACAATTCCCCAATAAGTTCCCAAGTAATAATTTCGTAGGTAAATTCCCAAGAAATAATTTCAGCTAAATTTGTAGCAACACAATCTCCCAATAATTTTTCAAGTAATAATTTCGTTGGTAAATCCCCAAGAATAAATCCCCAGCAAAATTCGCAGAACAAAATCTTCAAGTAATTTTTCAGGTAATAAAATTCATTACGTAAATTTCCACCAAAATATCTCTATTTAAATTCGTAGGATAAATTACCTAAAAAAATTTCTATGGATTTAAAAAATATATATATTTGTCCATATACCTGCGGATTTACCTAGAGATTAAATACCCGCCGGTATATTTCCCCAAGTAATGTCGCAAGAAATAATTTCGCAGGTAAATCCCCAGCAAAATTTGCAGCATAAAATCCCCAAATAATTTCCTAGGTAATAAAATCCATTACATAAATTTTCATCAAAATATCTCTACATAAATCCATAGGATAAATTACCTGAAAATTTTCCTATGTATTTAAAATATATATATATATATATATATTTGTCCATAGACCTGCGGATTTATCTAGAGATAAAATACCCACCGATACATTTTCCTAGGTAATGTCGCAAGTAATAATTTCACAGGTAAATCCCCAAGAAAAAATCTTCAGCAAAATTTGCAGCAAAAAATTCCCAAATAATTTCTCAGGTAATAAAATCCATTACATAAATTTTCACCAAAATATCTCTACAAAAATCCATAGGATAAATCACCTGTAATTTTTCCTATGGATTTTTATATATATATATATATATATATATATATACATATTTGTCCATATATCTGCGGATTTACCTAGAGATAAAATACCCGTCGATACATTTTCCCAGGTAATGTCGCAAGTACGAAATTTATGTAATATGGCGCCAAATTTACCTGCGGAATTTGTTCCAAATATATAGTTCGCAGGTAATATATTTTAATGCTGAGGAATTTAATATTTTCATAGGTAAATCCGCATGTATTTTTCGTGATATTATTCCCTAGGTAAAATCCCGTGTAATTTACAGTTTTCTAGTAGTGACACTCCGATAAGCCTTGAAGTAGGGTTCAAGGGGGCATTTGTAACTGAAATTTTGTGGACTCTACAAGAAGAGTTTAATTTTTGTTAGAGTTCTTGGGCTACTTTATCCTAAACCTAGCTTGATGGACTCTACAAGAAAAGTTCAATTTTTATTAGAGTTCTTGGGCTAGTAGAGTCCAATTTTTATTAGAGTTTTTGGGCTACTTTACGCTAAATCTAGCTTGGTGGCTACTACACTAAGCCTAAATTACACCTATATAAAGGGCAAATATCCTGCATCTCCAAAGTCCCAATAAATTCTTGGGATATTCATGAAGAGATCAAGATCTCCACTATCTCATAAATTCATGTGATATTCATAAAGAGATCAAAATCCTATAATATTCGTAAAGAGATCAAAATCCCAAACCCTCCATCATAAAGAGATCAAAATCCTATAATCAAATACATCAAGAAGATCCACAAATGATCAAAATGTTATAATCAAATACATCAAGAAGATCCACAAACCCTCCTTTTATAGAGATCAAATCCAAATATTCCTACGTTCTATAAATACGCCACTAACTGCGCTCGAATTACGGAGAAATCCATATCAAATCCAAATATACCTACGTTCGAGAAATACGCTACTGACGGCCCTCGAATTACGGCAAAAATCAAGAGAGATTAATCAAAGGAGAAACAAATTTTGTACCCACATTGTTTATCAATAAAAAATTATGTTTTTTCATATTCTTGTTTGTGATTGCAATTTATTTCTGTCACCGTAAAAATTTAGAAACACCAAGTTCCACAATTGAAGTCCTAGAACTTGAAAGCGTTTTGAGGAACGACAATCTGAAACCTTGAATCTCTTGAGATCATACTAATAGGGACAAAGATCAGGAACTTCAAGGTTTGAGCTCATGATCTGTTACTGATACCAAGTCATAGGCAAACAAATGCTTCATATAACTCCCGCGCTGGTTGTAAAAGTAGTTAACATATTGAAGTTGTCTTAGTAGAAATATGATTTGTTTTACTGATCTTACAGATTCCTTTTAGTATATCATTGTTCTGAACAACACGAGAAATTTCATCCGGAAATACAGCGTGCGCTTAAATGTTTTCTTATACTACCAGGAGAGCTGTTATTGGAAAGAAAAGCAAACAATTGTTAAATTTTCCATGGCTACCTACCCCGTATATAAAGCACTGAAGATTGTCTTAGCCTGGAGAGTTGGCACTTTAGTTGTCTTGTGCACATATTTATGAATATGTTCACTCAAATATTCCGGAGTCCTATTTCTGTTTTCTTGCAGCTAAAAAAATTATTATTAATGAATCAAATGAATATTGGTGAGCCTTTTCTGCATAATAATGCTTCAAACATAGTCGTTACCAATTTCCCAAAAAAAGTTTCAAACATAAATTGCATCATTTTACGTTAATAATGTTTCAAATTCAATCATAAAAGGCACAGTGTTCATGTGAAGAATCAATGTATTGTTTGTACAGTTCTTCAAAAATTGTTAATTAAAAAAGAACCTTGTTTGTACAGTCGTATCTTTAATAGCATTCATCAATCAATAACTAGTACATCTAGTCTAATCTCTAGAGGGAGGAACGAATTATATATGCCTATCAATGTAAAACTAACTAGCTACAACTCTACGCCTTATCTTCCATATAGTTCGCAGAAACTCTTGGTTTAGTTTCTTTTGTCGCCTTCAGCTGGTACCATCTGAAAACTTCAAGACCAAAAGCAACAAAGGCCAAGGAAGCAAGAAAAGCAATGTAAAAAGAAATGTAGGCCACTTCCACTTCCCCTCATTTATCAGTTGGAAACCTTTGAAACAATTAACAATTGCCAACATGATAGTACCATAACCAGTGTACCAATGGTAGGTATTCCATTGCACTCTATGTTTGTGTTCCTTTGACAGCCGTAGACAATGAGATAAGAATTGTAACGTTGCAAGGACTAAAAGTACAGCACCAATATATCTATGAGAAGTGTGTTTAACTCCCCCAGGAGATTGCTTCTTAAGATAAAATCCCAAACCTCTTCCAACAATACCAAGAGCATAAGCTATACTTTGACAATATATGTGTAGATTGAACAACAAAACTGGCAACTGTGGTAATGATAGATATCTCAATCTAGCAAGAACAACACCTAGTCTCATCATCATTCCCCAACAAACCTCATTGATAATCCCATTTTCTATCTTTACCTTAGACCTTAAATATGGTTTTATATGAGTTATAGCCTCAGTTTTCCCAGAATGGAAATCTAAAGTCCCAAAATATTTCATGTTATCTCCTGACATGCCATGACTTCCTCGTGTATCATCATCTTGTAATGGTCATTCTTGCCAAACATGATTCACAATATTGGTTCCATTCATAGGTAGCTCAAACCTTGCAAAGACGATGACTTGTCCGTTGATATTCTGGTCTGAAACATCGTGAACCATAAACCTCAAGTTGCTTTTCTTAAGAGTGGTTCCATAGGTGTTGATAGGTGATCTGTATGCTTCTATAGTACTGTCGGAATGCTGCAATACGACAAAAGCCTGCGAGCCAATCATCCCAGTAGATGTTGGTGTAGCAATCGTACATTGATCATCATCATGGATGATCTTAAACTCAAGAAACAGAGAAACTGTTAACAGAGAAGGTAGGAAGAAGGGAAGGATGATAAGAAGAGAGAGAGAGAGAGAGAGAGAGAATAATGGAGAAGAAGATAGTGAGAGACTTGTATTTTTCATTAATGATTAATGTGTACAAGTAATCAATATATATATATATATAAAGGTGTTAGATAGTATTAACTAGTAACTGACTAGTTTAAACGTTAGTTTAAGGCTTAACCTACTCCTAACTAACTAACTTCTTTCTTGGCACCATGAATTGAGTAGATTACCCTTCTTATTGATTTAGTTTTGGTTAGTAGTTGTTCTCTCAATACTCCCCCTCAAGCCTGGTATGGAAAATATATTGAGTAAACCTAGATCAGCTCGTTGATCTTTGGTGTGTATATATTCAGTCTTTACAAATGCCTTGTTGGATCTTTTCTCTTGTGAAATAGCAGTCAATATCTTTGTGTTTTGTCCTCTTATGAAACACAGGATAGGCTGTTATTTGTATTGCTGTCGTACTGTCTGTAAAGGTAGTTACTGGAAGCTCAACTTTGTGGCCAACTTCTCGAAGCATTCCTAGCAGCCAAATCAGCTCAGATACAGTAGATGCCAAGTTTTTGCATTTTGATTCCTGTGAACTTCTGAAAATGATGGTTTGCTTCTTTGACTTCCAAGACACCATTGAATCACCAATTTTTATGATAAATCCTGTGACTGACTTCCTTGTGTGTGCACATGCTACCCAATCAGCATCACAATATGCTTTGATAGAGTCTTGAGCTTTGTAGACTTTAATACTCCAAGACCTGGTTGATGTTTTAAGTACCTTACCACCTGCTTTACTGCTTCCATGTGAGATCTTTTTGGTCGTTGTAGGTACTGACTAAGAATCTGAACTTGAATGCTATGTCAGGTCTTTTACAGTTAAGTAGAGCAATTTTCCAATAAGCCTCTGATATGACCCTTTGTCTTCAAGCAATGTATCCTCTACTTCTGATACCTCAAGAAAATGATCATCATATTCTTTTGTAAGTTTTACATTGAAATTTGTAGGTGTAGTTGAAAGTCTAGCAGTTGAGAGTCCTAGTTCTGATATTACCTCTAATGCATACTTCCTTTATTGCATAAAAATCCTCTGTTCTGATCTAGAAAATTCTATACCAAGGAAGTACTTTAGCTCACCAAGATCCTTTATCTTGAATGCCTGTTGCAAAGTAACCTTAGTTTCTTCTATAAGTTCCAAATTGTCTCCTGTAATTAACATATCATCTACATAGACAGGCACTATAGTAGCTCCCTTTTGTAATTTTTTGATAAACAAGGAGTGATCATACTTTCTCTAATTAAACTTAAACCTTATCAATGCTTCTGTTAACTTGGCATTCCATTGTCTAGGAGCCTGTTTAATTCCAATATAAGGATGTGATGAGTCTACTTACCTTTATCTCCTGCTGAGTCACAAAACATTGAGGTAGTTCCATGTAGATTTATCAGTGAGACCACCTTGAAGGAATGCATTATATACATCCATTTGATGTATATGTCACTTCCTTGACGCAACAATTGATAGGATAGACCTGACAGTTACCATTTTCACTACAGGTGAAAGGTTTCTTGATAGTCTATCCATTCTTTTTGGCTATAATCTGTAGCAACTAATCTTGCTTTTAGTCTTTCATCCTCTTT
The DNA here is from genome assembly GCF_002878395.1 of Capsicum annuum. Taxonomy (NCBI): domain Eukaryota; kingdom Viridiplantae; phylum Streptophyta; class Magnoliopsida; order Solanales; family Solanaceae; genus Capsicum; species Capsicum annuum. The sequence goes on along the minus strand of NC_061112.1, from coordinate 21,182,394 downwards.
AGCAGACTTGTATTTGACCTTGTATATCCATCTATAACCAATTGATTTCTTTTCTGTAGGCAAGTCTACAATTTCGCAAGTGCTATTATCCTGCAATGCCTTGATTTTAGCTTGCATTGCTTCAATCCAGCTTGGATCAGACCTGATAGAGGATACAACGTACGTGGATGCATGGATGGTAATTTGTTATATAGTTTCTAATATGGACAACTACAATTCAAAACCATAGAAGGTGTTGATTAGGTATACAACTGTTCGAACGTAATTACCCTAATATTTGGGAGCTACACAAGCCCGTAGTCAAATGGCTCTTGTTACTTCTAAGACATGCTTATGCTTCTTCTTTTTTCAGCAACACCATTTTGCTGAGGTGTATAAGGTCAAGATCTTTGATGAACTATTCCTAAATGGTGAAATGATTTAACACATACATCATTCATGAACTCAGTTCAATTGTCTATTCTTAACTGTTCTATTAAATTGAGTCTTCACTTATTGCAAGAAAATAGGAAGTACAACACATACATAAAACTTCATTTTCAAAAGATAAATTCAAGTCATCCTGGTAAAATCACCAACTAAAGTAAGGAAGTATTTATTGCCATCATATGTTGAAACTTTGTGAAGACCCTATACATTCATATGAGTGATATCAAAACTATTAGTATTACTCATAAAATTATTAGGAAAAGGTGATCTGCATTATTTAGCACACGGACACACATTACAAGTATTTTATTATATTATTTTATATAAAATAGAACAATACACGTGACCAAATCACTTATGCCACAACTTTATGTCTGCATCATTCATCGTAGTGGCTCCAAACTGAGCAACAAAACTAGTATCTCCATGTCACGACTCGATTTCACGAGTCATGATTGCATCTACTTTAATTCCACCAATAGCTAAGTCAAATTATAGCCTGAAACAATAAGTAATGGGCTAGTTGGTAGAAAGTAGAATAAGTACCAAAATAACGCAAGTAATTAGATTACAAGCAATAAAATGTAAGAAATGATAGAAACTAGAGATTAATAAGGAAAGACTAAAAGTATCCCATGACCTAGTAAGGTCGGTACAAGAGCCTCTAGAAAACGAATAAGAGTACTAGTAGTATCAAATATACAATAGTATCTAATAGAAAGACCATCCAAAAATGAAAGAACGAGAGAAAGTTAGCTCCGACTCTAAAAGCTCACCCTATCTCAACTCCGACCACCACTAGACAAATGTCACCGATGGCAGCTAATATTCGGATCTGCATTCGAAAAAGATACATAAATTTAGTATGAGTGCCAAAATAATGGGTACTCAGTAGGAATCTGACATAACACAAACCACGGCCTCACCGTGTCGGGTGTCTCAAGTCCCGCATTGACCAGAGATCACCCCTACACCTAACCAACCCAAACACAACACACCCCAAAGTCGTATGCATTCCGAACATATAACAAGATAGCATGCAATATCTTAAGAAAATTTCAATGCATGTCTATGAACAACCACCGATGACCGACCGACACTGTCCAATAACCACAGTAATTCAAACAAAGACTTCTAAATAATTATCTAAAATTGAATATCAATAAAGTGTCGGGACATGCCCCCGACTATAGCCAAAAATAGTAACCAATAGTTTATAACTCAAAAGAGAAAAATAATCCTGAAATGGGGCCTTCCGAACCACTTCAAGGGGACTCTCGACCAATCCACAATCCTGTATCGCGTGGCAATGCAACGCACGTAGATGGCTAGTAGTTGGAGCGCTAGAATGTAACTCAAGGGTAAAGATAACATAATGACATGATCAACAGTCCAAAAATCATTCCAAAATCAATTTTTATATATATATATATATATATCGCCGGGATAGGGAACAAGGCCTAACATGTATTTTCAACACTGAAGCCTGGATTATGTAGCTCAATCGTAATATAACAGTACCCACAGGCTATATGGGCCCCAACTCTCACCCCCAATCGAGCCCCAGTGTGTGTAGCCGTACGAATCAGAGAATAATCTCATATATATACACACGGGGGACTCGACCCTCCCAGCATATACCAAGGTGAATTAAGCACCCGATCATATAGTGATTTATGGGGGATTCAAACCTCCCTAATCATGAAATAATAATAAGGAGGAGTCGAACCTCCCTGGTCACCTTGACCCCCGCGTCGGCAAATACAATTTTCAGTGTCGATCACCCGAACCTCTAATTTCACAACTCAGCTACACAACCCTTATTTGAGCCTAATTAAAGCATTTATCACACAATCTCAATCATGACAGACATTTCACATTAAGGCATACATTATCAGTATCATCATACCAACTACACTTCCAAGGTAATACATCATGCCAAAACAATTTTCATTAACTTAGGGACAACAGCTTCCTTTGTTCATTAATAGAAAATGGGGGATCACTGACTCCCTTTGTTCATTAAATCATATCATTGTATTTCAAATACCTCTTTAGATTATACAATAGTTCAAGACTAGTTCAATTTACAAATTCTCACCTTTCTCATAACTCAAAACCAATTTTACACTATGGTTTGGGGTCATAACCACTTCAAAAGTCACAAATTTGGAAAAATCACAATTCCTTAATTCATTCACCGTACCCATGCACCCACAAGTTCAAACTATATTTAAAGCATGAATAATCGTAATTAAATCAAAAAACATCACTCAACAATAAGCATTCAAACCCACAACCCATGTTTTCAAAACCAAAACAATTCTATGTGAATAACATTTTAATACATATGTTTTACAAAATTCACAATGAGGAAAGAGTTACATTCCTGTAATAGTAAGATGTATGGAAAGAAATCACCCTTGAAAGCCCTAATTGGTCAACATCTTAAAAATCCTAAGTGTTATTGACCTTGAGGATTTGGGAGTACTTAAGAAGTTACTTTGATGTGTTTTTGAGGGCTAATGACACTCTAATAAGGTTATAAGACGTGCATTTCAAGTTGGGTAAGAGGGAAATGTCTAGAATACCCTTAATTTGAAAGCTGAAAAGGGGTCATCTTTGACTACGAGTTAACCATCAACTCGTAACCACTCCTTACAACTCATCTCCATGAGTTATAACTAGGGCAGTCTCTAGGACACTATCCATTGCTGACCTTACGACTCAACAACAGGACTCGCAATAGGATCCTATGATTCGTATGTCCCAGTCGTAATTAGCACAGAACCCAAATTGGGACTTATACTGGACACCCTACAATTACACCTAACAACTCGTGATATATATTTACGGCTCTTAGTGAGCTACTCTTACTCAGAACAGAATCTAGCTGCAAACTTACATGATTTGGTTACGACTCGTCAAGACACCCTACAAATCATAGAGAGAGTCATAACAAGGCAGTGAGCCCAAAGCTCAAGGAATCTTCAAGGGCCAAAAATTTAGGGTATTTCAATTCTCCCCCACTTGGATAATCCATCCACGAATGATGCGACAAGGCATTTGTTAGCATGAATTAACTCCATATACCTCTACTCTTACCTTTAATAAAAAATAACAAAGATGCTACAAAAATCACTCTTTCTTTTAACAAAGTCAAAAAACAAAGATTTTAAGGAATACCCATACCTTAAGCACGATTATCTGAAGTGGAAAACAAGAATGGATACTTGGACTTTATGTTCTCTCCAACTTTTTAAGTAGCCTCTTCAACCTTGTGGTTCCTCCATAGAACCTTTACAAAAGTTACGTCCTTCGTCCACAATCGACGAACTTGCTGATCCAAAATTTCAACTGGACTTCCTCATAAGATAAAAAATCCAAAATACTCACCTCTTCCAAAGGAATTACCTTCAAAGGACCACCCACGCACTTTCTCAACATCAAAACGTGAAACACTAGATGAATTAAGCTCAATTAGAGGGCATCTCCAATTCATATGCAACATTACCAACCCTCTTCAACACCAAGAATGAAAGAACATATCAGAGACTGAGCTTCTCCTTCTTACCAAACCGCATCACTTCTTTCATAAGGGATACCTTTAAGAACACCCAATCACCAACACTAAACTCCAACTCCCTTCGTCTCACATCTGCATAGGACTTAAGGCAGATTTAAGCCTATCATGTATTACCTTTACCTTCTCCATTGCATGGAGAACCAAATTCTGGCCAAACATCTCAGCCTCACAAAATTTAAACCACCCGATAGTAGACCTATACTTACTTCCATACAAGGCCTTGAAAGGAGACACACCAATACTAGAGTGGTAGCTATTATTATACGCAAACTCTATAAGAGGAAAATGATCAATCGAACTACCACCATAGTCAATCACACAAGCTCTACGTGTGTCTTCCAGCGTTTAAATAGTCTTTTCCGCTTTCCCATCTGACTGCGGGTGGAAAGCAATACTAAGGCTCACCTTAATTCTCAAACCTTTATAAAATGAATGCCAAAACTATGATGAAACTGAGTACCACAACTTGACATGATAGAAACAGGAACCCCATGCAACTTTACAATCTCTTAGAGGATTAACTTTGCATAGTCTTTTGTCAAAAAATTAGTCCTCACTGGCAAGAAGTGAGAAGACTTAGTCATCCTATCTATGATGACCCAAATCGAATTAAACTGATTCTGAGATTGAGAAATACTGGTAACGAAATCCATGTTAATCACTTCTCACTTTCATATAGGCAACTCAATTTCTTAATATAACCCTTCGGGCCGCAAGTGCTCAACCTTCACTTGTTGACACACCATGCATTTAGCCACAAAATTGGCCACATCTCGCTACATATTGTTCCACTAATAAATCTTCATAAGATCATGATACATCTTCATCGAATCGGGATGAATAGCATAACATGATTCATAAGCCTCAGGCAAGATCCGCTCTCGCAACCCATCTACATCAAAAATACCTAATCTGCCTTGGTACCTCAAGATACCGTCGCTACCAATCTCAAAAGCTATAACCTCTTACTGTCCCACGTCTCCCCTAATCTTTATTAAAATAGGATCCAATACCTACTTCTTCTTTATTTCAGTACTAAGAGGACTGCATCACCTTTTGTACAAACACACCCCCATTCTAGAGGCTAAGAGACGAACTCTAAGATTAGTCAAACGATGAATATCTTTCACCAATTCCCGCTTATCCTCATCCACATGAGCTAGACTCCCCATGGATAACCTGTTAAGAGCATCAACAACTATATTAGTTTTACCTGGTTGGTAGAGGAGACTTATGTCGTAGTCTTTCAATAACTCAAGCTATCTCTTTTACTTGAGATTCAGCTCCCTCTGGGTGAACATATATTGTAGGCTCTTATGATCAGAAAAGATATCTACATGGATTTCATACAAATAGTGACACCAAATCTTCAATGGGAACACCACAGCCAACAACTCCAAGTTATGAGTCTAATAATTCCTCTCATGAACTTTCAACTGCCTAAAAGCATAAGCCACACCCTAGCATATTGCATCAACACACAACCAAGTACAACAGAGGACGCATTGGAATAAACCATAAATCCATCATTACCCTCAGGTAGGGTCAAAACTGGAGCTGAACTTTCAAAACTACCATCACAAGCATCAGACTACAAGAACTTCACCTTTTTTTGGGTTAACTTAGTCAGCGGGGAAGCTATAGTTGAGAAACTCTCCACAAATCTCTTATAGCAGCTGACTAAACTCAAGAAACTCCAAATATCGATTGGAGTCGTGGGCCTGGACCACTTCTTAACCACTGCAACTTTCTGTAGATCTACTGTAATCCATTCACTAGAAATGACATGACCCAGATAAGTTACAACTTCTAACCAGAACTTGTACATCAAAAACTTAGCATACAAATGCTGATCTTTTAAGGTTTGCAACATGATACGAAGATGGTCGGTATGATTTGCCTCACTCCTAAAGTACACCAGAATATCATCAATGAACACTATGACGAATAAGTCCAAGAACTGATGGAACGCCCAATTTATGAGATCCATAAATATCAGTATTTGTTAGACCAAAAGACATAACTAGGAACTTATAGTGACCATACCAAGTTCGAAAGGCAGCCTTAGGGACATCCACCTCCCTAATATTTAGTTGATGATAACCAAACCGAAAATCAATTTTAGAGAAACATCTAGCACCTTGAAGTTGGTCAAACAAATCATCAATCCGAAGAAGAGAATACTTGTTCTTTACTGTAACCTTATTCAACTGGCGGTAATAGATGCATATCCTAAGGGAACCATCCTTCTTATGCACGAACAAAATAGAAGCACCCCACAAAGATCCATGAGGATGGATAAAACCCTTGTTGGGGAGGTTGTTTAGCTATGTCTTAAGCTCCTTCAACTCAATCGAAACCATTCTATAAGGAGGGATGAAAATAGGAAGAGTATCCGAAATAAGGTCAATCCTAAAATCAATCTTTCTATCCAGGGGGATACCAGGAAGATCATCAGTAAAAACCTCAGAAAATTTATTAAATACAAGAACAAATTGTAACGAAGGACCTTTTGAGCTAGAATCTTTAACCCAGACCAAATAATAAAGACATCTCTTGGAAATCAACTTTCTAGATTTGAGATACGATATGAATCCCCCCTTAGGCAATAAAGAACTCTATTCCCTCTTAATGACTGGTTCATTAGGGAATTTAAACATGACCTTATGGGTTCGACAATCTAAGGAGACATAGAAGAAGTGCAACCATTCCATCCCCAATATGACATCAAAATCAACCATTTCTAACTCTATCAGATCTACCAGAGTTTCTTTGTTACCAACAGATACCACACAACTCTTATAGACTCTTCTAGTAACTATAGAGTCACCCACCAGGGTAGAAATAGAAAAGGTATAAGGGATATACTCAAAACCAAAACCAAAATATACAACCACAAATGGGGTCAAATAAAAAAGAGTAGACCCCGGATCAAGCAAGTAATACACATTACGAGAAAAGAGTAGTAACATACCAGTGATGACATTAGGAGATGCCTCAAAGTCCTGGTGGGTAGCAATAGCATACAACCAATTCTGTCCAGCGCCAGTAGGAGAAATAAAAGTTCACCTTTTTGTGCAGGAGCTGATGAAGTGGCCACTGGAATCTTATTTTCTCCTGACATAGACTTAGAAGGACAATCCCTCTGCAAGTGACCTATTAACCAAATTCAATTCCTCCTTTCTTCATAAAATTCATTGTGCCCCTTCCCTAAGAATCTACAAGGATGATGTGATGGAGTTGACGGAGCTCCACCAGCTTAAGATTGGGCACCCTATGCCCTAAACCCACTATCATGCTTAGAACGACAATCACCCGATGACTTTGGATAAGGAGAACTAGCTGTAAGGTAGGAACCAGAGGTCCTCCGCTTCTTCTTAGACCACTTTTCACCATCTCTACCACTTTGTTGCTAACCTCTAGCCTGATCAGAAAATCTTAACTTCTTATTCTGCTTTTTCTCTATCTCCGCCTGCTTCTTTCTCTCTTCCTCAACTTATTACATATACATAACCAATCTGGAGATATCTATATCCTTGTTCAACAAAGCAGTTTTACTCTCCAGAATTAATTCACGGGATAGTCCAGAAGTAAATTTCCTCATTCTAGCCCTCATGCTAGACGCTAACTCAGGAGCATACTGGGACAAATGGTGAAATTTCAAGGCGTACTCCTTGATCGTTATCCTACCTTGCTTCAAATCAACAAACTCTTCCATTTTTGCCTTTCTTAACTCCTAAGGAAAGAACCGGTCTTGAAAAGCACTAGAGAAATCATCCTACAGTAGAGATTCGGCATCGTCTCCCTAGACTATTCTTATTTCTTATACCATTGGTATGCTACATCCTTCAGTTGATACAAAAGATATTTTCTACCTCATTGATAAAGTTTTAAGGATCTTTCTCAACTGTAACACTAGTAAAAATTGGTGGACTCAACCTCATAAACTGGCCAACCCTTGTGGCCTTAGAAAATAAAGTAACAAAAGCTACACGTTTAGACTGAGAAGCTACAAACTGAGCTAACATATGAATAAAATGGTGAAATATTGCATTTAACACATCAGCTTGAGGAGCTTGAGGAGGACTAGAGGGGACCGATAGAAATCCAGAAGGGCAATCAGAAATTGGACCCCTAGACCAAGTTTGTACCTATAACACCCGAGTCAGTACCCCGGAAACTACATGGTGCGTATGACCCTGAAGGACCACAAGATGACCAATAACTAATATCTTCTGTGAGCACTGAATAAATGTACTATAATAAATACGAAAAAATAGGCTGAAATGCCATAAGGTTCAAAACATCTGAAATCCTGAGAAAGTAAAGTACTAAAATAACAACTGAAAATACTGAATATTGTCTAAAAGTATAGTCTGAAAATCCTCTAACTAAACTATCTGAAAGTGGATGTAACGCCCCAAAATCTAGTTCCAGGGATGCCACACGGTGCTCCAAACTATAAGTAGTCCTGAGCCAACCCTGGCTGCTTTCTACTAAGTCTGGATCGCAACATAGGGGAAATATGAATATGAAATCATAACAATGCAGAAAATCTTATCTGAAACATACTAGAAGTCTTGGTAAAATAATACTAAAAATCTGAATACTAAATCAAAAGTATAAAACTAATTCTAGTAGTCCGACAAGCCTCTACTATCTGAATCTAGAGAGTCACTGGGACAGGCCCCCAACTGACTCAAACTGTCTTAAATAAATAAAGGAACATCTACTAATAAACTGAAAGTATGAATAACTAAGTCCCAAAACTATGAAGACTCACCAACTGCAGGGATGTAGATGAGATGCTCGAAAATCACTTACGCTACTAAGACTGAGCACCAGAAACTACATTATGAGATAATATAGCACATTAAGTAACAATATCATTACAGTTTATAAAATCATGCATGCTAAATGTAAATGACTAACATAAGCTAGAATCTATGAAATATTGAAATCTGTAATAATAAGAAGCAAAACATACTTTGTAAATCTCATGAGCCATTACACTTAGTTTTAAAGTTTGTAAAATAGCTTATCTTAGGGATTAAAATCTTAAAACCAAAACTTCTGAAATATATTTTTTTATCTTAAATGTTAAAATCAATGGACTGTTAAAGAGTGAGGGACATCTATTGGGATGTTCTACTAACTGACATACACCATGTGAGCATCCACGGAGTCCTATGTCTGGGCCCCATTAGGTAGGGTTGTTCTACCCTTGCCATCAGAATAAAACTTCTATCTAATGTGATCACAATCTGAGTCATCCACGTAGAAGTGAGAATAATCTGAATCCTACATTGGCACATAGTTTTGAGGTCTGAAATCATAGTAACCTACCCATCTCGGTGCTAAATACTACTCCCATTCTTATGCTCAAGATCTTAAGAAATCCACTTTAAAAAAGCACAAGGGTTTACAAGAAAACCAATTATGCTTTTCTTTCTTTAAATCTCAAGTTATTTGAACAAAGTGGATTCTTTATCTTAGCTTAGGACCAAAAGGTCAAACCTTTATCAAAATCTATGAATAATCTTATCTGAGGATGCTCATAGCACAAATATTCTCGAAATAGCAATCTTAAGTAGGGCACAATGACCCATGCATCAATCTCATGTTAAAACATCTTAAAATTCATGCTTGATAATATAAACACTCATAATTCATCATAAAATCTGAAAATTACTACACAATGCATAAAAACATAATAAATCATGTAATTCAATTTCTAAATCATGGAAAATCTCATAATCTTGCAACTAATGATAATGGGTATAAACCCGAACTTTAATTTTATGGGAAATCTCATAAATTGCAGTAAATTTGTAATTAAAATAAAGTTTTGGGCACAAAGACAAAAGAATTATCCTTGTTCAAACCCCACAACCTTAATTGATGATCTTTGATGAAAAGCTCAAATCTTGAATTCCTATTGATGCTTTGGAGATGAATTCCTAGTGTTTTTGAATTGGTGATTCTAAATCTTAAATTGTCTTGGAGGATTAATGGAGAAATTTTGGATTTCTTGGGGAGGAAGTTTGATGAACTAGGGTTTCCTTTTTGAGAAAAGTGATGAAATAAGCATAAAGTGCCTTAGTATATGATTAATGAGGTGTTTTGGACGGATTGGGGCCCTGGGGATTGACCAAAATACCCCTATTCATCTCTAATGTGGAACTAGAAAATGACCCAAAATTCTTGATTTTTGGCCTTGGTTCAACGCGCCACTATCGCGCCAAGCCACTGGAAATTGCCAATTGGGAATATACATGGTGGCACGATGCGGTGGTATCGCATTTCCACCTTGGATGGGACCTGGAGCCTAGACACGACGTGCTAATATCACGAACCTTCACTAGAATTGGACAATTGGGAATTCGATTCTCTCCGCAATGCGCCAATATCCCGGAGGGCCACTGGAAATTGACAATCGTCATTTAAACCTGCTACGCAATACGGTATTGACTGAAATAATGGTGTTTTACAAATGGAACTTAAAATAGCCATAACTTCTTACCCGGTTATCGGATTTAAGCGAATCTTATATCTTTGGAAAGCTAATTCAATTTCCTACGCAATGAAAATTCAAAATCTAAAGAATTCCACACAAAACAAATAGTATTTTCTTTGGTAATCTATCTCTTAACATTCTAGGGACTAATTTAAGCTAGAAAAATCACAGGGTAATATAATATCTCCCCCTTGGGAACATTCATCCTCAAATGTGGCTAGTTAAGTTAAAATTTTTGATAAATCTGAGAATACAAGATAGCATGCACAACTAAAATAAACTGCGAGTCTTAATCTAAATCATTCTGAGCTTCTGAGAAATCTATGAGTACATGAACTTACATGAGGACAACTATATAGCTGAATATATGAGTAGAAAAGGACTGAATCAAGAAAGAGTGTTAACTTCAGCTAAATCTAAATTTCCAGCGAAGAGATGAGGTACTTGGCTCGCATATCTGCTTCTGCTTCCCAAGTAGCGCCCTCAACCGACTGATTCTGCCAAAGAACTTTGACCAAGAGAACTTCTTTGTTCCTTAGTCTATGGGTTTGATGGTCTAAAATCTTAACTGGGATCTCTTTATAAGATAGACTGTTCTGAACATCTGAGCTTTCTAAAGGAACTACAATAGTAGAGTTACCGATGCACTTCTTAAGCATAGAGACATGAAATACAAGATGAATGGCTGACAAGTCTGCGGGCAAATTAAGCTCATAAGCTACTTTTCCAAAATGACTCAAAATTCTAAAAGGGCCAACATATCGGGGACTAAGCTCCCCTTCTTGCCAAATCTCTTCACGCCTTTCATGGGTGAAATCTTCAGATACACTAAATCACCAACCTCAAACTCGAGGTCACTTCTTCTCAAATTTTCATAGGATTTATGATGACTTTAGGTTGTTTTCAATCTTTCTTTAATCAACTTAAATTTCTTCATAGTCTCATACACTGCATCCGGCCCAAGCAAAGCGGCCTCACCCATCTCAAACCAACTTATGGGTGATCTATATTACCTCTCATAAAGAGCCTCAAATAAAGCCATCTGAATTCTAGCATGATAAATATTATTATAAGTAAACTCAATAAATGGCAAATATTCATCCCAACTACCCTTGAAATCAAAAGTACATGTCCTCAACATATCTTCTAGAGTTTGGATGGTCCTCTCAGCTTGACCATCTTTCTGAGGGTGAAAATCTGAACTAAGATAGACTTGAGTGCCAAGACCCTTCTGAAAAGCTCTCCAAAACTGGGAAGTAAAATGAGTACCCCGATCTGAGATGATAGATAAGAAAACTCCATGCAATCTGACCAACTCTCTGATACATAACTTAGCATAATCCTCAGCTGTATGGGATGTGTGAACTGGCAAGAAATGTGCTGACTTAGTCAATCTATCTATGATAACCCAATTTGAATCATGATGATGACGCAAATGGGGTAAATCAATCATTAAATCCATATTCCCTCTTCCCACTTCTAAGTGGAAATACCAAAGTCTTGCAACGTACCACCAAGCCTTTGGTGCTCTACCTTAACCTGTTGATAAGTTGCACACTTAGCTACGAACTTTGCTATATCTCTCTTCATTCCACTCTACCAATAGATTTCACACAAGTCGCGGTACATCTTGGTCGCACCTAGATGAATAGAATAATGTGCACCATGCGCTTCCACCATAATCCGCTGTCTCAAATCATCAACGCAAGGCATACACAATCTATTCTAGCATCTCAACATGCCATCTCTCCCTTAGGAGAAAACCTCTACTTTTTTGTCTTTAACTGACTCCTTCAGTTTGACCAAACTACAATCCATATCTTGCTTCTCCTTCACTTCCAAAACTAGGGAAGATTCAGAACTACTCTGAACCCAACATTCCCTTTAGCTGAATCAACCAACCTAACACCCAATCTAGCCAACTGATGAACTTCTTGAGCTAAATTCTTCTTATTATTCTCCACATGAGCAACACTACCCATAGACAATCTACTAAAGGCGTCTACTACTATATTGGCCTTGCCCAAATAATACAACACACTCATATCATAATCTTTCAACAACTCCAACCACCTTCTCTGACGGATGTTTAACTCCCTCTGAGTAAACACATATTGCAAGCTTTTATGGTCTGTAAACACATCAATATGTACACCATATAGATAATGTCTCCAGATTTTCAAAGCAAATACCACAACAGTTAATTCCAGATCATGGGTAGGGTAATTCTTTTCATGAGGCTTCAACTGTCTGGAGGCATAGGCTATGACCTTACCTCTCTGCATCAACACACAACCCAAACCAACTCTAGAGGCATCATAACAAACAACAAATCCATCTGTACCATCAGGTAATGCTAGAATTGGGGCTTAAGTGAGTCGAGTCTTCAACTCCTAAAAACTCTTCTTGGAGGAATCTCACCATAGGAACTTAAATTTCTTTTGGGTCGATCTAGACATAGGAGACGCGATAAAAAAGAAATCTTCAACAAAACGATGGTAATAACCAGCTAGACCTAAGAAACTCCTAATATCTGATGGAGATAGGTCTAGGCTAATTTCTTACAGCTTTTATCTTTTAGGGGTTGACTCTAATGCCATCAACAGAAATAATATGACTGAGAAAGGCTACTGATCTTAGCCAAATTCACATTTGCTGAATTTGGCAAATAATTGATGATCTCTAAGAGTCTATAACACAATTCTAAAATGATCTACATAGTCATCCTTACTACGAGAGTACACAAGGATATCATCTATGAATACTATAACAAACATATCTAGATACTGTTTGAACACTCAATTCATGATGTCTATGAAAGCTGTAGGGGCATTGGTTAGCTCGAAATACATGACTAGAAACTTAAAATGATTATAACAGATTCCAAAGGCTGTCTTTGGAACATCATATTCCCTTACTTTAAGTTGATGATATCTAGATCTAAGGTCTATCTTTGAGAAATAACTTGCACCTTGAAGTTGATCAAATAAGTCATCAATTCTAGGAAGAGGATATTTGTTCTTGACTGTAACTTTACTTAGATGGCGATAGTCAGTGCACATATGCAAAGAACCATCTTTCTTTCACATGAATAGGATGGGAGTGCCCCATGGAGAAATACTAGGCCTTATGAAACCTTTATCAGAAGATCTTGGAGTTGTTCCTTCAACTTCTTAAGCTCTGTGGGATCCATACGATAAGGAGGTATAGAAATAGGCTGAGTATCTAGGAGAAGGTCAATACCAAATTCTATTTCTCTATCGGGAGGTACCCCTGGGAGATCTTCTGGAAAAACATCAAGAAACTCGTTGACCACTCGGACGCACTGAAGTGTTGGAGTTTTAGACTTTGTGTCCTTGACTCGAACTAGGTAATAAATATAACCATTGGATATCAACTTTCTGGCTTTGAGATAAGATATGAAATGGCTTTTGGGGGACACTGAATTACCTGACCACTCAAAGACTAGCTTATCTAGGAAATGAGACTTCACCACTCAGGTGTGACAGTCTATAGAAGCATAACAAGAATGGAGCCAATCCATACCAAGGATAAGATGAAAATCATAACAAGAATGGAGCCAATCCATACCAAGGATAAGATGAAAATAAACCATGTCTAACTCTATCAAGTCTTCTAACATGACTTTATGAAAGAAAATGATAGGACACTTCTTGTAGATTTGCTTAGCAATAACTGACTTTCCTACTGGCGTAGAAACAAAGAAAGGCTTAGGGATCTTTTTAGAATTTATCTCAAAATTTACTGGAACTAATGGGGTTATATAATAGAAACTCGATCCAAGGTCTAACAACACATAAACATCAAAATGAAAGACGCGAAGCATACTAGTCACAATATCGGGTGAATCCTCTTGCTCCTAATGAAATGGTAAAGCATAAAACCAATTCTGGCGTTGACTGCCACCAGTACTAGATGATGCACCTTGAGGAGGAGCAGGGCGACCTAGGGAAGCTGGTGCACTATTTGTCTGAGTCTTAGGACAAACATCTCTATTCCCCCGCCTAGCATGTGGGCACTCTTTGATTCTGTGACCCGGCTGGCCACAACCATAACAACCTTTCAGACCCCACAAACATTCGCCTCCATGATTCTTACCATACTTAGCACATGGAAGATGATTAGGTCTATTACTCACAGTATTCTGAGACCTGAACATAGAAGACTTACTCACTGCGCTTGCCTATTTTTGGATGCAGAAGAACTGGCTAAAGAAGGTACGGGCATTGATGAATGATTCTAAAACTGTGAATGATTTTCTTCTTTAGAACTATTATGACCATAATCAAATTACCCTATTCTGGCCCTCTTATTTATTATCTCTTTTTCCTTCCCCTTTTCTACCTTAATTTGCTGAGCGTGCATCATCAATCTAGGAAGATCCATATCTCCAATAAGCATATCAGTCCTGCACTCCTTAACTACCAACCCAGACACACCGATCACAAACTTACTCGTGCTTGACCTAGGGTCAGCCATCTGTTCAGAGGGATACTTAGACAATTGGTTAAACTTGAGGCAATACTCCTTCACTATCATTGAGCCTTGCCTCAGTTTTATGAACTCTTCTATCTTAGATTCCCTCATCTCACATAGGAAGAACTTGTCTAAGAACGCATCCTAAAATATCTGCCAAGTCATGAGAGTTGTATTCTCCCCTTTACTCTTCTTCCACATCACTACCCAATCATAAGAAATATTTTTCAGCCTATAGGATGCCAATTCTACACTTTCCTCTTTAAAAATATACATAATTTAGGTGATCTTTTTCACCTCATTTAGATAAAGCTGTGGGTCCTTACCTGCCTTTGACCCAAAGAATTATGGCAGATTTATCCTCATAAAATCTTAGATTCTGACTGTGGCTATGTCCCCATCCTACTGAGGTGGGACTGCAGCCTGACAGTTTCCCTGACTATTAGCTTTCACAACTTGGGCTAGCACCTGAAAGGTAGCCCAAAACTCTGCATGTCACACATTCTCATTCAAAGAATCTGCGGGCTAAGGTGGCTGGTTATCATTTCTGCGAGCGTTAGCTCAATGAGGAGGCATTTTCTGTCATATGAAATCATAAGTTAGAAGTAGATAGATACACTAAATGCATGATAGATAATGAAAGAAGAGATGATTTCCAAAAATACTCCATAGCCTCGTGCTCATAGATGCGGAGGGCTTCACACCGATGATCAAGACTCTATGTAATGCGGCTTGTTTGACTCCCCAGGACTCTCTAAACCCTAGGCTCTGATACCGAGTTTGTAACGCCCTAAAATCTAGTTCCCAGGATACCATACGGTGCTCCGAACTACAATAGTCTTAAGCTAACCCTGGTTGCTTTCTACTAAGTCTGGATCTCAACATAGGGGAAATATGAATATGAAATTATTACAATGCAAAAAATCTTATCTGAAAATACTAGAAGTCTTGGTAAAATAATACTGAAAATCTGAATACTAAATTAAAAGTCAAAAACTGAATCTAGTAGTCCAACAAGCCTCTACTATCTGAATCTAGAGAGTCACTGGGATAGGCCCCCAGCTGAATCAAATTATCTGAAATAAATAAAGAAACATCTACTAATAAACTAAAAGTATGAATAACTAAGTCCTCGAACTATGAGGACTCGCCAACTGCAGGGATGTAGATGAGATGCTCGGAATCACTCACACTGCTGAGACTGAGCACCTGAACCTACATTATGAGACAATGTAGCACATAGACATATATGTGGATCAGTACTTTGAGAATTTACTAATTATAAGGAGATGCATGCAATAAGTAACAATATCATCACAGTTTATAAAATCATGCATGCTAAATGTAAATGACTCACATAAGCTGGAATCTATGAAATACTAAAATCTATAATAATAAGAAGAAAAACATACTTTCTAAGTCTCATGAGCCATTACACTTAGTTCTAAAGTTCATAAAATAGCTTATCTTACGGCTTAAAATCTTAAAACCACAACTTCTGAAACATATTTTTTTTATCTTGAATCTTAAAATCAATGGACTATTAAAGAGCGGGGGATATCTGTTGGGAAGTTCTTCTGACGGACATAAACCATGTGACCATCCATGGAGTCCCACGTCTGGCCCCCGTTAGGTAGGGCTATTCTACCCTTGCCATCGGAATAGAACTTTTATCTAATGTGATCACAATCTAAGTCATCCACGTAGAAGTGGAAATAATATGAATCCTATATTGGAACGTAGTTCTGGGGTCTGAAACCTTAGTAACCTACCCATCTCAGTGCTAAATACTACTTCCATTCTTATGCTCAAGATCTTAAGAAATCCACTTTAAAATAGCACAAGGGTTTATAAGAAAACCAATTATGCTTTTCTTTCTTTAAATCTCAAATTAGCTGAACAAAGTAGATTCTTTATCTTAGCTTAGGACCAAAAGGTCAAATCTTTATCAAAATCTGTGAATAATCTTATCTGAGGGTGTTCATAGCACAAATAATCTTGAAATAGCAATCTTAAGTAGGGCACAATAACCCATGTATTAATCTCATGTTAAAACATCTTAAAATTCATGCTTGATAATATAAACACTCATACTGCACAATGTATAGAAACATAATAAATCATGTAATTCAACTAGTAAATCATGGGAAATCTCATAATCTTGCAAATAATGATAATGGGTATAAACCCTAACCTTAATTTCATGGGAAATTTCATAAAATACAGTAAATTTGTAATTAAAATATAGTTTTGGGCACAAGGATGAAAGAATTATCCTTGTTCAAACCCCACATACCTTAATTGATAATCTTTGATGAAAAGCTCAAATCTTGGATTCCTATTGATGCTTTGGAGATGAATACCTAGTGTTCTTGAATTGGGGATTCTAAATCTTGAATTGTCTTGGAGAATTAATAGAGAAATTTTAGATTTCTTGGGGAGGAAGTTTGATGAACTAGGGTTTACTTTTTAGAGAAAAGTGATGAAATAAGCATTAAGTGCCTTAGTATATGATTAAAGAGGTGTTTTGGAAGGATTGGGGCCCTGGGGATTGACCAAAATGCCCCGATTCATCTCTAATACGGAACTGGAAAATGACCCAAAATTCCCGATTTTTGGCCTTGGCGCGACACACCACTATCGTGCCAAGCCACTGGAAATTGCCAACTAGGAATATGCATGGTGGCGCAATACGGTGGTATACGTTGCCACCTTGGATGGGACCTAGAACCTTGGTGCGATCGCACCAATATCGCGGACCTTCACTGGAATTGGACAATTGAGAATTTGGCTCTCTCTGTTACGTTCCAATATTGTGGAGGGTCGCTGAAAATTGACAATCGTCATTTAAACCTTCTACGCAATGCACTATTGATCGAAATGACGATGTTTTGTGACTGAAACTTAAAATAGTCATAACTTCTTACCCGGTTATCGAATTTATGCGAATCTTATATCGTTGGAAAGCTAATCCAATTTTTTATGCAATGAAAAAGTCAAAATCTAAAGAATTCCACACGAACTAAATAGTATTTATTTTGGTAAGCTATCCTTTAACATTCTAGGGACGAATTTAAGCTAGAAAAATCACGGGGTATTACAATGGAGTTGATGGGACAATCCCCCAACTAACTCCAACTACTAAAATACTGAATCTATTGAGAAATTGAAATAATAGGATATCCTTGAATGATGAGGACTCATTGTTAAATCTACTATTGTTGTCTAAATTTGTATCTGCCTATGCGCGGTTGCGAACCTAAGCGTCCGAACCTATGATATGAGACATCATAGCACAAAGAAAGAGTATGTATCAGTATGTGGAATATACCAGTTTGCTAGATAAGGTAAGGCTGAATGCAAGGGTTCATATGCATGAACAATAACTAATTGAATAATATAGAGTAACTAAACATAAAAGTACATGGTTAACTGATACTGCTGTAAATACTGAGTATACAATATTGTGAATATACATATACTATAACTGAGCTTTTCTGAAGCTGAGAACTGAGTTTAGATAACTAAGTAACTGATATTTGAAGTTACTGATAATTGTATTACTAATACTGATTGACTGTGTCTGATAGTCCTGATTCTGTAGAACTGAGTTGAGTTCTATACTGAAGACTGAAACTGAGACTGTGGGAGGTAATCATCTAACTGACATGCCCCAAATAAGATAAAATAACTGAGTTGGGGTCCAATATGTAACCCTAATTGGAAGGGTGTCAGTACCGTGCCATGGGTAAAGACAACTGAAGAGATACCCTCATTTGGCAGGTACTCTAATGAGAATGGTAGAACCCTTATCTAGCAGGTTAAAACACCTCATCAACCCTTAACTGGTAGGTTTGATGTCTCAACCTACACTGGTTAAGTAGTTCTGGATCGCAAGGACTGCTTCTAGGGATCACACCCTCTGCTGGCAGGAGAGCCCCCATCCTTGGGTTCACTCGGTGCTGAATCCTACTCCCAACTAAAAGATACTGGATTGAGTATACTGAACTGGACTAGACTGAGACTTAGTTTACTGAGATTTCCTAAGTTCTGTAACTGACTAAGTTCTGGAACTGACTAAATTCTACTAATCATGACATGACTGATACTATTCTGTAACTGACACTGGCTCTAGGAAAACAGCTAGATTTTCGGGTATTAAATACCCCCAGGACTCGATAGCATGAAAACTAAATCATTACATGATCTTGAAAAGCATAACAATGCACACTTGTTCATAATTCATCCATAAAGACATTTTATCAAACACTTGTAGGGCATAAGCTTGTATATATATACTAACTTGTCATGATTTCATCAACTTATCCACATGGACATTCTGGAAAACACTTGGGGAGCACAACTTAATGCGCATAATCATAGTTAACATATAAGCATGGCGATTACAAAGTCTAAACTTGCAAATTTATGGATTGTAACAAGGGGATTACACAATTCAACATACATGATATTTAAACTCCATGAAATCTACAATTAATCATGGATTGAAACTCAATAAATGTCAATAACATGAATATAATCCAATTTCAAGCACGTAAATCATAAATCATAATTCTTAATGTTTTAAAAATAGATTCTTAGACTCTATAGGTGAAAGGGGCCCATAGATGAACAACTAACATACCTGGGAAATATTAATTCTTGAAGGTTCTTGGAGAAATTCCTAGGCCTGTTCTAGATTTCTTAAAAGCTAGGGGTTTGCCCCTTTTTGAGAGAGTGTTTTAATTTGGAGAGAAAGTGAGAATAAAAATATAATAGGTTGTTTAGGGGTTTAATTTTGTGTTTAGGCTGACTTGGGTCATGGAAAATTAAAAAATTACCCCTGGAAAAGATATAAAAATTCATCACTAAAAACCCGATTTGGGCACCTGGCGCGACACACCATGATTGTGTCGAGCTACTGGAAAATGAAAATTGGGAATGTGGCTGGTGGCGTAATGCGATGGAATCACGTTGACATGCTGGATGCGACCTGAAAGTTCACCGCGATGCGGTGGAATCGCGTAGGAACACTGAAAATTGACAAATGTGAACTGGGTCCTTAGTGTGACGCGCCAATATCACGGTGCAACACTAAAAAGTGACCATTGCCATTTGGTCATGCTCCGCGACGTGCTGACGGCCAAACTGGTACACTGTCTCACTAAATTGGCTATAACTCTTCGCCCGGGTATCGAATTTTGGCGAATTTCATATCGTTGGAATGCTGGTTGAATTTCCTACACAACGATAGGCTTTAAATTGAAAAATACTTAGTATTTCAAAAATTTTATATGGAATAACTCATGTACTGGGAGTTAAAAATGAGCTAGGGAAATACGGGGTATTATAGTACCCCATAAGCAGGGCGTGTCCTATTAGCATTATCCTCAAGTGGGACGGAGTAGTTTTCATGAGCTTCAGATCATCTAGGTGGCGTGATCTAAAAAATGAACATATGGGAATTAGAGAAACTCAAGACCTCAGACTCTATAGGTTGAAATAAGACAACAACAAAGGGCAATATTCCTAAATGCCTTGTAGCCTCTCCCTTATAAGTGTGGTGTGCTACACACCCATAAACGAGACTCTACTTGACACGGCTTTGTTGGACACCTAATGAAACCAAATCTAGGCTCTCAAATGAATTTCAAACATATACAAGATAGTGTGCAATAACTTAAGAAAATTTCAATACATGTCTATGACCAACCACCACCGGCCGGCCAAACGATCGACCAACACCGTCCAATAACCATAGTAGTCCAAACAAATCCTTCTAAACAATGATCCAAAACTGAATATCAATAAAGTGTCGGGACATTCCCTCGACTATTTCCAAAAATAATAACTAATAGTCTATAACTCAAAAAAGAAGCATAATCTTGAAATGAGGCCTTCCAAAGCATGGAAGGTCACTACTTCAAGTCGACTCTCGATCAATTCACAATCACTGAGTAGGAGAAGTAGAAGTATGACAAAATCCTTTATTGTGTGGGGATACAGTACGTAGACGGTTAGCAGTTGGAGTGCTAGCATATAACTCGAGGGTAAGGAAAACATAATGACATGATCAAAAATTCAAAATCATTCCAAAATCAATACTCATAATCAGATGCATAAACACACATATATATCACATGCAAGGTAGAAAACATGGTTTAACATTCATTTTTTAAATTTTAGCCTGGATTATGTTGCTCAACCATCATATAATAGTACCCACAGGCTATATGGGCCCCAGATCTCACCCCCTGGTCAGACCCTAGTGCGTGTAGTTGCACGAATCAAAGAATAATCTCATATAAGCACACGGGGGACTCAAACCTCCCAGCATATACCAAGGCGACTTAAGCACCTGATCATATAATGATTTACAGAGGACTCGAACCTCTCTAATCATGAAATAATAAGGAGGACTCGAACCTCCCTAGTCACCTTAACCCTCGTATCGGTAAATGCAATTTCCAGTGTTGGTCACCCAGACCTCCACTTTCATGACTCAGCTACACAACCCATATTAGAGCCTAATTAAAGCATTTCTCACACAATCCCAACCATGAACCATATTTTTCATTAAGTCATATATTGTCGGTATCGTCCTACCAACTACACTTTCAAAGTAATACATCATGCCAAAATAATTTCCATTAACATGGGGAGAACAACTCTCTTTGTTCATTAATACAATGTGGGCATCACTGACCCCTTTTGTTTACCAAATCATATCATTGTGTTCCAAATACCTATTTTGTCATGACCCAAACCAAGGCCTGGCCGTGATGAGCATTTCAAACCATGGAGACTCGAAACACCCCTATCTATCTCGTAATCATGCACCTAATTCATATGATCAAAGTAACGCAGAAGAAACACAATAACTCGGAAACATGGTCCTAAATATGAAAAGAAATAATAATGGGGAAATAAGGTTCCCCCAACATCAATCAACCTCTAAACAACTGTCTGCGAAAATCTCTAACAAATGACTGAGTCTAGTAACTGTATATAAATTGGGATAAGGCCCCCAATAGACCCCAAAACTGGATATAAGATAAAAGAACTGCAGGACATAAGACCTTCTAAAACATAGAAGGCTCACCACTTGTCTCTGCAACTCTGTCTAAATGATCTACTGATTCGCTTGACCCCTAGACTGGGCCTCTGAACCTTAGTGGTTGGAGAAGGGAGGGGGTCAGCACAAAAGTACTAGCATGTAGAGATATCAAAACAAAACATAATATTTTTACAAAATATAGTTGAGAGTCATTATAAAGCAATTTCGTATCAAATCATTTGAAAACACATGGGCGTAATGCAATAATTTCTCAACAAAAATGAAATGCAACTGAGCTAGGTGGATACCTTACATAATTTACACCAACTGTCTAACCTCGGTTGCTACCGAGATTAGAGTATAAGTGAGGGAGAGACACACAAGACCATGAAGCATGGTGTCTCGACTCACTGGTTGTGCCCAAGATCACTTAGCTCGGGCTCCTACCTATAGTCCCAATTTGGGAATGACATAAAGTCAAGTACATACGATCACTTAGCCTGGTACCAAATCTTCGCGTCGGCAAACACGTTTTCCAGCGATGAGCCCTTACACTCAAATGCCTTCTTAGGGCATCCATCTATCTCATGTTTTAATCACATATTATATTCTGTAGGGTATCATCATACCCGACTTGCAAGTCCTCAATATCACTTTCACATATGCATAATCATGTAAAAACTAAGGTGTTTCATCATTTACAAGTGGTGAACAATATTTATTTCAAATTCATGCTCTCTTTTATTGGTCACAATATGATATGGGGTATCAAGACATTAGCATGGGAATTTGAAAGCAATTTATTATTCATATTTTTCAAACTTCCATGGAAAATCTCAAATCACATATGCATGGTTTCAACCATTGAAGTATATAGGAAAACAATTCCCATGACATAAAGAAAAATGACTTAGAAATCATATTGAAAGCAAGTTATTAGTATTTGATTGAAAACCCCCATTTAAAAGAATACATGTTCATAAAAACTACACCCATGAGATTTTAGGATAACCCAACGTACCTCAATTTCCAAAGATAATAGATGTTTCTTGAAGCTTGCGGACTGGTGATTCCAAATATATAATTATCTTCGAAAACCTACGGTCGAATCTTGAACTATTTGGGTTTTTATTTTGAAACCCTAAGGAGAATCCTTGAGCACTTTTGATGAATGAGGGTGTATTTTGGGGTCCTTGGAACTGAATTTTGTGTTTTAGGGCTAAGTAAGGGTGGAAAGGACCATTTTGCCCCAAAACGGAGTGTTTAAGTCACTTGAATTCTTTACATAGGCGCCGCCCATCCTATTGCCTATGTTTACATAGGCATCGCCTAGGCGATCGCCTATGTTTACATAGGCGCCGCCTAGGCTATCGCCTATACTTTCCAGTGGCCATGGGCGATTGGTTAGGCGACGCATATCACTTTGAAAGGCCATAACTTCTTGCTCGGGTGTCAGATATTAGCAAAATCGGTATCGTTGGAAAGCTAACTCGAAGGCCTATCATTTGACACATAGTAGGCTCCCTAATTCGACATATATAGAGAGTTATGATCGATGGAAGCTGACATAATTTACAACATCCACTAAAACTTAGTCGATCGAAATAGTTTCAACTTGTCCTTGAGTTGAAGGACCTCTATGGTCTAAATTCAAGATTGAATGGATTCACATGCTACACAAATAATTAACATGCCATATTGGCATAGGATTTTATGGCTTCGGTATTTATCAACACGTCAGAATCATGGTCTATATTGTAGCCCAAAATTCGGAGCATTACATTATCCCCCTCTTAGGATTATTCAGCCCCAAATGATGATGCGGGACACAAACAGATACGATTTCAAGCATAATAAAGGACTAGGAAAGATAAGATAGGAATAGTACCTTCTGTCTCATACTTCATCGAAGCAAACAAATTGGGATATCTAATTCTCATGTCATCTTCTAACTCCCAAGTTGCTTCTTCAACTTTGTGATTCCTCCACTGTACATTTACTGAGGCTATCTCTTTGCTCCTCAACTTTCAAACTTGACGATCTAAAATTTCAACGGGCTCTTCTTCATAAGAAAAAGAGTCTTTCACTTTGATACCCTCTACTGGCAATACCGTAGAATGATCTCTAATGCATTTCTTTAACATGGATACATGGAATATCGAATGAACGGAACCCAAACTTGCAGGCAATTCTAGCTCATAAACAACTGCACCAATCTTTTTCAGAATCTGATATGGCCCTATATAGCGAGGACTCAATTTACCTCTTTTTCCAAACTGCATAACTCCTTTCATAGGAGAAACCTTGAGAAACACCCAATCACCAACTTCAAACTCTAGTTCTCTTCTTCGAACATCGGCATAAGACTTCTGATGACTCTGAGCGTTCTTGAGCCGTTCTCTAATGATCTTAGCTTTCTCCATCGCCTGATGAACAAGATCAGGCCCATACAACTAAGTCTTACCCACTTCATACCACCCTATCGGAGACCTACTCCTTCTCCTATACAAAGCCTCAAAAAGAGCTGATGCTGGCATAGTAACTATTATTGTAAGCAAATTCAACCAGTGGCAGGTGATCTACCCAACTACCTTTGAAATCAATGACGCATGCCCTCAATATATCTTTGAGGGTCTGAATGGTACGCTCAGCTTGCCCATCCATCTGAGGGTGGAAAGTTGTGCTCCAATTCACTTGTGTACCTAAACCCTTCTGTAAAGATCTCCAGAACTGAGATGAAAACTGCATACCTCTATCAAATATAATAAACACTGGTTCCCATGCAATTGAACTATCTCCTCAATGTAAATCTTAGCATAATCCTCTCCTAAATAATTAGTCCTCACTGGCAAAAAGTAGGTTGACTTTGTCAACCGAGCTACAATCACCCATATAGAATCATACTAGTTTCGGGATCTCGGAAGTCTTGTAATGAAGTCCATGTTTATCATCTCCCACTTCCATAAAGGCAGGGCTATCTCTTGGGAAGTACCACCTAGCCTCATGTGTTCTACCTTCACTTGTTGACAGTTCAAACACTTGGACACAAAATCAGCTACATCACGTTTCATGTTATTCCACCAATACAAGGTTTTCAGATCGTGGTACATCTTAGTAGAGCCTGGGTGAACGAGATACCTCAAAGTGTGCACCTCATTAAGGATTCTTCCCCGTAGCCCATCAACATTCAGAACGCACAACCTACCCTAAAATCTCAGAATACCATCACCACCAATTTCAAACGACATAACCTTTTGTTGACCCGCATCTTTCTTGATTTTCATCAAGATGGGATCTTCAACATGCTTCTCCTTAACTTCAGCACAAAGGGATGACTTAGCTAACTCATGAACAACCACCCCCCATCTTTAGAATCTAAGAGTCGCTCTTTCAAATTTGTAAGGTGGTGAATATCCTTCACCATCTCTTTCTTTACTTCTTCTACATGAGAAAGGATGCCCATAGACAACCTGCTGAGGGCATCGGGTACAACATTTTCCTTGCCCGGATGGTAATGCAAAATTATATCATAGTCTTTCAAAAGCTCCATCCAACGCCTCTGCCTGAGGTTCAGTTCTTTCTGTGAGAAAACATACTGCAAACTCTTATGGTCAGTAAAATATCAACATACACTTCATAGAGATAGTGCCTCCAGATTCTAAGTGTAAACACCACGGCTGCTAACTCTAAGTCATGAGTGAGGTGATTGCTCTCATGCACCTTTAACTGCCTAGATGTATAAGCTATCACCTTACCACACTGCATCAATACACAACCAAGTCCCACACGGGACGCATCACAATAAACCACAAAATCATCTACACCCTGGGGAAGGGTCAAAATAGGACCAGTAGTCAGCTTGTCCTTCAACTTCTCAAAACTGTTTTCACACAACTCAGACCACACAAACTTCATCTTTTTCTGAGTCAGTTTATTAAGCGGAGCAGCTATGAAAGAAAAACTCTCTACAAACCTTCTGTAATACCCCACCAAACCCAAGAAGCTCCGAATATCAGTTGGAGTCATGGATCTGGGCCATTTTCTCACTGCTTCAACTTTTTGGGGATCCACTCTTATCCCATCACTGGACACAATATGCCCCAGGAAGTCAATAGCATCTAACCAGAATTCACACTTAGAAAAATTGGCATACAGCTGATGATCCTTAAGGGTCTGAAGAATAATTTGGAGGTGATTGGTGTAATCCTCTTTGCTCTTAGAATAGATCAGAATATTATCAATAAATACAATGACGAACAAGTCAAGAAACTGACGGAACACTCTATTCATAAGATCCATGAAGGCTGCAGGGGCATTAGTCAACCCGAAGGACATGACTAAAAATTTATAATGACCATATCGGGTTCGAAAGGCTGTCTTGGGTATGTCTGACTTCCTAACTTTCAGCTGATGATAATGCGAACAAAGGTCTATTTTTGAAAAACACTTGGCAACCTGAAGCTGGTCAAAAAAGTCGTCAATCCTAAGAAGAGGATATTTATTTTTAATCGTGACTTTATTCAAATGGCGGTAGTCTATGCACATACGAAGGGACCCATCCTTCTTTTGCACGAAGAGCACGGGTGCACCCCATGGGGAAACACTAGGATGAATAAAACCTTTGTCTAGGAGGTCTGCAAGTTATTCCTTTAACTCCTTTAGTTCTGTAGGAGCCATTCTATATGGCGGAATAGAAGTAGGACGAGTGTCTGGCAACACATCAATGCCAAAATCTATCTCCCTATCAGGGGGTATCCCTGGGAGATCTTCGAGAAAGACTTCTGGGAATTCATTCACTACAGGGACTGACTGCAGAGGAAGATTTTCAGCTTTTGAATTTTTTACTCGAATTAGATGGTACATACAACCTTTAGAGATAAGCTTTCGGGCTCTAAGATAAGAGATAAAGTGACCTCTAGGTTCCACAGAACTCCTTGCCCATACAATTGATGTCTCATTCGGGAAAGAAAAAGTGACCTTTCGGGTTCTGTAATCGAGCATGGCATAGTAAGAAAGGAGCCAGTCCATCCCAAGGATGGCATCAAAATCTATCATATCAAATTCTATAAGGTCTGCCACAGTTTCCGTAGAAACAGAGAAGGGTTCTACAATAACTTAGGGCTCAAACCCGAAACCAACAGCCACATAAGGGGTCACATAAGATAAAGTAGACCCGGGATCAAGCAATACATAAATACATGAGAAAAGATTCATAACATACCGGTGACAAAATCTGGTGAAGCTTCTGCCTCCTAGTGGTTAGTCAAAGAATATAACCAGTTGAGACCACTCCCGGCAGCTGAAGGGGCATCTTTAGGAAGAGGAGCTGTAGAGGTGGCTTGGGACTTAGCCCCTCTCCCCGTATTTCCTCCAACAGAAGGATAATCTTTTTGAAGGTGACCCACTTTGCCATAAGTATAGCAGTTTCTCCCCTCAAACCAGCACTTCCCTAGATGATTCCTTCCATAAACTTCGCACCACAGATAAGTACGACACTGCTGGGCCATACTGCCCTAAGACTGTGTACCTAGAGCTTTGGATCCATAGGGTGTCTGAAAACTCTGAGTTTGTCTGTCTGTCGGTGGTTTGGGTGCTGGGGTACTGGCTGCTGACTGTACATTATTCCAAAACTTCTTCTTCTTTGACCACTATTACCTCAGTTACCACTCTGCAGCTGACTCTGGTGCTGGTCTGCAGATCTAGCTCTCTTAGCCTGTCTTTCTTTCTCTCTAGATTCAGCAATCTTTTTCTTCTTCTCTTCCACCTGCTCTATATAAATGGTCAGTCGAGCAAAGTCTAAATCCTTATTCAACATAGCCCCCTGGCACTCAAGTACCAGGTTATCAGTAAGGCCAGATGCAAATTTCCTCATCCGGGCTCTCATAT
Organism: Capsicum annuum; assembly: GCF_002878395.1. Taxonomy (NCBI): domain Eukaryota; kingdom Viridiplantae; phylum Streptophyta; class Magnoliopsida; order Solanales; family Solanaceae; genus Capsicum; species Capsicum annuum. The sequence continues at coordinate 21,154,422 of NC_061112.1, read as the reverse complement.
TACTAGTCAACTCTGGTGCATAGCGGGCTAGTTTATTAAACTTCAAAATGTACTCCTGGACACTCATACTACCCTGCTTCAGATTTATAAACTCTTTCGCTTTGGTCTTCCTTAACTCTAGAGGAAAGAATTAATCAAGGAAAGCTTCCATAAATTTGCCCCAAATGGTGGTCTCGTCACTCTCACCTTTTACATCTTCCCAATCAGCATACCACTGATTCGCAACATCCTTAAGCTAATAGGTTACTAGTCCCACCCCTTCAACTTCATCCACATGCATCACCTTGAAGATCTTTTCCATCTCATCCATGAATACCTGTGGATCTTCCTCTACCTTGGTGCCAGTGAACTTAGGTGGGTTCATCTTCATAAAATATTCGACCCTAGTAGCCTCAGACATAATAGATGCAGGCCCAACATCTTTCAATCGTTGAGCCTGGTTAGCTACCAATTGTGTCAATATATGAATAGAACGTTTGAATTCTGCATTTGAAATATCTCCATGAGCAGTTGAGGGATGGTTGACATTAGTTCGTGGAGCCCGAGGTAGACTAGTCGAGATTGGAGGGACTCCCGGATTAGGGACAAATTCTAGAGTGTGAGATCTGTTATGGGCCCGCATCCCATGGGTGGGACAGACCTCATCTGCCTGAGCATTCTGATTGATGATACGACGTGGAGGCATAACTGTGTTTCTAAAACACAAGTGATCATTGATTAGGGGACAGTTCAGACTCTGAAGCACGAACTAAATCACAAATAAGGGAAACATTTCCTAAATGCCCAACAGCCTTCTATTTATAAGTGTGGTGCGCTACACACCCATAAATAGGACTCTACCCGATGCGATTTCGCAGATACCCTGGGACCATGAACCGTGCTTTGATACCAAGTTTGTCACAACCCGAACTAGGGCCTAGCATGGAGGCCCGAAACACCCCTATCTGTCAGGTAATCATGCACCTAATTCATATGATCAAAGTAATACGGAAGAAACACAATAATTCGGAAACATGGTCATAAATATGAAAAGAAACAATAACAGGGAAATAAGGTTCCCCCAACATCAATCAACCTCTAAACAACTGTCTGCGAAAATCTCTAACAAATGAATAAGTCAAGTAACTATATATAAACTGGGACATGGCCCCTAGTAGACCCTAAAACTGGATATAAGATAAAAGGACTGCAGGACATAAGACCTTCCGAAACATAGAAGGCTCACCACTTGTCTCTGCAACTCTGTCTGAATGATCTACTGATTCCCTTGACCCCTAGACTGGGCCTCCAAACCTGAGAGGTTGGAGAGGGGAGGAGGTCAGCACAAAAGTACTGGCACGCAGAGATATCAAAACAAAACATAATATTTTTACAAAATATAGTTGAGAGCCATTATAAAGCAATTTTGTATCAAATCATTTGAAAACACATAGGCGTAATGCAATAGTTTCTCTACAACAATGAAATGCAACTGAACTAGGTAGAATACCTTACATAATTTACACCAACTGTCTAACCTCGGCTGCCACCGATATTAGAGTATAAGTGAGGGAGAGACACACAAGACCACAAAGCATGGTGTCTCGACCCACTGGTAGTGCCCAAGATTACTTAGCCCGTGCTTCTACCTATAGTCCCAATTTGAAAATGACATAAAGTCAAGTACATAAGATCACTTACCCTGGTACCAAATATTCATGTCGGCAAACACGTTTTTTAGCGATGAGCTCTTACACTCAAACACCTTTTTTGGGCATCCACCTATCTCATGTAAAATTAATGCATTTCAATTTCATCTGATTCAATCACATATCATATTCTGTAGGGTATCATCATACCCGACTTACAAGTCCTTAATATCACTTCCATATATGCATAATCGTGTAAAAACCAAGGTGCTTCATCATTTACAAGTGGTGAACAATATTTATTTCAAATTCATGCTCTCTTTTATTGGTCACAATATGATATGGGGTATCAAGACATTATCATGGGAATTTGAAAGCAATTTATCATTCATATTTATCAAACTTCTATGGAAAATCTCAAATCACATATGCATAGTTTCAAACATTGAAGTATATAGGAAAACAATTCCCATGACATAAAGAAAAATGACTTAGAAATCATATTGAAAGCAAGTTATCAGTATTTGATTGAAAACCCCCATTTAAAATCATGCATGTTCATAAAAACTACACCCATGAGATTTTAGGATAACCCTACATACCTCTATTTCCAAAGATAATAGATGATTCTTGAAGCTTGCGGATTGGTGATTCCAAATATGTAATTATCTTCGAAAACCTACGGTCAAATCTTGAACTATTTGGGTTTTTATTTTGAAATCCTAAGGAGAATCCTTGAACACTTTTGATGAATAAAGGTGTATTTTGGGGTCTTTGGAACTGAATTTTGTGTTTTAGGGCTAAGGATGGAAAAGGATCATTTTGCCCCAAAAACGGAGTGTTTAAGTCACTTGAATTCTTTACATAGGCGCCGCCTATCCCATTGCCTATGTTTACATAGGCGCCACCTAGGCTATCGTCTATGTTTACATAGGCGCCGCCTAGGCTATCACCTATGCTTTCCAGTGGCCATGGGCGATTGGTTAGGCTATGCATATCACTTTGAAAGGCCATTACTTCTTGCTCGGGTGTCGGATATTAGCAAAATTGGTATCGTTGGAAAGCTAACTCGAAAACCTATCATTTGACACGTAGTAGGCTCCCTAATTCGACATATACAGAGAGTTATGGTTGATGGAAGCTGACAAAATTTACAACATCCACTAAAACTTAGTCGATCGAAATAGTTTCAAATCGTCCTTGAGTTGAAGGACCTCTATGGTCTAAATTAAAGCTTGAATGGATTCACATGCTACACAAATAATTAACATTCCGTATTAGCATAGGATTTTATGGCTTTGAGATTTATCAACACGTCGGAATCATGGTTTATATTGTAGCCCGAAATGCGGGGCGTTACATCTTTATATCATACAATAGTTCAAGACTAGTTCATTTTACAAATAACCGCAATTCTCATAACTCAAAACAAATTTTACACTATGGGTTGGGGTAATAACCACTTCAAAAGTTACAAGTTTGGAAAAATCACAATTCCCTAATTCATTCACCATACCCATGCACCCACAAGTTCAAAACCATATTTAAATTATGAATAATCATAATTAAATCATAGGAAAACATTCTTCAATAATAAGCATTCAAACCCACAACCCTTGTTTTCAAAACCAAAATAATTTCATGTAAATAATACTTTAATACAATGCTTTTACAAAATTAACAATGAGGAAAGAGTCACATGTCTGTAATAGTAAGATGTACGAAAAGAAATCACCCTTGAAAGCCTTAACTAGTCAACCTCTTGAAAAGCCTAAGTGTTCTTGACCTTGAGGATTTAGGACTTAGTCACATGACTAAGTCCGCTCACTTCTTCTCTGTTAGAACTAACTAATCAGGAGAGTATTATGCTAAGTTATTCATTCAAGAGATAGTCAAGTTGCATGATACGTCAGTATCCATTATTTCAGATTGAGGCACGTAAATTTTATCTCACTTCTGAAGTTTATTTCAAAAAGGTTTGGGTATAAAGGTGAACCTTAGCACCGCTTTCTACCCTCAAATGGATAGACAAGTGGAGCATAATATTTAGACTTTGGAGTATACGTTAAGGGCTTGTCTAATTAATTTTAAAGTAAGTTGGGTTAATCATTTACCTATTATTGAGTTTGTATATAATAATAGTTATCATTCGATTATTCAAATGGATCCTTTTGAGGCTCTTTATGGTAGGAGATGTAGGTCTCCTATTGGATGGTTTAAGGTTGGTAAGACTAGGCTGCTTGGTCCTGACTTGGTTCACCAAGCCATGGAGAAGGTAAAAGTTATTAGAGAAAGACTTAAGACTGCTCAAAGTCACCAAAAGTATTATGCGGATGTGAGGAGAAGAGAATTAGAGTTTGAAGTAAATGATTAGGCATTCTTAAAGGAGTCTCCTATGAAAGAAGTCATAAGGTTTGGAAAGAAGGAGAAGTTCAGTCCTCATTATGTTGGTCCATATCATATTGTAAAAAAAGTTGGGAATATGGAGTATGAGTTGGATTTGCCTGCAAGTTTTGGTTCTATTCATCCTGTTTTCATCTGTCCATGCTGAAAAATGTGTGGGTTATCCTTCCTTGATAGTGCCTATTGAGGATGTTGGTGTTATAGATTCCTTATCTTATGAGGAAGTCCCAGTTGAACTATTGGATAGGCAAGTCTATAGATTGAGGACCAAGGATGTTACGTCAGTGAAGGTTCTTTGGAGAAACCAAAAGGTAGAAGAGGCTATATGGGAAGTTAAGGAGGTTATGAAGACCAAATGCCCATTCTTGTTCCCTGAGTTGGACGAAAGTGCTTAATGTACGAGTTTCATTTTTCTTTTGTCGCTTTTTGAGTTTGTCATTTGATTCTAGTATGTTCTTTCTATTTTCATGCTAAAAGTTTCCTAATTCATCATTCGAGGACGAATGATCATAGGGAGGGGGTAATGTAAGACCCCTTAAAATTTGAATCATTTTATTTTTGACCTTCCTACATGCATAATATCTATTTTTGACTTGAATTATATTTAAGGATATTAAAAGGGTGTTTCGGGAGAGTTTCAAAATTTTTGGATGGGATTCGAGGTCATTTTGAGATTCTAAGGCAGTGAGGGTCCACAATATCCCATGTGATGGAGGTTACCCTCCTCAATAACGGTGTGGCACAAAGGATAACCTCTGTGATAAGGTCATGCCATGCAAAGGTGTAAAATTCATCTAGTCTTATTTTTTTTACTTAAGGGTGAGGGTCTCTTGGTCTTTTAACCTTTTCCACGACTTATAAACACAAAATTTAACTTTTCTCTTCTGTTAAAAAGATCAAGTACTCTTATTATCTTCTCTAACACCTAAACCAAAAAAGCTAAAGGGTTTCACTATGTATTCATCATTCGGGCTTCAAACTTTAAATTTACTCCAATTTCCAATGTGCTTCAGGCATGTTTCTCTTTCTTAAACTTTATTTTACATTGTGGGATGAATTCAATGATTTTTCATGTGATTTAAGTTGTGGGTTTTGAAATTGGGTTGAGGGGTTTTGGTTGTTACGTTTGAATTACTTGTCTCATGTTTTGAATTGATTATTCATGTTTTAAATTGACATTTTTGGGACTGAATTGATACATTATTTAAATGGTTGGAATAGGGTCCATAGGTTTCCATAAATTAGATGAATTTTGGCTTGAAATTGCATGAACCTCAGCCCACATTGTGAATTTGATTTTAATTATGAAAAAAATTACATGGTTAACTTGCTTTTGAACTTAACGCATTGCATTAATGGATAAATGATGATTTAAATGGATTTGGATGGCCTTGGTGGCCATGGTTTGGATTTTAATAGAAGTTGGGAGTTTAATTTGACTGTGTAAATTGGTTTGGCATGTTTAATTTAGCTTGTAAGCGTAATTGGTATGAGGATACCAAGTGGTAAATGGCTTAATGAATGACTCTAGGGTTAATGGTTGAAATTATGTGTAAATTGTTTTAATTTGGGCTTAAAGGGGGGTTGTGTATATCACTGTGAAGGTGTAAGTCCTGGTAGTTCGAACACTATAAATCACGTTTGCCGGCGTTTGAGGTCTATATGACTATGTGCTTGACACACTCTCTCTCTCTCTCTCTCACTCTCTCTATACATACATACATACATACATACATACATATATATACATATATATATATATATATATATATATATATATATTTGGGATGGTTATTGCCCATGGTGGCTTTACTTTTCCCTCAAATTTTCCTCAGTTCGTGCGGCTAACACGCACTGAGGCCCTATTAGCAGGGGAAGCTGAACCCATATAGCCCATGGGTGCCTTTAGGACAGATTGATCTACATAGTCCATGTTAATGATTTTAAAACTCTCATGTTCATGAACCTTACCCTATCCTGACATCCTATATGTATATAAATATGTAAATATGGTTTTGATTGATATTTCACCACTTTTTCTGAGTTATATGTTTGTGATTATCCTACTGATCATTCTAGAATGCTACATCATTTCATGATGTAGGGCCCGAAGACACTTTTGTTGCTTCTGTGCAACGCTAGATGGATTAGCACGCTCATTGAGTTGCGGTGAAGTGGTGAGCCTCCATTCTTCGAAAGGCCTTATCATTTCAGTATTCTTTTCTTGTTGATTTAGTACTTTTGGATTCTTTTTTATCATATTCGGGGACATGTCCTGGCTTAGATGTTATTCTGATTTAGTGGCTTTCGTGGATAGATGTGGGTTGATTGATTATTGTTTTGACTCTTAGTTTCATTGAGTCAGTTATTCATCTTCTTATTACTATTTAGTTGGCTTCCGTATTATCATTATTATTTTTGTTCTCATGAAGTTAGGCAATGGGGGTGGTCTCCGGTCCATGGTGGCCTTGAGATACCCGTCACGGTCGGACCCTTGTTCGGATCGTGATACTTTTTCCTTTACTAATTTTTTTCTACTGAATTTTTTCTAGTAAGATTTAACAAGACACATTATTATCAATTAGATATTTAAGTGAAAGTTTTATAAATGTATAATCATATATAGTGTTATAAATAAATAAATAAATAAATAAATAAATAAATAAATATATATATATATTTGGGATAGCTATTGCCCATGGTGGCTTTAGTTTTCCCTCGAATTTTCCTCAGTTCGTGCGGGTAACACGCACTGAGGCCCTTTCAGTAGGGGGAGATGAACACATATAGCCCTTGGGTGCCTTTAGGATTGATTGAGCTATACAGTCCATGTTAATGATTTTAAAACTCTCATGTTCATGACCCTTACCCTATCTCGACATCCTATATGTATATGAATGTGTGAATGTAGTTTTGACTGATATTTCACTACTTTTTCTACGTTACATGTTAGTGATTATCCCACTGACCGTTCTAGGATGCTACATCGTTTTATGATGTAGGGCCCGAAGACATTTTTGTTGCTCTTGTACAGCGCTAGATGGATTAGCACGTTCATTGAGTTGAGGTGAAGTGGTGAGCCTCCATCCTTCGAAAGGCCTTATCATTTCAGTATTCTTTTCCTGTTGATTTAGTACTTTCGGATTCTTTTTTATCATAATCGGGGGCATGTCCTAACTTAGATGTTATTCTGGTTTAGAGGCTTTCGTGGATAGATGTGGGTTGATTGATTGTTGTTTTGACTCTTAGTTTCATTGAGTCAGTTATTCATCTTCTTATTACTATTTAATTAGCTTCCGTATTATTATTATTATTTTTTTCTCATGAAGTTAGGCGATGGGGGTGGTCTCCGGTCCATGGTGGCCTTGAGATACCCGTCACGGTCGGGCCCTCGTTCGGGTCGTGACACTTTTTTCTTTACTAATTTTTTTCTACTAAATTTTTTCTAGTAAGATTTAACAAGGCACATTATTATCAATTAGACATTTAAGTGAAAGTATTATAAATGTATTATCATATATAGTGAATGTTTATTTCTAAAAAAGTTAGAAACTCTAACTTTAGGGCAAAGCTAGTTTTCTCCTTTGAATAAAGAAATTTTTCGTCATTGTTATTCACCTCTCAAGAAATCTCTAAGAGAAATAAGAATTACTCTCTTCTCTATCCATTCTTCTTCTTCTCTATATTAAGGGTGGAGCTACAGTACCACACGAAGGTTCGGTTGAACGCAATTGCTCTTACGTAGATCTTGTATAAAAATTAAGTAAATATATATAGGGAGATAAATACCAACTTGTGACCCCCCCCCCCCCCCCCCCCCCCGGCCCTAAAAAAAGTAATTTGATGGTGTAGTGTTGAAGAAGTAGGTGAGAAAGTATTGCCACATCTTGGTTGTGAATTCAGGCCTCACTCTTTCACTCTTTTTACATTTGTTTTCCACAGGAAGCATACTGCAAGTTTCCACCCTTTACACTCTTTTTACTTTATTTTTCACAGGAAGCATAGTGCACGTTTTCACCTTAGCACTCTTTTTACCTTCGTTTTTCACAGAAAACATAGTGCACATTTCCATCTTTCTCCTATTAAAATGTTTTAATTTTTTTTAAAATCAGATTATGAATAACTAAAAGAGCAAGACAAAATATAGAAAACATAAATCCTGCAATTTGCAATACTTATTTTTCTCCTTTTACTAAATACGCAGATTTTTCAAAAAGAAAAATATATATAAAAAAAAAATAAAAACATAAAATTAAATTAATAATTAAAAAATAAAAGAAAATTCACTCTTAAATCAAAAGGAACTCTCAATTTCTTTCACAAACAAAACGCAAAATCAATTTTTAGATAGACCTAAAAGTCTTTGTAGATGTCAACTCTCTATTGGAGTCCAAACTTTGTGATTGATCCGCACAAGAAACTGTTTCAGTCTCTTTTTTTTCAGTTCATTCACCTATCGTAATGTGTATTAGTATATTAGTTAAAATTGATTTTAATTTTTTATTCTAGTGCTATTTTACATTGTCATTTATATTTATCTATGTAATTTATTAAAAATGACTTGCAATGTAGAATCAATTTTTTTTTTGAATAATTATTCAAATTGTTATATAGAGGATGAAATAATTGAAAATATATCTAATGATGTGACCATTGATCATTATCAAAACATGAATAATCGTTGAGTACAATTAAATGATAATATTTTACTTATAGTGTTTTAGTGCTTTGTTTATTTTTTGAATATATTGAGCATCATTACTCATTCATCAGTTTGCCGATTATTATATATTCATGTCTTAAAATTTAGAATCCTTCAAATTCCAACTCCGTATCTGCTCTATATTATATTTTATCACAAATAGTATATAATTTTGTGTTCAATTAGAACATGTCTAAAGTTAAGCGTCTAAATAAAATTTTAGATAAATTTAAGGGGTTGTATATGTGTTTGCTTATTACAAACTAACACATAAAACATTATCAAATTTATATTACTAACATATACACGCGACTTAAAGCAGGCAGATTGTGGTTGTCCTGCCAATTTAAAAAGTACAATTTTATCATTTCACACTAATTCCAGCCACCACAAACTCCCTTCTAACGGATAGTTTTGTCATTTCACAGAAATTTCAACCAGTACAAACCCCATTTCAGGAATCAACATCGTCCATAGATAGTGATGGTGTAGAGTCAAGAGAAGAAGTGAAAGGATAGATTTTAAATCTTCTACCCATCTTCATATAGAAACTTTTAAATTTGAGGACTAAATCACTAAAATCAGGACTGGAGACAACACATCTGTCATGGATGGAGAATCACACTCTCTCATTCGTGATAAAACGTCAGTACAACAAAAGATATATATGGTTATAAAATTTATCGTAGTTAAATATGAAATTTTTCGTGGCTAAACACTTTAGCTACAAGATTTCTTTCTGTAGCTTGCGTAACAAGATGTAGCGTGGCTAAAAGTTAGCTACAAACTTTACATGATCCGTGACTAAGAATTATACTTATTGCTACAAAAAAAATTATGTTGTAGCTATGATAGTACAAATATTCTGTCACAAAAATTATACTTGTAGCAAGTGTTTTTGTATTTTGCCATGACAAATAAAATCTGTAGTTATCTTCATATTGTAGCCATGAGACGTTAAATTGTAGTAAAAAATCTAAGTTATTTGTCATGTAAATTTAAATTTTATGACTATTACTATGATTTAATTTGGTGGCAATAGTACTCATATTTAGTCACAAATTTAAAAAAATTATAGCTATGAATTAAAATACTTGCTACAATTATTTACATATTGTAGCTAAGAATTCATACCTATTGCCATGAACTACAAAGCTAGCTAAAAAAATATATATTTGTTACGGAAAGTTAAAATTTTTAGCCATGTTCTTGATATGTGGAAGTTGCAAGGAGTAATGTCTAGCTACGAACTTAAAATATCATACCTAAATTTACATATTTTATTGTCACGGGATATAAATTGTAGCAAAAAAATTTCTTCATTTGCTATGAAAAATTATCATAATTTTCCGTGGTAACTATGTATATTTTGCTATAAATTTTAAAAATTATAGTCAGTGATTCATAAATGTATTTCAGGAATGGCATAAAATTTATAAAAATTATAACAGAATATTTAAATTATGTAATACTGCAATATATTAGAGAAAAGAGTTAACGAACGTGCAACAAAATTATTTAAAACAATAAAACATTGCTTAACTCAAACATATCAATATGTTTTTACAAAAGAAAATAGTTGTTCATGTCTTTGTCCATCTTGATTTTTTCGTCACTCCTTCACAAGCTGTAATAACAATTAAAACAATCAAATAAGAAATTAATAAAATATAATAATTGTTTAAATGTTAAAATTAAAATGTGAATATTTTCTTTAACAAATTACATATTTACTAGATAAGTGATATAAAATAATATAAATAAGTCCTTACAATTAGACTTGCATCATTTGATTATCGACCTTGCGCTGCAATCATCATTTGAAATTTTTCTTCCCATCTTTTACTCAACTCTTCTAAGCTTGTTATCTATTTCTTTCTTCATTTCTTCAATTTTTTTATCAGCTTCGCTTTTAACTTCTTCCACACGCTCGTTTGATTCTTTTATGGTTGTTTCTAATTGCTTTATGAGTTATACCTTTGTTGGTCTTCCACCAAAGTATTCAGTAATATTTTTTTCAGAGCCATATGCTCAAAGATATTCATTTTTTCTGTTCCAAGTACTTTTTCAAAGATATCATCATCATTCAAAGTAATTTTTCATTTTTGTTGTTGCTCTTTTAATTGGCTAAATTGATCCTACAATGAAAAGAATCGATTACAAATATATGAAAGTATATAATAATTAAGTAGATAAAGAGGAAAGTTAACACAATGAAATTACAATGACATCTTGTTGAAAAGCATCTACTTGCTTTTCCTTTATTCTCTTACGAGATTCTATGAAAACTTTGATATGAGAAGGAGTTTTTCCATCTTTCACCTACAAAAATAATAATTGTTATTATTAATTGACTTTACATAATGTAATATAATTCTTCTAACTTAAATTTAAATACTATAATATATATCATTTCGTGTCTAAGTCTTGCATAATTTTTGGTTCCAATATATGGAGGCAAGGGACGTTTCAACCTATTTGTTTTGTTCTGCATAATTTTCTTCTAAACAAATGTTAAAAAATAATAATTAACATTTGTTTCTATAATAGAAAAAGAAGAAGATAAAATGTCTCTATAATAAATAATAATTTAAAGATAATATATTAATATTACTTGAAAATCAGCACCACTCCAAAGGTTGACTAAGTATTTCCATTCATCTGTGCTAACAAGTCTAGGCTTGTTCCGCAATCGAAGTTGATAAGATGTTTTTGAATCAAAATTATTAGCTTTCATTTTGTATCTATTATATCTATAGAGATAAACTCATATGACTAATGATTGCATCCTTTCTTTCCTCGGAAACATCAAAATGAAACCTTTTCAATAAAAAAATATATATTTATAATTCATAATCATATGTTATACTAGTTGCCAGTCATAAAAAGTTAAAATTTTATTAATTTTTTTTACCAAGATAATATTCCACATGTGGTCCATTTTGTCTTGCTTGATCTCTTTTCGACCTTTAACTTTTAAAGGACAACTTCGACTTCTAATTGTTTGTCCCAAAAACTAAGTAAATTCAGTTGCATTCTTACCAATAGTTTGATTATCTTCATCAAATTCTACAGACAACTTTTGTCCTTTTTGGAGGTTGATTATTTTTACGCATCGTGTAGGCCCCTTAGTTTTTCTTTTCACCACTTTGGGACCTGCGATGAAGATTAAATAAATAACATCAAATAAAAATATCTATAAAATTTAGAAATATCAATAATAACAATCAATACCTATTGAGTTTGGTGATTCATATTCTTCCATAACCACAATCTCTGCTGACGCATCATTCCTAGGAATACTTTCTTCAAAAGAAGCACATATACTAATATCACAATCCTTTGGTAATGTATAGATCTCGATAGACTTCTTCTTATGCATTTTATAACTAACAATCATGCCCATAACATCCGAATCATCACGGCATTCAACTAACCCATCACAATCACTCATAGTCCTATCACCTTTCAAATAGAAAAATTTGTTTTCCTCCATAATATCAAATTTACACTATTTTTTAAATCATTCAATATGTCAAAGTAACTCATAAAATAAGTATTCATACTTGTTTTTAACAAATGTCCACTTACATACTTTCTAGAGGGAGAGAATACAAAATAACCATCATAATAATAGATAATTTCTATCTCATTTGATGTGTCCAAGCTTTCTACAAAATTATCAAACATGAGTTAGCTATATATGATAATACAAATATACAAATTTATTTTATTAAAAATAATAATAACAAAGTCAATATTGCAGGGAGTTATATTACCCTGATAAACAAGTTCCTCTACACGTTGTGTCGGAATATTTTTTTTATCAACGTTGACTTAGAACTCTTAAAAAGCTCCACATCACCATTACGAGTCAAGACCATTCCTATCTATATCTGATTGTAAACAGATATTAGTAAGGTGCAAAAATATAAAATTCTTCATTAGTACAAATATGTTGTAAATACTAAATAGCTAATTTTATAAGAACTATAAAAAAAGTGCATACAACTCAAGAACAATAAATTACTCATATACTTACGTTGGTGAAAAATAGAAAAATCCAAAGATGCAGAGCGGGAAATAGAAGAAGACAGATGGTTCTAGATCATCTCAGAAACTTAACAGCTACTAATAATTAAAGAAAGACTTAACAATCCTTTATAAGATGAGCACCAGTGGAAGGATATCATGAAGATATTTCTATTTATCAATTGCTGACAGTATCATGGAAAACATTTTCACTAATTTTCTAATGGGAAAGGAGGTGGAAGATTAGTCAGATTCAAATCCACCATAGAAGCCCGCCTATGGTCAATATGCAAGACAAAGCTGACCCTGCAGCTTGACGGAGTAGAAAGACGAAAGAAAGCTACGCAAGCTAGAGGTCTAGGCAGGGGCGGCTCAAGCACTTTGATGGCCTAAGGCGGAAATTGAACAGAGACCTTAAATTTTTAAATATATATATATATATATATATATATATATATATTCTTATAAAGCCTATATTTTCGATATTTTGAGATGCAAAGTTGTTAGTATTTTTTTATAGTCGATTTCTTCTAATAAATTTTTATTGTTAATATAACTAATGTATTTAATCTTTCTTGAGACATAGTACTTTAAATTTTAAATACATTAAATTTCTAATAATTTTTTACTTTTATATAAGAGGTTTATTTTTTCTATGAATGTTCTTAATATTTTTTTTATAAAAAGCCTATAATCTATTATAGTGAAAAAAATGAGGCCCCTTAAATTTAGGGGCCTAAGGCGGTTGCCTATTCTTTAACTATGTAGAGTCGTCCCTGGGTCAAGCGAGAGAGAAACTTATAATGTCAATATGTTACGCTCCGAGAGTACCCCTGGGCATCATACGGTGCTTACAGTCCTGAGGGACCACAAGCTAACCCATGAGTTGGTACCTGCTGTGAGCACTAAATAACATGATCATGAATGCAGAAGAATAACTGTTATGCCATAAGGTTTTAATAACTGTACAAATACTGAAACATGAATTTGAAGAAATAACTATCTGAGTCTGTATAAATGCTGAAATAAGAGATAAGCCAAATAACTAACTGACAAGTCAACTAAAGTTTGAATAGTGAAACAACTGACTGTAATGTCTGAAAATCCTCTAAACGGAATAAATGTGAGTTGATAGGACAGGCTCCAACTAACTCCAACTAACTACTAGACTGAAAGCATGACATAAAATAATTTGTCCTTGAAATATATGGACTCACCACTGCTACTGCTAAGAGTCTGAGAAGACTAAGCGCGATCCGGGAATTGGGCGTCAGAACCTATGATATGATACATCATAGTGCAAAAGAAAAGTATGCGATCAGCACTTGGAATGTACTAGTATATTAAATGAGGTACACTAATATGCAAGGTTTCATGAGCGGGAATAATAACTGTCTAAACACACGTGTAAAAACATGGAATACTGAATAGAGAACATGAAATCTATAGATACTGAAAATATATGAAATCTGTAAATACTGTGTATGCATAAAAGTCTGTTTATAGTGAAGATATGTGAAAGTTGTAGATACCGGGGATGCATGACCAAGTATATAACATGAACTGAACAAAATCTGTAAACTGAAATACTGAAATGACTGATATCTGTATGCCATGGTCAAACAACACTGAGACTAAATTACTAGTCTGATTATTGGTCTGAGACTGTGGGAGGTATCACCTAACCAACATTTCCTAATCTGAGCTAATTGGGGTCCAACCTGTAACCCCAATTGGAAAGGGTATTAATATCGTGTCACGGATACTAACGCTGGCTGTGTTGATCTACTATACTGATATACTGTTTGAAGGACCAAGGGTGTCAAGCTTGAACTGACGAGTGACCCCTGCGAGATAGTCAAGCCTAGTTTGACGGGTGACTTCTCAAATCCTACACTGGCTACGTAGTTCTGGAGTACAAGGACTGCTACTAATGACTCTGCCTATCTGACGGGGAACCCTTCATCCCTATACTCGCTCGGTGCTAAATCCTACTCCCAACTGAATGAAACTAGAATACTAGATTGTTCTGAGCCTAACTGATTATGATATCTGACTATTCCAATAATGCTCATGGTATGTTCTGAGACTATTCTGTAATGTACTGAGACTAGATAAACAACTAAGTTTTCGGGTATTCACAACCACCATAACTCAATAGTGAAAATAGCAAAACCACATTAAAGCTTAAGGGATATAACATGAAGGATTTTATCAAACATTTATTCTTGTAGGCATTTTATCAAACACTTGTAGTTCATAGTTTAATCAAATCATGGGAGTGATATGGAACTTGTAGTAATAGCATGAATTCAACATGAATAGCATTAAGTCATGGTTTGATTTAATGAATGATAACATTAAAACATGGGGAATTGAATAACAACAATAATTTCAATCATACATGGGGTAAAATCATATCTCATGGAGATTCATGGGTGAAATCACAATTTAAAATCAAATAACGTGAAAAGATCTCAATTTTGTAATTTAAATAGGATATTTGGACTCCATGGATGAAAGAAACCCATGGATGAACATCTAACATACCTTAATTGATGAATTTCTTGAAGTTCTTGGTGAATTCTTGAGGATTAACCTTGAATTTGAGAGCTAGAGTTCTTGATTGGGAGAGAATATTCTTTGATTTGGGGGAAAAGTTATTAAATAATGAGCTTAAAACATTTTTAGGGCTTAAATATCACACCTGGGCGGATTAAAATTATGGGAAAGAACCAAATTAACCCTGGACGACACTTTTAATTTTCTTTAAAATTTTCCAAAGTTGGCACCCGTGTCACTGGAATCGGACAATTGGGAAAATGAACGGTGGCGCGACGCGGTGTAATCGTGTTGCCACCTTGTTTGTGACCTGGAAGCTCACCGCAATGCGGTGGCATCACGCTGCAACACTGAAAATGACAAATGCCAATCTGGCCTTTGGTGCTATGCGCCAGGATCGCGATATCTCACTAAAAATTGCCAATCGTCATTTACACTTGCTCCGCGCTGCGCTAAGGGTCAAAATGACGGTGTTTAATGACTGAAACTCAAAATCTCCATAACTTCTTACCTAATTATCGAATTTGGGCGAATTTTATATCGTTGGAAAGCCAATTGGATTTCCTACACAATGACGGCTCTGGACTGAAAAATAATGAGTATTTCAAAAATTTTATATATGAATACTCACTTATTGAGACTTAAATTATGCTAGGGAAATACGGGGTATTACACAATATCATAAACAACAAATTCATAGAAATGTGAATAGACAACGGTGGAAAAGACGAGAGAACATGAATGCATAACTTTTTGTAACTCAATGGATAAATAGATAACCTGACCTTACGTGAAAACTTCACATGATTTTTTGTTCACCTAGTCAAGCCCAGTAAGCCATAAAATAATAAGGCCAAAGAATAATTTCAAAGCATTATTTGTTCTTAAGTTAAGCTATCAGCCATCGATTGCCACAATCCTGAATATATACAAAGTCACAGATTGGACAAGAAAATGATTCACAATTAAAAGCAATTACTATCAATTTTTACAAAAGAGATGCAAATAATGCAATATAGTAAAATCCGCATTGAAAAATAAAAGAAAAATCCGCACAAAAAAATAAAAACTGCAAAATTATAACATCAAACTACTTGACTACTGCGTAATCTCACAAGATCAAAATAAATACAGTCTAAATCATAATGAAAAGCAATTAGAGAAAAATATATGCAACTTACCTTAAATTTGACTAGAGCACAAGTTGAAATTGAGATATTAAGGATAGGAGAAAGTGAGGATGGTGTTATTTTTGCTTTCTTCTGACTGTAGCTTTTTAGGGTTTTGACTTATTAAAATAGGAAAAGAATGAGCTAATTTAGGTATAAAATAATTAGAGGAAAAAAGTTTGGAGGAAAAACTTATCTGTTTTTATTAAAATTAGAGGAAAAATTTTCTGAATTCATCAATTTAATGAGATGATTTAAGCATAAACTTAGAAGGAAAAGGTTTGGAGGAAATTTTTTTTACTTTTATTTTTATTTTTGTATTATTAATTATATGTTGATTCCTTCAAAATTTGATTCATTGATTAAATATAATTAGAGGAATAATTTTATGAATTTATCAATTTCCCTCTTAACTGAGAATAATTAATTTCTTATGAATTTATCAATTTCACGCTTAAATTTTGTTTTAATTTAATAGTGATTAATTATGAGTTTGAATCAAATAAAAAATCTCAAAACACTTGATCAAGAATAATATTTGAAACTTACACACACACACATATATATGTATATATGTGTACGTGTGTTTGTGTAAAGCTAATCAAATTTAACAATGAACACCTATTGTTACACCCAAATATATTGTTTCAACTGAATAAGTTTGAATCGGATAACAATTCTCAAAGCACTTGTTCACGATGAAGTTTGACCTTGGATTAGTGAAGTTAATTTTGTTTGAATTTGATATAATTAATTAACCAAAATTAATTAGACATAACTCCTATTTATTAAACAATATATGAAACTCAAAAATTAAGATATTGTAAAATTGAATTGATTGTGTTTGTAAAACTGAATCGAGTTGAACATCTATATTGTAAAATTGAATTGATGATATATATATACTAGTTAGAAAAAGCTCGTGCAAAGTACTGTCACGATCGAAATGGCCATGAGTGGCACCCATATTAATCTTTCTGTGGGAGAACCATCTAAACCGAACTATTACCCAGTCACTTAGTCAATATTAAGATGATATTATTTTAAAATCACATAATAACAATAATCCAGGACTAATCATTATTAATGCGGGAGTCAAAACTACTTACTAAAATCCCCAAGACCCGAAAGTCATTGTACAAGAACTACTATCCAAGATCATGTCTAAAAATATATCCAAAAATAAAGTAAATAAAGAATGTTTCATTGTCCGAAAGATGGACAAGAACAAATAAGATGATTCATGGCAGTGTAGAGATGGAGTGCTCATCCTTGGATCAAGATTTGCTATCAAACTCTAGAGGTGAGGCCATGTCTGAGCCTCTAGAACGTTTTCTGCACTCAATAAAAGAAGAGTACAGGGTAGTATCAGTACAAACCACTATGTACTGGTAGGCCTCATAGGCCAACTCAACTTAAAAGCATGTACACAACGTAAATCAAATAACAAGTAGACAAGTATCGTCACATAACAACAATTTAATGAATCAACAATATAGCAATAACAAGTCAAAAAGTACTCACAATCAAGCCACATAACCATTAAGAGACAAGTTGATTTGAATTGAAAAGGGGAACTCAAAGCCCAACTATTTCTCATCGGAGGTAGAAGTTGTCGGGAGTTGAAGGGAGAAATTTTGCAGAACTATCGGTTGAGAGAGAGTTGAAAGAAATTGTCGAGAGAGAGGAGAGAGTGGTTGATTTGGATTGAAGAGGGGTGTGGGTTGGGTTGATTTGTATTTTTGAAAAGATTAAAAAATTTTGAAAATATTAATCAAGTCCACAATTAACTTAATTAAGTTTCCTAATAATGTTTGACCCTTTAAGTTGGTCAATGTCACCAATCCTTCATTCAAAACTTAAAAGATACCTTTCCTTCAATTTTCTCCTGTAACTCACATATGTTTCATAAATGATAAAAAAGTCAAATTAAATTTGACCATACATTTAATCACATAAAGTAGTTATTACTATATTATAGTAAAAAAAATACTCATAATGATTGAATAGATGTGTATCTATTATACACAATAAGCGAATTCCTCCATAATTTTAAAACTTCACTTGATACATATCATTACAAAGATTTACAATATATAAAAATTATGGAAACATAATTACTTACTAATCATCTGTTAAAATTATTTTAAATAACTTATTTAAAATTTAATATTAACTACCTCATGTTAAATTACTACAATATATATCATGTTAACTTTTGCTAATTCTTTAGATTCTTCTTATTTAAGATAGTAAATTTAGATAGACAAACCATTTTAAAAGAAATTTCTTGCTTACTATATTAAATTAATCTCCTATTTTTGACGTATATAAGACAAGACATAAAAACAATCTTTTAACATTATGATTCATTAAAACTTTCATCCATGTCCTTTTTTCTGTTTGTTAAACACGCATGTAATAATTTTAAATGTATTACAAATTAAGTTATGTATGGATTAGTATTCTTTATTGCTTTGTATGATTCTATCAAAAAATGTTAATAAATAGATATTTATAACTTTAATTTATTCTCTTGTCTAGTTTTTAAATAAAGTAGAAAATTAAAATTAGTTGTTTAATATAGGAGAATGTGTTTGATGTGGTACTAAAATAAGCACTACAGTGCAGAGTGTATGATATTTTATTATATTTATTTAAAAATATTAATAATTATTTTTTAAAAAAATTAATTAAATAACTATAAATTTATTCAAAATAATAATATTGGGCCCGTAAATGGGCCCTGCATTATCTAGCTAGAGTAGAAGCGTAAAAGATGGTTGAGGGTTGTCTCACTCCCAAACTATCATGTCTGGGCCACTTATTTTTCAGAGTGGTTCATGACTAATTGAGTCTACATGCAGCTCCTTGTCTCGATAATAGTCAGTAGGATCAACATGATGAACAACTTTCCTCCCTTGTCTTTTTCCAATTGACCCTAAGCTTCTAAGCTCATCAGATTATCTGACAATCTTCTAAGCACACCAGATTGGCTGACAATCATGTTATTGGCCGTTAATTTTGTGGTTGTTTCTCCTTTATATCTAATTAACACTCATTTGTATAACAGTGAGTATAAACAGAACAACAAAAATGAGAACGTGAACTTTTGATTGGTTTTCCCATCGAGTAAGTTTTTGTTGTATTTTATATTAAATTTGTAATATTTATTTATTAATTATTTTTGTATTTTATATTAAATTTGTAATACTTATTTGTTATTATTAATTAATTTATTTTTTGTACAGATTGTACAAATGTGCAAAGAAGGAAATCCACTAGCAAGCTGTGAATTGTATTCTTTGGCTAGAGGTCCTTTTAATGGGGTCCAAAGATTTAAGGGGTATGAAATAAATGATTTTAGATTTCATACTAAACAACTCGAGGAAAAGAGGAAGAGGCAAAATAGTGGGGTTCTAGTAAAAGGAGTAATGTAAGGTCAAAATAATAATTACTATGTTGTTCTAACTGAAATAGTGAAACTTCAATATTTCAATGGTAAGCGTATTGTGTTGTTTAAAATGTGATTGGTGGGATATTAATCACATCGAAAAATGCGGGAATTAAGAAATTCCTTGTTGCACGGTTCCTGGACTTCAAAATGATAGATAAAAAATCTGTTGTCTCTCAAGTACAGGAGTTGCAAGTCATCATACATGATCTCCTAGCAAAAGGTATATCTTTGAAAAATACCTTAGTTGAATAAATTAAAAATGTTCTTAAAACTCACATAAACTATTTTGTAGGTTTAATTGTGAATAATGTTTTTCAAGTAGCAGCGATAGTTGAGAAGCTACCACCTTTGTGGAAAGACTTCAAAACTACTTAAAGTATAAACGCAAGGAGATAATTGTTGAAGATCTTATTGTCCGACTTCGTATTGAAGAGGATAATAAAGCTGCAGAAAGACGGTCAAAAGGGGAATTCTACAATTAATAGAGCACATATTGTAGAAGATGACCAAAACAATTCCAAGAAAAGGAGGAAAGCTGAACAAGGAAGCAATCAACCCAAGAAAAAGTTCAAGGGAAAATGCTTCAACTGTGGCAAAATTAGCCACAAGTCCACAGATTTTCGTACCCCAAAAAATAAAATATTGGTAATGATTTCTTTCATACATTTAAGGATGATGAAGACTTCATAAATTGGAGAAGAAATGATCTTGATGCTATTAGCACAAATGTTACTTTAGCTGATGATATCATTGAAAGCACTGAATCAAAATTAGATACGGTTGATGAAGATTTATTATTGTAAATATTTAGAATTCTTAGTTACTTATTGTTTATACTTTATAGTCTTTTCATGGTGTTTTTTCTTATAATATTAAATTTCCGTGTGGTAATTGAACATGTGTTTTGTATTATTTTACAAATTCTACTTAGGTTCATGTTTTATTTTTCAATGATTGAGGAGTGTTAGATGTGCAATACAGTTTAAAAAGAGAATTACTTCATTGAATTGATGTAGCGTTGCTTGATTTTCGAGTTTGAAAAATTTTTGTTTCTTCGTTATATTTTTATATAGAAATTCAATCACAAGTTTAAGTTGATTATGTTATGAGCTCTTTCTATAATCTTGGTTGATATAGGTTGACAGGCTACTTCTTTTACTTTCACTATTTGCTACTTCTGTTATTCTTATTATTTTCTCCTTTCTACTGATTGTTATCATATGATCAGCATAATCTCTGAAAATAGGCGAAGGATTTGCAAACACTTGTTGAAAAACTCACATATGATACTCAATATTGATATATAAGAATTATTGGATGGTAAGTATCTATAAAGTTATCTCTACTTTTATTTGTTTCTATAAAGCTATATTACCTTTTATTTATTGATTATGCTATTAAGTTTGAGAGTTTCTCATGAATCTCAAAAAGTAAGTTTTCATAAACAAGTTGTCATGGATCTTGACTTTAACTAGAGACAACTGATTCAATAGGTTAGATACTAAAATTTTATGGTGGTTAATATTCGCTATATACTGATGTGATTAATAGGCAATACTGATGTTTGAGAAGAGAATTATTTCATTGAATTGATGTAGCGTTGCTTGATTTTTGAGTTTGAAAAATTTTTGTTTCTGTGTTATATTTTTATATAGAAATTCAATCACAAGTTTAAGTTGATTATGTTATGAGCTCTTTCTATAATCTTGGCTGATATAGGTTGACAGGCTACTTATTTACTTTCACTATTTGCTACTTCTCTTATTCTTATTATTTTCTCCTTTCTATTGATTGTTATTATATGATCAGCATAATCTTTGAAAATAGGTGAAGAATTTGCAAACACTTGTTGAAAAATTCACATACGATACTCAATTATTGATATATAAGAATTATTGGATGGTAAGTATCTATAAAGTTATCTCTACTTTTATTTGTTTTTATAAAGTTATATTGCCTTTTATTTTTAGATTATGCTATTAAGTTTGAGAGTTTCTCATGAATCTCGAAAAGTAAGTTTTCATAAACAAGTTGTCATGAATCTCGACTTTAACAAGAGACAACTGATCCAATAGGTTAGGTACTAAAATTTTTCTGTGGTTAATAGTCGTTATGTACTGATGTGATGAATAGGCATGTATGATCTTAAAAATTTGACTTTTTTTTTTGCTTAATAATGAAGAATTTTAAAAAGATAGTATTGCTACAACAAATTTCTATCCATAATTAAAAATAATTAGTAGCTACCATATAAAAATATGCATGTCGCTATAGGGGGAGGCTGAAGGCAGTAGCCTCCCAACTAAAAAACTAAATTTATAAGAAACCACATTTCTTATCCTTTTCTTTTTGTATTGGAAGAAAAACATATTGGCGTTTCATGGTTAAATATTAATCTTTCTTATATATATTTTTTGATATGTAACTCTTGTTTATTCATTTCTACCTAAATATATACATATCATGAAATCTAAAATAAAAAAATAAAGTACCAATAATTTATTTATAACTATTTAAATTAATTAACATTACATTATATTATATATTACACAAAAAAATTTATCTTCTATATTTTATTTACATTCTTATTGAATATCATATATAAGTCATCACTATAAAAATACTCCAAAATAATCAAAAGTCAATTTAATTTAGCATCAGTAAAAAAATTTTATACACAACATGCAATCATTCTTTTGCATATAAATGACTTTCTTTATTGTATCACTTGTGCATAATGATTGAAAACTGTAATTGAGAATAAAAAAAATTGAGAGAATTTATACACATTTTTAATATTAATAAATAGTAAGAACATCTAAATATCCATAATTGAATATTATAATCTTAACATCTTATGATATATGTAATACCTGAAAAGAATTTAGACAAAAATATTAATGTGAAAAGAATCTTAGATCCAAATGAGATAGACAAGCTTTTGATTATTTGTTAAATATATTTTGTTGTTTTTGTTTATTTATATGGAGTAGGTAACGAGATAAGAAAAATAAAATAAAAAAGAAAGAGGAGAAAACAAACAAATATGGAAATGAAAGCAGATACTATTATATATGCTATTATAGAATTTTAATAATTGTATACAAAGAATGAACTAAAGAGGAATTATAATTTAAATTGCACTACCAAGATAACTAAAGTGCATGAAAATATGTGTTTCGTACATAACAATCCATAAAGAAATAAAGCTTATAGTACCTAAAAGAATTTTTAAAAAGGGCTTACGAAAGACTCTATATATAAAGAAAATTATACATCATAAAAGAAATTAAAATAAAATAGGAGTAGGATTTATTTTTATGAATTTAGAGATCGAGTTCATAGAATTACTTTAGAAGAAATGTATTCAATATTGAAGTAGATTTGCCGTATGTATCAAGCTTCTCGATATAGATGACATAACATGAATCATCAAAAAAAAAAAAAAAATGAAACGCAAAAATATAAACTTTTTAATAAAAAAAAGATGAAAAATCTTAGCCCATAAAAAATTAAATAAGTTGTATTTTCTGAGAAAAAGAGCACATACAAATAAGTTTTAATCAAGATAAATACTCACAGTACATGATCTCATTTGATAAATTGCTACAATTCAATTCAAAGAAGAAGAAAAAAACTACTAAACTTTTTGTGGAAGCATTTTCTATGCACAACTAAAGCTGAAATGATTGATTCATGTATGTATATTTTGGTAGTGTACGATATTTAAAGGTTAATTTTTGTCTTTTTATCTTTCATCTTTTAGCACATTATTACTCCACATTACTAAAATTAATTAAGAATTATAAAAATAGATATGAGAGGTGAAGAGTTGATTAATTAAATTAATTATTAATTAAAGAATAAAAAAGAGGAAATTGAAAAGAATAATGAAAAACTAAAAGAAAAAAAAGAAGCAGCATGCTACATAAGTAGTTTTATAACACTCATATATATATATATATATATATATATATATATATATATGATTTTCTTGATATAATTTTTACACCTAATTATTATTAATATTTGGGATTTAACTAATTTGTTCTTTACTTTTGTTTAGCTAATTTAGTAAACATTCTTTATATAAACTCCAATTTAACTTTTTATATATATATATGGTCAAACACAACTCCAATTTAACTTTGAAAATTTCAAATAAAGTGATTTTTTTCATGTCCAAACTTTGTAAGTGACTAAGTTATAAAATAAAGTTAGTGACTTTTTAAGTGAACTATCCTAAGTTGAGCGATCATCTAAATCTTATCTCACATTTAAAGCTTCACAAGGTTTGCTCTATGATTCCTAATAATAATCGCCCCCCTATATACTTCGTCAATAAATTGTACTGATTCAATGACATTTTATCTTGTTAGTTCGAGTGAAGTAATGAAACTGCTACTAGCATATAAGGATGACTCAATCTGTGGGGGAACATGCTTATTTCGTGTGTAGCTAGCGTGAAGTCCGGCCACGAAACAAAACAAACTCTTCACTATTATAATGTTTTGCAGTCATGTTACTTGAGTGATCGTTCTGGTTGTACTACAATATAATGTAGTACATAAATACAAACTGAGCCTTGTGAATTACTTTTTCGTAATTGCTACTATCTTATTATTCACTAAATTGGGAGTACACTCTCCAAGATTGTTTCACTATAATATAGAGTAATACATTACTTGAATGCTGTTTCATGTGGGACTGGCTTGCGTGGTAGGTGAGGGCATACATGAAATAAAACAAACAATAGTAGTGATATCAGATATGCATTATTTTCTTTTCTCGTGGGTCACGTTCAATTTATTCTGAATCAACATAGGGTAGAAAATTGTTCAGTTTATTCTGAATCAGCATAGAGTAGAAAAATTGTTTGATATTATTTATTCTGAATCAGCATAGAGCAGAAATTGTTCAATTTATTCTGAATTTGCATAAAGTAGAAAAATTGTTTGATATTATTGTAGACATCAAAATTTGGTGGTACTTTATCAGCTAATCACGATTTCAATTATGGTTTTTGCAAGTTATTCTACCCTAGATTACATCCATATAAAGAGTAGTATATTCCTTTGATCAGGAAACATATCGAAAATCTCATAAACTCTTTGGATTTACAAAGAGATCAAGAAGACGTCAAATATCTTTTCTTAAAGTTTGTCCGATGTTTCTTGTGATCAAATATATCGCAAGGAGGTCTAAACCAGTCTACATTCAAAAAATACGTTATTAATGACTCTCGAGTTACAGAAATAATCAAAAGAGAAGAATCAAATAAATAAATAAAATTGTATCCATGTTGTTAATAAAATTATGTTTCTTAATATTTTATCTATGATTACACCTTATTTTCTATCATTTAAAAATTTGTTACAAATAATTAATTCTATTTTTCTCCTTTTGAAATGAATACTCGTCTTACCTTATGCCTTCTTACTTGAAGATTGAAGAAGAGGAAGAAATAATTAAATTGAAGTAATGAGCAATCAACATATAGATCCACCACCGAGCTAATCCACTAAAATGCGAGGATTATAAGGTAGAGACTCCAATTTTCATATGTAAGATAAAATTCTGATAGTAATTTGAGTTATTAAGATTTCTCAAAATTTAGAAAGTTAGTAAGAGCTTCTCTCAGGGTTAATTAAATCCCACAAACTTGCTGCAATTCCTTTTAATTAGTATATTATTAAGCTTGACCATAATTAAGCAGTAACAATTTTTCTATTAAAAGAATGACATATTCTCTTCATTGACTTTTACTTATTACTAATTTCTAAAGTGAATTTTTATTTTTACTTGTAACAATTGAAATATCAAGAGAAGACAAAATTTCTTTCATGTTTTGCCCTTAGCATTAATTGGTTATTTTTCAAACCACTTTCAAGAAATAATATAAAACATCAATCAATAGAAATAGTATAATAATAGCCATACTAATGATTATTTTTTTTAAGAAATGTACAAGTCAAGATATGACAGTGGATTTCTAACGTACATCAGATGGCTCTCATGCTGGTAATTTCTTTGTAGCTTCCTCATCGTTTTGCATTTTTGTTTTATTTCTTTGTTTTTTCTTGTTGTTCATTCCCCAACCAATAGAAATCAATTACGTATAAAAAATCTAATGGGGTTATTGCCAAAGATTTTCCTTATTTAATGAAATTTATACTCTGAAGAAATTTTCCATTTTGGGTAAATTGGTGAAGAACGAGTCAAAAACATAAAACTGAAAGAAAAAGACCGAATGAAATGGTAATTTAGTGAGTATTTGATCATGAAAATAAAAAGAAAATCATTTTATTTGAAATTTACAAAGTTGAAATTGAATTTGACTATGGGTTTTACAATAAAATGTAATTTTTATAAGGAAAAACATGAAATATAATTTAATAGAATTATTTTATGAAAATAAAAAAAATTAAAAGCAAAAACAGCGTTTTGACTATTTTTAATTGTTTTTGAAATTTTTGATGAACGAAAAATTGATTTTCAAATTAAGCAAAACATTTTAATGATCAAATAGATAGAATAGAATGTAGGAACAACTGTATATTTTTTTATAACGTAGACTTTTCAGGTAATTACTCAATTTAGTAAATTATATACGAGTAAAATTACTTATATTATTTTTGTATTCATAAAATTACTTATTTTTTACTTTACTTTCTACAAAATGACACTTACAAAAAAAAGGACACTTTGTCCTCCAAAAGCTAACATAGACAGGACCCGCGAAGTTCAATGTTTCTAGCTAAAACAAAAGTTCAGCTGTTTCCCTGCCAAAAAAAATTAGCAGTATTATATTTTTTTTTAGTACATTTTAAAAAGGATAATTTTTTTAGTAATATTTTAATTTTAATTTTTCACATATCATATTTAAGATCATAAGAATAAAAAATATTAATATATTTAAAGTCTGATTTAAGACCACAAGATTCAATTTTTTTTTTTTTTTTTTAAACACCATGCTATAAGTCATTCTTTTTAAAATAAAGAAAGTAGGAATAGAATAATCGAATGAAAAGAATCTGAATAGCTCATTTAATTTACTACTAGTGGTAGACATAAGAAAGCTCGATATACATACTTCTGCGGTTGCTTGGGCATTTCAATGAATCCTTTCACTCTCAATATACCAACTTGGATCGTATTTGTTGTTTGCATTATGTTATGTTTTTTTGCGTGAGAGGTTGGACTCAGTTACCTTGAAACATGAGTAATACCCAATACTTCCACTGGCACTATCGTCATTCCGGTGCTACAGCAGACACAGCGGTCCTTTACGCCCCATGATTGTCCTCCGCCCCCCACCACCTGATCCATAGCACTCCATCTCTGCATCCCCTCAACAAAGTATTATCAGTTAGGCTGTGACTAATTTTCCTATTTTTTTACAAGATTAGTGTTAAAAGAAGGGGAAGCTACACAAATGCATTGTTTGTATCAAACTAGTGAATTTAATCGCGCTTCGCGCGGTCATAAAAAATAATAATTAAAATAATTTATTTTAAAATATAGTTGAGATAGAAGATTTTAAATAATTTCTTATATAACACATAAAAAAAGGTTGTAAGTTAATGAAATCAACAATAATATTTTCAATGATATTCATATAAATGTGTTTTTTATACATCAAATAGAAATTAGAATACATATGGTTACATCTGATTTTGAGGACATACATGTATCAAAAAATTTATAGCTAATATGTATATGTGAAGATGCTATGTATTTCAAAATAAAAAGAAAATTTCAAGAAAAATGACAATGTTATTGGTGAAAATAATAAATAAAATTTGAGGATGAAATTTATTTTATATTATTTAATTAATAAAGACAGAAGAGATTAATTTCATATAAAAAAAATTAAAGAGTTATTTCTATGAATGTTTATATTTCCTCCGTCTTATTTTATTCGTTTCAAATTTTTTAATTTGATGTCCCATTTTACTTGTCCTTTTTTATTTATCAAGACAGGATAAATTTTTTTCCATTATATCCTTAGTGTAATTGATTACTTCTTGTTATTAGTCATCCATCAATATTGGAACTAATAACAAGACACAATTAAGAGTGACAAAATGGTAAAGTTACATTACCAATTGTTGTTTTCTTAATAGTTGTGTCATCCCAATTTGAGACGGGTAAAATGGAATGGAAGGAGTATCATAGTCACATCTTAAAAAAATGATATTTAACTTTTTTTGTAATTAAATTTTACGCTTTCGGAAAAAGATCTTTTAAGAAAAAGTTCTCCTTTTTATTTAAATTCAAAAAATAAATATTTACTTTTACTCATGTATGTATGAGTCTATGGTGTTTGTTATTACATGTACCTTATTCTTTTTTGACTAATACATATTATATTTTCTATAGGAGTTTTACTCCCTCCGTTTGTACTTGCACATATGTTAAAAATTGTCATATTTAAGTACTTATCAAGTCAAAAAGTTCAGAAAGAATTAATTTTTTTCTTCGACTTTAATTTTAACATTACTTATCATAAAACAAAGAGGGGTCTGATATATTAATTAAATTACACTCTCAATTAGTTTTGTAATGACTCTAATGAAAAGAAAGAGAGTTATGAGATAGCAAACTTTTGCTCTTTAAAATAACATATATTTATATAAAGAAAACATTACACAAGAAATATAAAATTTGTGAAATGAAGAAAAAATGAGAAATACTATGTTAAGTGATATTATAAATTGCGATGTTTATTTGGGGACGAAGTCTTCAAATAAAAAAAGAGAGATTTTTATTGTTGATCTTCAATTTTTCTTGAATCGTAGAATATTTAGTTTGCTCATCATCAAACTATCAATTATATAGACCTATATCTTATAGTTCTATATTATTTTATGTTTTTTGATTTTTTTCTCACGATATATTAAGACTGTTGAAAAAAATTTAGGAAATAAATTTTATTTGATAATAAATGATATTGTAGAAATTTTCACGAACTCCTAGTTATGACACCTTCAAATGAGTAGAAAGAAAATTTAATAATGAAATTATGTTCCTCCATTAAAGTGGAATAAGAAATATGGAACATGTGAAGATTGTAATGACGAGTCACAACATAAAAATAAGTTTAAAGTCAAAAAAGATAAAATATTCATCAAAAATGAGTAAAAACCCAAATTAACAAAATAAATTAAAATAAAATATTATTATCGATCGTAGAAAATTATCACATCACCTACACTAAGCTCAATTTTATATGATAGATAAAAGGAAGTAACTAATTCTTTTATTTAAGTAGTTACTAATGACTAATTTCTTGAATTGAAATAAGTCACAAGCAAGTATTGTTATTTATCCTTTTTCTCATGTTTTTGAAATTTTCTTCAAACACCACATGAGAAATTAGAAATTAATAGTGTTTATTCATTAAACCGTGTCTCATTATCTATAATAATTTTTTTATTTATTATTTATATCATACTCGATCTCAACCAAAATATTCGTATATCAAAAATCCATATGTTCAAATTTACAAAACAATTGTCATTTATTTTTTTTAAAAAAAGATGAAACGAAAAAGTAAGAGAATAAATCAAATAAAAAAGTAGAATAAAAGGAACAAAGAAAAAACAGATGATCCAAGTGTCTAAAATAATCGATTCTAAATTCTCCTAAAATCTTTTCAAATTTTGCTTCTGCAAATTGCCTCAAATCAATAAAAATTAATTCTATATTAATTAATAGATTAAACAAAAGAACGACAATACTTAAAAGATGTTTAAAACTACCGTATATATAAAATATTTAATAGAAAAAAAAAATCAAAAGATACATAGATAAAAGTTATATCTCGCCCAAGTCCAGTTATGGATATATGTTGCTCCTTTTCAAATGGTCAAATGTATTCAAATATCAAATTTGTGTAGAAGACCTTCTCCTCTATCTCCCACTCTCCTTTCCTTTTATTTCTTCAAAGTCTGTAGTTTGAAAGTTTCATAGACTCAATCTTTTCTTAGTAACCTAAAAAGAAAAAAAAAAGTAAAGGAAAGAGATATCAAATAAGTATATATTTGAAAAAAATATATATAATTTAAAGACAATTGTAGAAATATTATATTTAAGATTTCAACATATGAAAAGTATAGAGACAAACACACAAAAATAAATACCAAACACAAACACCCAATATTCATTATATAGATGGAGTTTGTCAAATATGACTCTTCTTATTTATTTTATTATTAATTGTTAATTTTTAATTATTAATGTTAATTAATACCAAAAAACATTTTTTTCTTAGTGTGACTTTTGAATTTTTATTTAAAAATTTTTAATGCATGCTTTTAAGGTTTGATAAGTGACAGTTTTTTTATTCTTTCCTTTTTTATCATTAAAAATAAATTTAATTAAAATAAATTATTAGAATGAGGAAATGTTTTAAACTAATTCCCCTTTAATATTCTTAAATGCTTGATGTTTTTAATTGAGCAATTATATGACGAATTAAAGAGTAATTATTAAATGTATTTTAATTTCTAACAAATTATTTTGAGGAAAGCAAAGGAAAAAAAAATCTCAAAAAATTGAGAAAAAGATAAATAGGCTTTCTTGCATATAAGAGGTGCGACATCGTCATTCTTCCAATCTTCTTTTATATGTATATATAGATTTGAATATTTATTTTATTTATAAAAGTTAGCTTCACCTTATAATTGTCTCTCCCATTTTTTTTTCTAAAGAGAGATAAATTAAAAGATTGAGTACTTAGAGCCCGTTTGGATAAGCTGGAAAAAAGTATCTTTTAAAAAGTTCTTTGAAAGTGCTTTTGAAAGTGCTGAAACTTATTTTAAAAATAAACAATTATATGTTTGGATAATAGTACTGAAACTGAAAAAAAAATTGCTGATGTATTTGGTAAAGAAGTGTTGTTAAGCACTTTATTTTTATTAAAATATCTGAAATACTCTTAAAGTTGTTAACAATATATAGAGTTGATTATTATTATTATTTTTTATTTCTAATTAAATGATTCCAATTAAAATTAATATATATTTTAATTCAGTTTCAATTTAAACTACTCTCTCTCTCTCTCTACATATACTCCCTCCGTCTCAAATTACCCGTCCCAAATTTTCTAATTTGATGTCCCATTTTACTTGTCTTTTTTTCATTAATCAAGATAAAACAATTTTTTTTTTCATGTTTTACCCTTTGCATTAATTATTTTTCTTCAAATTAAATTGTAAATATCATCTAATAAGGGTACTATGGTAAACTAAACATGTTATTAATTATTTTTCTTAATCAATGTGCCATCTCAATTTGGGACGGAGGGAGTATATATATATATATATAAATTTTTCATGATTGACTATTAAATTTATGCGCTAATTTTTTTTTCTTTTGGTTAAAAAAGGTTAAATCATCAAGCAAAATATATGTTACTATTAAAACATTGTCGAATACGAATGTTGCGTTGTGAAATATAGATGGATCATTCATTAATCATTCATGAAATTGTATATCTTCAGTGAGTATTCTTCATATATCTTGGTTGGTGAGTTATTTTTTTTTTAAAGAAATTCATATGTTGTACAATAATAATTGTTCAAATTTTTAAAAATATACTATTAAATAAGGAGAATAATACATAAAAATCATATTTCATAAATGAGAATGGTGTAGTGAGTTGTAGTGAAAAAGAATGGTGTTTTAAGGCTACACGAGGATAATCTTGAAATAAGGAAGAATTACAAGGAATAAAAATATTTTTTTATTGATCAACTTATAATGACCTATAAGACAAAAAAAAAAAATTAGGGAATGAATTACTTATAGTTTTTAGTTTTTTTTTAAAATAAATTTTAAAATTATCAAATACTCTAAAAAATAAAAAATAGGTTAAAAGTCATGTCGATCAACTTTTAAGCTCTTCTAAACACCCTCTTAATTGGAGAAAAAAATTGTATACTCAAGATAATATCAAAATCACATATCAAAAATTTTGATTGACGTGTATTAGCTAAATTTTCTCTTACACCACACCTAGCAAATTGCTTTTTTTTATTTTTTTGAAAAAGAAAAAAACTTGGCGGATAAACAGAGGGTATTGTTTGGTTTATAAAGGGTGTTTGTGTCTAAACAGAATATATTGTACTTGATCTTTCAACCAACTGATATCGTACTCTTTCATCACGTACTACTATAAATTTAAAACATCAAGCTAACTTGCTCTATAAATAAATTATCTTCCATTTCCTAATTGTTCCATCACAAAAGCGTTGAATCTTTAATACACTAATTAAGGACTCACAGGCGATCGATCCTCGTCTCTTCCATTTTCAGGTAAGTGAAAATACATCCTTTTTCTCTTTTCTCCTTTGCGGTAGGATACGGATTGATATCAGAATGATTAAGCAATTAATAATTATTATCTTAAAAAATCTGCGCGTTGATTCTAATTTTCTTGGACAAACAAAATGACTTTATGAGACAATACCTCGTAGAATGTCTCTCTGGACGTTTGTTTATTTATCCAGTTGACTTTTGAAATATAAACTGCTTCAATTGTTTCAAAAGATCCCTCATCTTTCTTGTTGAGTCCTGTCCTTAGTTTGATTATTTTGTGATTTTAATGTTGCTGAACGTGGCAGTGACTTCGTTTGTTGTGAAATCAAATTTTGTACTGTGTGAAATAGTGATCCATGTTATATTTTAGCTATCAATAGATAAATACTAGGATAATTAATTAATGATCCAATAAGTTTAATTTTACTTTGTTCTTTTATGAACTGGCTCGGTGGTCGTTGATGAATCGTGAATAATAGCGTACCTAAAGGGAAAAACTTCTCTTTTTTTGTAATTACATTTGTATACTTTTGTTTATCGCACGATGCGATTTAAAGATAAATTTTCAGTTTCTGAATTGACGTGTTATACTTTGATGAACTCTCCAAATTGTGATGTGTTATACTTAATCTTGTTGCTTTTGATTAGCATTGATGCTTCGATTTGACTATAGAATGGACATTAGTGAAGAAAGGATGGAGATGAAGCAGCAGTTAGAGTGGAATGAAGCTCAGAAGGCTGTGATAAATGTGGACCTTGTTGCTGCAGCTAAAGAGCAGCTCAACTTTCTTTCTACCATCGATAGGAACCGTTGGCTGTATGAAGGCCGTGGTCTGGATAAAGCTATTCATAGGTAATAATATGTAGTAATTTCTACGTGCTTGTCTATAGTTACTTGGTTCCTGACTATGATTACTGGTTATTTGGGATGTTTACTTGGTAATTCGTTTTTTTAAATCTTCTTTGAGATAATTACAAGTTAAAATTTCATTTCTTGAGAGTATTATGGAATATGATAGTTACTATCATTTGAAGTTGTTCTGTATGTTTCCTTATCTTATATTTGCCTATTATCAATTTGTCATGTTGTGTGAATTTCAAAAAGGATTTGAGATTCTTTTTGCAATCTAGTGAACTTGACGTGGCTCGCTAGTTTCTTTTTTATATTTAGAGAACGTGCAAATTAAAATCCCAATTTCAGGTACTACTCATGCTGGCTGCCACTGTTGGCAAAACACTCTGAGTCCCGCTACTTTGACGGACCTTTGATTGTTCCTTTGGATTGTGAATGGATTTGGCATTGTCACAGGCTCAATCCTGTAGGTGTCTAACATTTGTTATAGAGCTTCTTTGACTAAAAGCTTTTAATTATTACATACTTAAATGTCTCCATTCTGCCTTCTTTTCCAGGTTAGATACAAGGCTGACTGCGAGAAATTATATGGGAGAATTCTTGACAACCATGATGTTGTATCTTCTCTGAATGCGAAATCAAAGCAGGAATCTGAAGAACTGTGGAAACGTTTGTATCCTAATGAGACTTATGACTTGGACTCAGCAAGAGCTCTTTCAGAAGATGTCCATGCACAACCTTTACAAGCTGAAAAATGCAGTGATTATGATCTAGTCTCTGCTGTTAAACGGCAAAGCCCTTTCTTCTACCAGGTGAGCGATTTTGTTTTGAGTATAACAAAGAATATCAGCAGTCAAGCTTGTACAGTTCAGAAGCTTAGTTTTCTTTATTTGAATGCCAAGCTTGAGAATCAACATTTTATGCTGAACCATATAAACAGAATGGTCTTTTCTCATTCTGAAAGCGATAAAGGAAACCAAAGCTGAAGGTGTAGGGGGTATTCCTTTTGCCTGCCATCCCATCAACAACAACGACATACCCGGTGTAATTTCCTAAGTGTTCTGGGGAAGGTAGCGCGTACACCGACCTTACCGCTACCTCATAAAGATGAGCCTGCCATCCCATCCTTATGGATATATATGCCTACGAGGCCAGAACTAAACTTCAGCTGTTTTCCTGCCAATTATTGTTAAATCATAGCATCCTTCGTCATTCTTGTGACGTTCTTTTAGTTATCTACTTGGTTAAGCAGTGATGTATAAGTCCTGTTTTCTTTAAATGCTTCGAAGTATGATTGCTTGTGATTCAGAATTTGACAAACAGATCTATGCAAGTAGGCTATGTTATTTGTATCATATGTTATGTCTTTCTTCCAGGTATCTAGACCACACATAAACAGTGATCTCTATCTTGAAGGTGCTGTGGCTCGATACAAGGGTTTCTTACATCTGATCCGGAGAAACAAAGAAAGATCGATTAAGAGTTTCACTGTTCCAACTTATGACATAGACCTTATCTGGCACACTCACCAGTTACATCCTGCTTCTTATTGCAAAGACCTTGTTGACATTATGGGTAAGGTGTTAGAACATGATGATACTGACTCAGACCGAACAAAAGGGCAAAAGTTGGATACTGGATTTTCTCGAACTACAAAGCAGTGGGAGGAGACATATGGTTCAAGATATTGGCGGGCAGGTGCAATGTATAGAGGCAGTTCACCATCTCCTCTTAGGACTTCTTATTTCCCCTCCAAGCCTACAACCAAGAACATAGATGTTTTCCATGAGCACCAAAAGATAATGTATTATCCTGCGATGGAAGCAGTGGAAGTAATTATCTTCTTTCTACTTTTTGCTTTGTCTTCACAATATTGTTTACACATTTTGAGATTCAATATTACTGAAATATCTAGGATACTTGCATATAATGAATTCCATTTTCAAATTTATATCTGAAGTAATACGTGCCAGGATGAGAGATCTGGAGAATGAGTTGAAAACCTATTATATTTAATTATGGCCTGCTCTTTTCAATCAGTATGTTGTTAATGATAGAGGTCATAGGTGAGCCATATTATTTTATGTATAATTGAAATCCAGTGTAGAAAATTATATTACAACTTTAATTCCATGTTGACATTATACAGTGAAATTAACAATGATCATTATCTGTATGGTCTTGCTATGCTAGGTGTGGTGTCAATTCATTTAACTGTATCCTCCAGGACCTATTTTGAACATTGCTGCTGCTCTCTGATATAAAGAACATCACTGTGTAACCTAGATATTTATCACTTCACTTGAAATTATCTACTTGTCTTATAGCTTATGATGACATGGCTTCCTAGTTTCTTATTAAGTGATTTTATGTTCAAATTAGTCAATATAAAAAAGTTGTAACTTTTAGTAACTTCCCCAATTATTTACAGGTTATGTTAGAGTTCGTAGATATCAGAAACTTGCCAGAAGGACACAAGGGAAGTGTCTTTGTCTCATTTAGCAAAACTCAACCTGATAGAATCTTCAATGCAAAGAGACAACTTACTATTTCGTCCATAACTGGGGAAAAACAGGTTGCTTATTTCCATTGTGAACCTAATGGTCATCTTCTTTTTGATCTCATGTCCTCCTCATCATCTGGTTTGCCTATTCCAAATTCTGTCAAATCTATGGGTTCCGCTAAAGTCTCTTTAGAAGATTTGGTTAGCCCGAATTCAAAACTTACAGTGGAGAAGTGGTTGGAAGTTGTGCCAAGTTCTAAAATGGAAACAGTAAAGCCAATCTGTTTACGGGTAGCTGTCTCAGTTACAACACCTACTGCAGCACCATATGTCTTTCACTTTGTTCGTCCTCGAGCATTCTCCAAAGCTTCTTGCTTTTTCCCACTTCCTGGAAGGATTCAAAATACTAAGAATTGGACTCGTGTCATTGATGATGCTGGTGATGAGGTCATTAGCCTTCAAATGAGGTACTTGATGCTAAGAATTTTATGCTGTTCTGCGTAAGGACTTTAACATATATGCGCCTGTTATTGATTACTATCTACTTTCTTTTTCTTTTCAAATTTATTCGTGATTAACTGCGGAATCATGATAGATTTGTTATGGCATCATCTAAAATATATGTTACTCTGACATCACCATCAAATTCTTCAGAAAGCTTTTTAACTCTTTGAAACGAAGTTAGGGGTAATCATTTTATGAATTCCCTGTTGAACCTAATTCAGCATTAGGGGACCTTTCTGATATTGTAAGAGTCATGGACCTTTGTGTTAGGTGAAAGTTGTAAGAAAAACCGATAATGTCACTCAACATGTAAGAGAAGTTAGAAAACTGTCATTACATTTTCTCCTTGCTGCTTGAAATTCTCTCCATGGTTCCACTGTTTAGGGACTTGAAGAAATCCAAGGGTAAAAACGATTCTACGTTGCGCAAAGAGGTGATCGGCATCAGCAGGTCCGGTGAGGTACATTCTCTTGCTGAGTTAGTAGGGGAAGAGTGGTTGCTGTTAGATGCTCAGTGGTCCCTTCAACTTCAAACATCCAGCAGCGACGACGGACACCTTTTTGAGTTGGCTGGTCACAGGAATGTGAGTGTTTATCTGTTGCCTCTTCCTTTTTGTTTTTTGTTCAAAATACAACGGGAAAGTAGATTACCGTGCTCATTTAATATATACCATTGTCACTCTTACACTCATATAATAGATGATTAATATTTCGTATCAGATTTGCTGGAAGTGCATCTTTGCTGGTAAACACCAATTATCATTGATTTAAGATTTATCTCACATTCCTCAACTGAGTTTTCCTGGGAACATGACTTTGCTGCTAACACTCTGTAATGGAGCCTCTACCTCTTTAGTTATTCTGCATAGATGGTTCCAGCCAGGCAGCCATAATCTTACTAATGTTCTCTTGCGGAAATATTTGGTGTTTGGAACATTACAAAGCTTAGTAGGTACTAAGTTATTGATTAGGTCGTTGTTCTGGCGGCTGCAAAATGCCATTCCCTCAATTTCAATTTGTTCGTCAGAGTTTGACTTGGCTTGGAGTTTAAGAAAGTAAAGATGACTTTTGAATCTTGTGGTATTAAACTAATGATATGTAGAACGTACCAAAATGCCATTTGACGTTGTGATCTTAAACATATCACGTGAAAAGTTGGAATTAAAGATTTTCCAGAAGAGGAAAGGGGCATTCTTTTTTAAACGGACTAAAAAGGAAAGTAAGACAAACAAATTGAAACAGAAGGAGTATTATACTAAGTCAGAACAATTTCAGTCACCTTAATACCTATGCGCTTAATGTCATTATTTTTGGTCTTCGCAGCAATTTCAAGAGACTGTTTCCGATCATCATGAATTTGAATATTGTGGTCAAAGTTCTTTTATAAAACTTCTCATTTATTAACTTATTTCAAAGTCGTGAAATAGCTGAATTTGTTGGGTATTACCCATAATTTGTGATGATTCCACAAGTTCACATTGTTCTGACTCTCAATGAGTTTATAGTTCCGGCACTCATATTTTGTACAGGTGAAGTTCTTCCCTGGTCAGAGGCTGGATTATGAACACAACCATTGCACAAACCAAAGAAGTCAAGATGATTTTATGACAGCAGTAGAGTTCT
The DNA here is from genome assembly GCF_002878395.1 of Capsicum annuum. Classification (NCBI taxonomy): domain Eukaryota; kingdom Viridiplantae; phylum Streptophyta; class Magnoliopsida; order Solanales; family Solanaceae; genus Capsicum; species Capsicum annuum. Next base: position 21,116,663 of record NC_061112.1, on the reverse strand, counting down.
CTGCACTGGAACCTTATGGAAAGGCAGTAGCATTGGTTGACTTGAAATTTGGAGTTATTAATGTAAGTCATTTTGTTATACTGTTGGTCCAGTTTCAACTTGTGGAATTACATTCCTCTAATGGATATGATTTCTTTGTAAAATCAGGTGAAAGAGGAGTGGTTTCTTTTGCCTGGTTCTATAACAGCTTTCGTACTTTGTGATATATTGAGAAAGGAAGGGTATAGTAGCCTGGTCGGCAGTGCCAAACATTTGAAAGAGAAGGATTTTTCCACCCAGGAAACTGACTTGTGCCATGAAGATAGTCTGGAATCTGAGACAGAGAAGGGGGTGCAGTTGGACCTGGAGGCTCCCAAAGGAAACATTGTAGCACCCGCAAATGGAGCAATCAGTGGAGGGTTCAGTAATCTTACGAGGAGTGGAGCCTGTGGCAATTGTGGTGCTGCTGGTTGTGGAAACAAATTAGAGAGTGGTGGTTGTGGTGGGTGTGGAAGTGGAGGCTGTGGAACTATGTTAGAAAGCAGTGGTTGTGGGGGCAGTGGCGGCTGTGGTGGAGGAGGTTGTGGAAATATGTTGAAAAGCAGTGGTTGTGGAGGCTGTGGTGGCAGTGGTGGCTGTGGTGGTGGTTGTGGTGGAGGTTGTGGAAATATGTTGGAAACCAGTGGTTGTGGAGGCTGTGGTAGCAGTGGCGGCTGTGGTGGTGGTGGTTGTGGTGGAGGAGGTTGTGGAAATATGTTGAAAAGCAGTGGCTGTGGTGGAGGAGGTTGTGGAAATATGTTGGAAAGCAGTGGCTGTGGTGGAGGAGGTTGTGGAAATATGTTGGAAAGCAGTGGCTGTGGTGGCTGTGGTGAGGTTGTGGCAATATGTTGAAAAGCAGTGGTTGTGGTAGTTGTGGTGGAGGAGGTTGTGGGAACATGTCCAAAAGCAGTGGTTGTGGCGGCTGTGGTGGTGGTGCATGTGGTAATGGTTTGGCATCTGTGAAAACTGCTAAGTTAATGCATAAATGACATCCCAAAGGAAACTGATGCTAAAATTAAAGCTGATGAAGTCCTATCACTTTCATGCTTTTTACTGTTTGTGGAACCCTTTCCTTATTATTACACAATAAGCTCTTCATGACACTCCTGCGTCATGTAATCAGGATTTCAGCTGTTTGGAAATGTTTGTTGATGTGTTGTTGTATTATAATGAATATTACAAGGAAATCAAGTGTCAAGGATGAATGTACTCATCTGGTTCTATTTGTATTATTATGAATGTAAAAAGGGAATAAAGTGTCAAGGATGAATGTAGGTTCAACTATAAGTTGTTCTAGTGTCTGGTTTGTGTGTCTTGTCTGTGTAAATGCTATTATGGAATAAAACAAAGGAGGCTGTGTTGTTTGCGTACCTTTTCAGTGCTTGATGTGCCTAAAATTTACGTGCTATGAATATTGCTTTAAGCTGAATTAGTTGGTGACTCAATTATTTGTTAGTGTTCATGGCTGGAACCAGTCAATTGCTGATCTGAAGTTAATGACGCACAATCGTGGATCATTTACAACCCATGACAATACGAAAAAGAGACATGAAAAATCCTTATTGCTCCATATGAAGTAGTCATTCACATTTGACAAAACGTGTATTACACCATTTCTCACGTCATTTGTCTCCCAATTAGCTGCCCACCTGCCTTCTCTTCTTCGTATAAGTTCTCATTTCACTGCGTCGCATGAGTCATGGCACTAGTGATTAATTTGAACACAGCGTCAAGTAGGAAATTTGGAGCCATAGTGAGCAAATAAGCCCAAGAGAAAATGAGCACCCATTTATTGATTATTTGTCGTCGTTGGGTTTGTTATTACAGCTACATATCTTATCAAGGAACTTTACCTTATCAGGTTACTCAAAAACCAAGTTGCGTTTGTAGGGAGAGCTTTACCCTCCCAATGTGGGACTTTCTGACACGAATCTGAATTTAGTCGGGCTCCAATGTGGGTACCAAATAGCGGATGGAAAACCAAAAAAAAACTGCAAGTACCTTTATACACAAACATGGTTTGCTCCTGTAATAGCAAGTCAAATTACATCAACCATGTAAATTGTTTTTAAGCCATCAAGATGCAAAACTTGAATTCTTCTGGGCCTCATGTTGAATAATATCCATCAATGTATTTATCCAGGAAAATTGGAAGTCCAGTGTAATGCACGCCCCATGTGATAGAATGCTAATGAAAGAAACTAAGAAAGAGTCTTCTTATTGGCAGGTACGAGTGGATCCAACATTACATTATTGGATTCGCCAGAATACAATACTTTCAACCCAGAATATGAACTTATGTAAAAATTTTATTTAGGGAAAAGGGTAAAACATACCCCTCTACTTTCATAAATTAGCTAAGTTTGTCCCTGGTTAAACTATGAGGTTAACTATGCTCCTGTCGTTACCAAAGTATGCAAATATATCCCTCTTTTTAATTGTTTTCCATGTAGGCTAATAAGTGCGTGAGGTGGATGCCACGTGGCATGCCAACTCAGTGCCAAATATTTATTATATTTTTTCATTTAATTTTTCTTTTCTTCTTCACAATTATTCATTCTATTTACTATTCCCATCTTTTCTCAGTTTTCTATACCATGTTTCACATTGCTTTCAGGTCCTAATACCATTAACAACAGCTCCAACAACCAAAACTCCCAACTAATTCAGCTCTAGCCACAGCTCCAGCTTGCGCTAACTAGCCAAAACTCACGGTACTCTCGATTTTCTCCATTGCTGCTTCAATCCCCTTCTCAGCATTCACCAATCCTTTCTCCGCCACTTCAATTCCCTTCTCTGCTGCTACGATTCCCTTCTCTGCTGCTAAGATTCCTTTATGTGCTGCCTCGAATCCTTCCTTCACTAATTTTTCTGCCTCCTCTTCTGCTTTCTTAATCTTCTTTCGCAATCCAAACAGGCCAATATCCTCAGTTTTTTACGGCATTTCCTGTGCTTTTACTGCTGTTGTCGCTGTTACTAGAGAGATCAATTGCCTCCGGCCTAGGAGAGCCATCGACGTCTGCTTTGTTGGAGGATTTGTGTTTGCATTTAGCAGACAACGGGGTGAGAGTGCGCAGTGTGAGTGAGGTAGTGGTGGAAGCCATGGGTTTTGTTCTCTCTATAATCAAACTGAGGTGTGCAAGGCAACGTCTATACCACAATGGAAAGGCATCTTATTAGAGCAATAACTATGGAGAAAAACAAGAACAACGACAGAGCAGGCAAAAAGCAATGTGAAACATGGTATAGAAAACTGAGTAAAGATGGAACAGTAACACTTGTTTGGATGGTAGTTTGTCATGGTTTTATAATGTACGGTACAATATGGTATGGGATGGGATGGGATGATACTGTATAGTATAGTATAATACAATATTTGGATAGATTGTATCGTTCACTACTATTTAATAACAGTTTTTTGTTTGGTTTGATGATATGGCACTGTATCGTAATGGGTAAATTTACTAAAATGCCCTAATTGTTATAAATTTTGAATTTATCAATAAAATAATTTTCTTTCTACAAATATAAGGGATTAAAGCAAATTTATCCGATTGTTATCAAAAATAATATAGAAAAGTGCGCAAACATCCTCTGGACGACCCATAGAAAAGCCAAAGATGTGTAATAGAAAATATAGTATTGGACTAGATTATGTTAAGAAAGAGCTATATTAACTCAATAGTTGTAGGTTCCTCATTGAATTCAGGTAACAATCACGAGCTTTTGTGTAAAAGATCATCCTTTTTAGTATAACAATGAAGAACCCATATTGAAGTATATTAGTATAGAAGATCAAAAATACCATCAAGATTCAATTGACCCACAAGTGTCAGAACTATCTTTATTTTTTATTTCAGGTAAAAATCATGAGCAGCTTCACAGGTCGATGCATTAACCAATTTGATTATAATTGAATAGGCTAGGCACATATTTGTATGAACATGGTTTCACCTATTTCCAGTGCATGTGCTTCTGAAAATTAAGACACTCAAATTTCTAGAATAAAATTTTTAATGGAGAGAGAATAATAAGCAGTTAAGTTTTTAAAAAACAAGCTTAGAAAAACAGAACGAGCGTAGAAGATGAGACAACAGAAGAAAGAAGAAGAACGCAGATGAGAGTGTAAAGTAGGATTAAAAATATTAAGTAAGGGAATAATCGAAAAAAGAAATAAGAAAACCACGGGATACCACCGAATCAGTGGTTTTAAAAAGTGAGGAATTCTATGGTTACCAAACAATGAAAAGATACCATACCATACCATACCATACCATACATTTTAGAAAACAATCAAAACAAACATGGTTCCCTTGATAATTATACCATACCATGAGAAACCACCATCCAAATTGGCACTAAATAGAATGAATAATTGTGAAGAAGGAAAGAAAAATTAAATAAAAAAAATATAAATATTTGGCACTGAGTTGGCATGCCACGTGGCGTCCACCTCATGCACTTATTAGCCTACATGAAAAACAGTTAAAAAGAGAGGTATATTTGCATATTTTGGTAACGACAGAGGCATAGTTGACCCCATAGTTTAACCAGAGACAAACTTAGCCCATTTATGAAAGTAGAGGGATATTTTTGACCCTTTTCCCTTTTATTTAAATTGCAACAAATAGTATGAGATAACAACTTTAAAAATATAATTAGTTCAAGTTCAGAATTTTAAGATTGAACTAATAGAATTTAAATTGTGAATCTACCTCTGTTAGTAGAACATGCCTCTAACCACTCCTTTGCACAATTATGATTTAGTTCATGAGCAAATTTTCCAAAGATGATTTCCTAGGAAAGAAATTCCGTAATTAGTACAAACCTTTTAATGCAATGATAAAAGGATGATAACTAAGACAAAAGCAACTGAATTAAGAAAAAAATCACTCTATATTTTTATAGGTCTGTGAAAGAACGTAAGAGTTGCCTAACCAATGTATACAACGATAAACTAGAATAAACTGAAAGTACAGCTTAAGGAAAACAAACATACAATATTCACGTGAAAACCCCCTTGCCCAAGGGAGTAAAATCACGACCTACCTCATAGGATTTCCAACTACTTCACTATCTTTAAGCAACTTGATTACTAACTCTGTAGTTCGAAGGATACCTCTTAATCCTATACAACTTGTAATAACTCTATTACAAGACTCCACAATAATAACTCTATTGTTAACAACTGAAACAACTAACTCTAGCTTATTCAACTACTTGCTAACTCTAGCTTTAACTGTCAACTATCTCTAGCTGACTCAATATTGATAAAAGAACAAATAATGAAACACCTACAATATCTTAACAAGAGAAGTAGGTTGAGCATTTATAAATTACTGATAAAGACTCAAATACAACACGAGCATAAGACAATACTATTGACTTAGCAGGTCCCTGTTACAAATTAGGCTTCTTGAATTGGTTTACTTCAAGAGAGATTGAGTGTTGTTTGCATATAAGAGCTTAGGTTTTCTTGTTGAAAAATTTTGTATATATATGAGACAAGAAAACTTAGGATTATTTTGATTGGTTCGGGCAAAAAGGTGTTGCAGCTCTACCACCTTTTCTCACCAACTTTCTACTATTCGATACGATTTCCAGCTGTAGTGCTGATTTGCTACAAAATACATAAAACCGATGAACCTAGTCCCTAAGCAGCTTTCACTCATCACCAAAGGAGCTATGTATAAGTGTATAGGGACCAGGTCCCAACGAAACTATGAACTTAACAATTCTTCCCTTTTTGATGATGACTAATCCATATTCAGCCAATCGTAAGATCCTTCTCCCTGTCATTGGTACATATAAAAAGTTCCCATTGAGACACTTACCAACTTTTCATATTCCCCCTGAGTGTAGGGACCGGGTCCTTATAGTTCTTATAAAAAAAAGGTTAGAAACCATCAAACCAATAGTAAACCTCATCTTTCCTCTTTGGCATCATCAAAGAGGAAATAGTAAGCCAAGTAGAAGTAAATCAACATGTTAACTAATGTCCATTGAGGCTACACTTACATGAATAAGAAAAATCAGAAAAAAAGTGATAACATCAATCACTTCATTCGTTCACCAAAAGTAACGTATCATACAATGTATGTGATGAAAGCATCAATAACTAAGATCAAGTAACTGCCACGAGAAGAGAGGCTTACGAGAAATAGGAATCGGGTTGGGAGGACTTAAAAAGGAGGAGCTGAGAGTTGGCGTAGAAGAAAGGTCATCCTTTTATTTTTGGCCGCATGGTTTCATAAGAGTTTTTGAGTTAAATCCTCAGCCTTAGATTTCAATGTATGAACCTTGGGCTTTAGCTTATCATTTTTTAGCACACAGACCTTCATTTCCCCCAAGTCCCTCCTCTTGTGCCTTCAGGAGAGCTACCTTTAATATTGCAACTTCAGCATCTTTTTGGGCCAGATAGGCAATTATTTCCTCTACCTCACTAGTCAAATTGGTCTGCATATCAAATAAGTCTGCCACTAAAGGCTTAGAATTCATACCACTCCTTTGAGGAATATACTCATTAACTGCCAAAGTTAAAATAGTAAACATCTTCTAAGAGGACCCATCCTTTCTAAGGGTACAAGGCACATCAAAGTGGGTAAAAACCCTATTCAAGAGAAATCTATATGATAAATCATGCTTGCCAATTTTGGTGGTCATCACATTGTGCATGTGCTAATTCATGATAGTTGGCAGGTTGATTTGCTTAAATTTGGTCAGTGGCTTTATAAAGAACTGGTCGGGCCTGGTCACGACAATCCACTTTTCAGTGCGAGGAAGCAAAGCCTTTTTGACCAGTTCGAACATAAGTTAAAACTCTCTGCTTAAGTAACTTTTTGGTCACAATCATGATGTTCAGTTCATCCGACTAGCCAATGTGCCTCAAAAACTTTTTGGACCCACATTCATCCTCCTCCAGGGACCTCGTTCTGTGAGTAGGCACTTCTAATGCTTCTGCAAGCACTTGTTCATCCAAAGAATTTTTTGTATCATAAACCTGACTTGTCAGGTACGAGGCATTATCAGAGAAAATGAGGTTATGATAGAACATCTACACTTCATTCTCATGAAGATTTAGGATAAGGGGCTAAAAAATATAATCCTAATTTTGAAAATTTACAATATCCAACAACTCAACCATCCTAGGCATCCCCACAATTTTAGGGTCAAACACACATCCTCATAGTATTTCTTAAGTTGTAAGTAATTTTTGTCACTCTTCTATAGTGAGTTCTTTTCCCTTTCCTTTAGAGATAAACGATTTACTACTGGTCCCTGGTCCCTTGACAGATATACCAAAACCTTTAGAAGCTTTGGTAATTTTGAGAGTGGGACTTGGTACCTTCGTACTCTAAGAGTCCTCTATTTTTTATTTACCCTCACTATGGATCCAGACTTTGTGAAAATTAGACCTTTGTTTGTTGTTTTCTTCACTGGTGGTACATCACCAGTTTTGACTTTACCCCTACAAGCCGCTATATTTTTGGCCACATCTTCATCAATGTCCTTCTTAGTGTCCTCCTCATTGTCATCACCATTTGACTTTTCCACTGGTACTACCTCTTCTATGGGCACTTCAAACTCAATCATAGCCTTTTTCTTCAGAATCTTCTTATTTCTAGTATTGTATTTACTCTCTACTAAGGCCTCTTCCAACAACTTTTGAGAACTCAATTGAGTCTCATGAACTTTAGTGGCCTTGGAAGGGAGTTTGGTTGTAGTAAATATCCTCTATTTCTTGACCTTCCAATGTAATGTCTTATCATGACTATCTATATGTTATTCATCAACAACCTCTTTAGTCACTTTAGGACACATTTTCACAATGAAATATTTCTCCTCGTCATCTAAGGGGCCATTATTTTGATGTCTAGTAGCAAGGGATCTCGAAGTGTCATCCTACTTGGGAAGAGAAGGGGTTCTTATGCCTTTGGGTAGCTCCTCGCTCAGATTAGTCAAACCTTGGATGACCATTACTTCACTAATATAAAGAATATTGAAAGACATTTCTCTTTCAGTTGGCAAATCTCTATCGAACATTAGTTCGTCCATGACATGACTCTCCTGATGAATCTATGAACCAGGCCCCTCAGATGCAAGACCTTCAAAAAAAGAAACATATTAAAGTTCCTAGGGACCTGGTTGAGGAGAAGGTTTAAGAATGGGCTATGATTTTTTTCAAAGAAAATAGAAGTAAATAGAGTTTCTACAAGTATAACATTTCTTACTATTTTTGGAAGAGAAAATAAAGATGTAGTTTTAGCTTCTATAGAGATGGAGAGAAAGAGATCACTAGGTGATCAAAGTGTTGTAAAGATTAGGATCATTAGGCGATGAGAGAGAAATGATAGAGGTGTTTTGGGATCATTTTGAGAAGGAGAAGAAAGAGATGATTAACACATGGTGACCAATTTTTGTGAATGTTATTGTGTTTGAGAGAATGTGAGGAGTGAGATGGCACTAGGGAACTAATGCTGTAAGAGATTAAGAAGAAAGAGAGAGAGTCTAATGTTTAAATTGAGGGGAGAAGAAATAGTTTAGATTTTAAGAAGTGGAAGTAAGAAGACGTGTCCAGTCAGATATGTGTGATGTTTGGGATGAAAAAGGTATTTTACAGCTTTCAAACAATGCGGGAATAACATGTGGAACACTTGACTTAATTCAAAACTCTTTTATTAAATTAGCAAGGTATGATACTAACCTTAAGAGGGAACTGGTCCCTACTTGATTTCTAAGCATCAGTGCCTGAGTTTGTCTCACCTTTCCTTTTAATCTTTTTTCCATTACCATGGGTGTATATCTGCAAAGATAAGATACTTAGTTAGACAAGTTCAATATTACTTCACATGGATACCTGCATACCAAATGATAACCAATTTGGAGGAATAAAAGATATCAAAATGGTTAGTTTGGCCTTATAAGTCCCAACTTCATCTGATTCCTTTCAAACTGGTCCTTGCTAAGTGCTTTGGTCAAGATGTCAGCTATCTGGTCCTTATTGTTACAAAAGATCATTTTGATTAATCCTTTCTCCACATTTTCTCTAAGAAAATAATGTTTGATGTCTATGTGCTTGGTTCTCTTGTGCTGTACTAGATTCTTGGCCATGTTTATTGCACTAGTGTTGTCACAAAACAAGGGAACACCTTTTGACAAGATTCCATAGTCTTCAAGTTGTTGTTTGATCCAAAGCAATTGAGCATGGCATGAAGCAGCTACTATATAGGGGTGGGCATGGTATGGTATATACTGAATTACCATACTGAACCAAAATTTTTGATAGCATGGTTTTAGTATTATGGTATTTGGTATGGTATATGGTATACATTTTAATTTTTTTTGGTAAATGGTATACATTTTAATTTTTTTTGGTATATGGTATGATTTCGGTATTTACAAATGACATACCGAAATATCGAGTACCATACCCAAGTATATATAGTTACATAAGTAACTTTTATACACACACAAATATAATACTTAGTATTAGTATAAAAATATTTATACATTGAAACTTTTGCTATTCTATCTTGATTGAAATATTTTTTTTGTGTAACTGAGTAACAAAAAGAATTGTTTGTACTTCTTTTTCAATATTTCTACATGTGTAATGTGTATTTATGATACAATTAAGACTGCTTTTGAATATTCAAAGTAATAATACTCTAGTATACGAGTATATATTGTCAAAGTTGTACAAACTATGGTTACCGATTACCATACTGCAAAATACTGAAATCAAATGTCAAAATATCAAACCATACCGAATTAATATGGTATGGTAATGATATAATGATTTTAAAAACCGAATACCAAAATTACCATACCAAAGTTTCAAATGCCGTACCATACCATACCATGCCCACCCCTAGCTTTAGCAGTGGAAAGAGCGACTGAGTTCTGCTTCTTAATACCCCAGGAGATCAAGAAGGATCATAAGAAGTGAGCCATTCCTGAGGTGCTCTTTCTATCAGAGACCCTTTATAGTCTGCATCATCATAACCGACCAAATCAAAATTGTCAACAACAGGATAGAGTAGGACCAAGATGGAGGTACCTTTGAGATGTCTTAAAATCTCTTTAGCAACCTTAAAATAGGATTCCTTGGGACATGCTTAAAATCTTGTACACATCTCTACATTAAACACAATATTAGGTTCGATAGAGCAACGAACTAATGATTTCCCTATACATGGTCTCATTTACAGAGGGATCATGTTTATCTAAATTCAACTTTAATGAGGTCCTTATGGGAGTGCCAATAGGTTTGGCATCCTTCATGTGAAATATTTTTAACAATTCCTTGATATACTTTTGCTGACAAATAGTGGTACCACTTGGAATCTTTTTATTTGAAACCCAAGAAAGAAATTGAGATCTCCCATCTTACTCATCTTAAATTCACTGCTCATCAGCTTGTCAAACTTATCGCATAAGAAAATGGTTGTAGCTCTATATATGATATTATCCATACAACCTGTACAAAAGTAAATTTCTTCCTCTGACCTTTAAGAAGAGTGTGTTGTCGATCTTTCCCTTCTTAAATTCGTTATCCAGATGGAATTTAAAGAGTCTTTCATACCAGGACCTAGGTGCTTGTTTCAACCAATAGAGAGTATTATCAAGCTTAAATATGTGATGTAGGAAATCAATATCTTTAAAAGCAGGGGGCCGCTTCACATAAATCTTTTCTTTAGAATTCCATTATGGATTGTATTTTTTACATCTATTTAAAATAGTTTAAATTCTATATAGGAGGAAAAGGGAAATAAGAGTTCTAATGGCTTCATTTGAGAAATAGGTGCAAAGGTTTCATTATAATCTATCCCTTCTTCTTGATTATATCACTCCACAACTAGCTTTTCTTTGTTCCTAATGGTATTTCTAGGTTTATCAACCTTCTTCACATTTACCCACATGGTCCCCATAATATCTCTGTCAGTAGGTTAAGGGACCAGGTATCATACCTTGTTTTCTCAAAATGATGCAATTTTTCTTGCGTGGCATTTATCCAGTCAACATCTCTTAGAGCTTCTTTCATATTTCTTGGATAAATTTGAGACAAAAATGCTGAGAATGCACATAATTTTCTAGCTCAATTCCTGGTTTACATCCTAAAGTCTAAAGGAGAGAGAAGATTAATACTTCTAGTGAGTAGGTGTAGTGGAATAGATACTAGTTCCCACAGAGGTGTTTCCTTGCAAAAACTGACGTTCCTCAGAACTTAAGTGGGGATCAAGATCTTTATCAAGGGATTATGGTCAACCAGGTTCCTGGTGGTCGAGGGGATCATCTTTGTCTCCATAAGCTGAACCTGGTCTCGTGAGTCTGGAGCCTCTCTTCTTGTCTTATCACCACCACCACCTGAATTGGTTGGAGCTTCAATAATCTCTTTAAGTTTAATATCATCATGGGCATGACCTTCTCCAGAACTTCCCACTTCATCAAACACTACATGCACACTTTATTTCGCACACTAACTTTTTTTGTTATAGATTTCAGGCCTTGCTATTTGAAGAGTGTCCAACAAAGATTTCTTCATCACTTCTGGAATCAAACTTTCCTAGGTCATTCTTTTCATTTTTTAACAAGAAACACTTACGTCCAAAGTCTTTGAGATAACTCTACTTGGGTTTCCTATTGGTTAGGAGTTCATAATGGGTCTTCTCAAGATAGACCTAATAAGACATCTGTTAATCGCATATCAAGCAGTGTTAACAACTTTAGCCTAAAAGTTCTTGGCTATTTCTACATCAATCAATATGATTCTAGTAATATCTATCAAGTTTCTATTTCTCTCTCCACAATACCATTTTGTTGAGGTGTTATAGGAGTAGAGAAGTTATGATTAATCCCAAGCTCATTACAAAATTCACTGCATTTGACATTTTTAAATTTTGTACCATGGTAGGACCTGATCCCTGTAATTTTTTCACTGTGCTTCATCTACACCTGCTTTGTAAACGTTACAAAATTGGAAAAGTTTCTACTTTGGAATTCAGAATCATAGTCCCAATAAACCTATAATAGTCATCAACCATGTCCAAAATGTACATTCCCCCCCTCTACTTGTGATTTTGACAAGTCCATGTGAAGAATCTTTAGGGGTTTAGAGGTACTCACTTGTTTCTTTAACTTGGTGAAGGACCTAGTCTACTTTCCTTTTACATATGCATCACACACCTTGGTACTTATAAAACTTTAACTTAGACATTCTATGAACCAGATGCTTACTCACCAGTTTGTTCAACAAGAAGCAACTTCCATGTCCTAATCTTTTATGCCATAATTCAATAACATCATCTTGCACACTAATACAAGTAAGATTCTTAGCATTGTAAGACCCTAGATAAGCTATATACATGTTTTTACTTCTCTGGGATATGAGGATGATCTCAGTATCTTTTAGACTTGTAACTGTACACTTATCAGACACATACTTTACCTTATTTTCTTTTTCACAAATTTAAGACATACTTAGAAAGTTGTATATGATGCCATCAACATAATACACATTTTCAATTGCATGAGTGAGATTTTTGCCAATCTTTTCAACACCTAGAATAAAATCCCTTTTACCATTACAATGGAGACACTACCCCCTTCATGGTATTTGAGCGAGAGAAAGTCTTTAATTCTTGCCATTTTCTATATATCAATGGTGGCTACATCCTCTTGATCCACCCTGAAGACAGTCATTTGTTAGCATTGAGAACCTATTGCAGTTTGAGTTCCCAGAAACATGACATAGAAAAGATAAGATTCTTTTTGGTCCAAGTAGGTAGTATTTTATTATGATTCTTTTTATTTAAAAACTTGCTCAATTTATTACTCCAGCTAATCTTTATGGACAAAATTCTTTGACATGGCCATTTCTGCCATAATGAGTGCATAATAATTGTCTTTGATAGAAACACACTTTCTATATCGATTATTGAAAAACCCTGGGTTTTGGCCCTTGGAAATTTCCTAAGCTTTGAGCTGACTGTCCTAGTGATGACTCACCATACGAGTCATATGGTGTGGATATGGGTCAAGGGACCCTAGTTATTAGGAGACCAGTGAATAGTAGTTGGGTTTCTATTATGGTAACGAGTTAATGGTACGGGTCGGTAGGTATAGTGATGGGTCATTCCTTCATCAAATCAGAAACTTAGTGAATTGACTTGGCTTTGAGTACGAGTGTCTTACTAAGAGCTGTGAGGATAGGTTACATCATTGTAAGAATTTGTATGTTGTCCAGTGTCAATCCCTTTGAATTCTCTCTTGGGTACCACTAGACCATACGAGTCGTATGGTTTGGTCACGAGTGGGGGTCGGGAATTCCTATAGTGGATAGTGCATGGATGCCTAACTCACTATCTTGGCAACGACTCAATGGTACAAGTTTTATGTTGTGCTCATGAGTCTCGGGGTCAACTCATAATTACCTGTGGTAGTTTTATAGTTTTAAGTTGGGGGAATTTCAAACATTTCCTCTTTTTAACTCCCTTTGATACCATAACATAAAACAACTTTGGGGGCTTCATTAACCTATTATTCCCAATCAACACTTTTAAAAATCTCTCAAATTCTCTGTTCAAGCAAGAGGATATGATTTGGTTGAATGCTGTCACTTTTCTGGATCATGTCATTTCTAGTGCAGGGATCATGATGGATCCACAGAAAGTTGCAGAGGTTAAGAAGTAGCCATGACCGATGACTCTAATTAATAATTCAAAGTTTCTTGGGTTTAGCTGGTTACTATAGAAGGTTTGTGGAGAGATTTTTTACTATAGCTGCCTCGTTGACTAACTTGACTCAGAAAAAGGTAAAGGTTTTATGGTCTAATTCTTGTGAGGGTAGTTTTGAGAAGCTTAAGGTTAAGCTGACTTCGGCTCCAATTATGACCTTGCGTGAAGGCACTAATGATTTTGTATTCTATTATGGCTTGCGTGGGGCTTGGAAGCATTTTGATGCCACATGGCAAGGTGATAGCTTATGCCTCTAGATAGTTGAAGGTCCATGAGAAGAATTATCCGACTCATAACTTGGAATTATTGGCGGTGGTATTCATGTTGAAAATCTGGCATCACTATCTATATGATATATATTGGATATCTTTTCTAATCCTAAGAGCCTATAGTATGTGTTTACTCAAAAAGAGCTGAACCTCAGGGAAAGGAGATGACTTGGGCTGCTCAAGGATTACGACATGAGTCTTCACTACCATCCAGGTAAAGTTAATATAGTTATTGATGCTCTTAACAGGTTATCTATGGAAAGTTTGGCTCATGTGGATAAAGGAAAACGGGAGTTGGTAAAAGATATTCATAGAATTCGTATCTTAGACTCTGAAGGTTTTCTTGAAGGTGTCTCCTAGATACTTAATTTGAAGTTGATCCCACATGCTGATACATTTACAATTTTAGGTTTGCGTGGCTTCATAAGAAAAATCATATCTAGGTGTGGGAACGTTGAAATTGTGAGTGGATTTTTCCTTTGAAAAGAGAACTTTGATATTTATAGCACCTTCTGAACGCAAGAAAACTTGAGGGTGTAACTTGATCCATATTTCATGATCAAGATATTCAACGTATTTAGGTGAGAATGCCTTTTTTTTCCTCTCATTTTTTCTCCCTCTTTTTATAGGTGAATGAAAAGCTCTTTCTCCAGATGATGCGTTCTATTCAAAGGTGATAATATTATGGTGCAAAGGGATAGATACCTATTTCCACCATAAACAAGGTAATAAGAAAACGCAATTTCATGGCAATCTTATGGCGCCCACAGATGGCTACTTGTCCCCGCCCTAAGAAAAGGTAATTTCATGGTAATATTATGGTGCCTACTCGTCTCAGCTCTAAGAAAAAGTAATTTGATGATAATCTTATGGTGCACAGGGATGGCTACTCATCCCCGCCCTAAGAAAAGGTAATTTTGATGGTAATCTTACAGTACATAGGGATGGCTACTCATCCCCAATCTAATAAAGGTAATTTCATGATAATCTTTTGGTGAACAGAGTTAACTTTGGCTACTCATCTTTACTGTAAGAAAAGGTAATTTTGATGGTAATCTTACAGTGCACAGGGATGGCTACTTATCTTTAACCTAATAAAAGGTAATTTCATGATAATCTTCTGGTGAATAGAGTTAACTTTTGAAGATTCTTTTGTACCTATCATTGTATGTCAAAGATTTATACCTACTGACTTCTTCCATTATTGTATTTTAAAGAAGAAGTAATTTTCAAGCACTACACCTCCCCTCCGCTCGCTGGTCGATATGTAAGTTTGTGGCCTTCTTTGAAGAAACCATTTCATGGTGAATTAGACTTTAGTACAAAACCCTAATTCTAGTTAGTCATTTAAGTTATTCTCCCTTCAAGCGCCGGATCATCACCATATCAATATTATAACTTTTTTTTCAAGCGTATGTCATTGTATAATTCAAAGAAAGATACATTAAGGTGATGCAATAAAAATTGAGGGAAAGTACTATCATATTCCTGGGTACTGAGAGTGGACTGAGGATATACTCAACAAGAGCCAAGAAATTCTAAGAATGGAATAAATTTAAGATGTTATTTATGAATTAATGTTCACTTATAACCATAATTCAAACATCTTTCAAGCATTTTATGAAGCTCGGTGCCCAAAACAAACGCACTTCTCACGTCAGTTGAGGAACTATCTATTTCTTTATGGGATTTGTATATTCTTGGAGGCTTTCCAATTCAAGGTATTCTTTATGAAGAAGTAGTGCTTGAGCCACATAACTTGTATGATTAGATAAAAAGAAGGTAAGGTATGTTTCTTGAACTTGTGAATACTTATTTGCGACCTTTCATAACCTTAAACGTTCTAGCAAAGTGAATAAAATTTTGGTGAAAAAATTTTCAAGGTATGGCCCTGCTCTGCCAAGGCAGGAAAAGAAATTTCCTTTCCTTAAATTGATATAAAATCCTAGTGGGGGCTTACCGAATGCACTAAGATGGTCACATACTGACGAAAATATATTCTTTGAGCTTAGAATGAACCATTATAGAAGAGATGACAAATATGTGACAACTTTCTTGGCTTGTTAATTGTGAGCTTTTGTTTTACAAATACGGAAGGTGAATTTATTCGTCCTGGAACCTTCAAGAGGGAAAACATGATAGCGAGTGGGTGGAGCAATATCAGTATTCGCTACCATTTATAATGCACTAAATAAGATCTTTTCTTCAGCACAACTTGATCAAATCAAGGTTTATTTCCCTATTCACTATGTGTATGGTTCGATTGTTCACTATTTTCAGACTAACTATCCTTTTCCCATGGGACATTTGTTCCTACCATGGTGATATACTCCGTAGACGGCGACATATGATATTTTGACAGAAATAATGCGAGAAAATATGTACATAATGGGGAGGACGTGGCTTGGAACTCTACTATGCTGGACTAAGTGCACCTTTACTTTCATGTGGATAATGAAAATGTACCAGAATTGGATTCGAGCTACTTCATGAGTATTCATTTCAGATATCTCACACTTAGGTGCAGAAATTTATTTATAATTGAGCCATATAGTCCACATTTCTTTAGCCGATAGTTGGAATTTTATTAGAATATTTTGGTTATCATGAATAATGACATTTGCAATGCCTCTTTAAAAAAAGGACTAATATTTTTATGGATTTTTACATTGAGTTGATCTACTTTATGGGCAACTTTCCCTTTAATTTTTCCTAATGTAGGCAAGTTATTTGGAACTGACTATCAAACTTAGTGGAAAAAGACTCATGGAGATTTTCTTAATCATCACCTACAGACTTTGGTGAACATTTTTGGGATGGATACTGCAACACATTTGGAAGGTTCTGATGATGTGCCTATAAGAGAATTCCTTACTACTGATATTCCCCCTTCTTCGAATGTCAAGCTACTAGAGCAACACAAAATTGAAAGATCTCAACTGCCTTCAGCGGTATCCAAGGGAAAGATACCTACTCAAGCTACTCATGTCTCTAAAAGGTTTCCCCAAGATAAAGGTGAGAGTAGTAATAGAGATCATTATTAGAAAATAGTAAATGTACATTTCGACAATATGGGAGGTACTATTCCACCTATAATTGAAATTCGTGATGACACAAATAACCTTTTGAGGTCTACATCAACTTTTACCAATGAGCTATGGTTGAGATATTCATTTTTTCAAGTGTATCTCAATGAATTTTTCTTCTAATTAATCCCTAATTTTTTTTAGACAAATAATGTTATAGCGTTGCACTGAGAAGGGTCACACGATAATGGTGAGTCTGTGTCTGGACCAGATCTGGTTAAACCATATTTGATAGATAAAATAAGAAAAAGGCCAAATTTGTTTTCTTGTAACAAGGTTAAAACAACCCTGGATTCTGATATCTGTAAGCCCCCAACAACTTCTAAGCCTGTATTTAATAGAAAGAAATTTGTTCTAGATGCTTAGAAAAAATATATCTATACTCTTTGGACCATAATTCGAGGCAAGCTTTCTAAAGGTGGTGTTGATTTCACTTCTTCTCTTGAAGATGAAGTCCAAGTAATTATCAAGGAACTGGATTGTATGGACATGGATACTTTTTCCTTGAAAAGGTTGTTGCGCGACTTCTTTGACCTTGCTACTTCATATGACTGAGCATGATCAACTCTTCATGATATGAATGTAAAAACTGTGAGAATAGAATTATTTCTAGGAGCAGAAGAACGTCTCTCAAATACCATGATTTAAGAAGATAAAAAGGTTGAAGTAGCATCCTCCATTCATCAGTTACTAAAGAATGTGAATAAGAATATAAAAGAATTATATAGAATGCTGGAGGTTTTAAAAGTTCTTTCAACAACTGTCGAGAATGAAGCCAAAAAAGTGAGGCTAGGGTCTTTAGTTGTAGCCAAGGAATTTGATGCATGCTTTGATGTAGATTTATCAAATGGTTTAGAGTAGAGTAAAGAGTGTTTGGAAGCTATGCGCCAAGACTTAATCAATTATAAATTATGTCTAGATTAGCTTCTCTTTTCTTTCCTTCATTTATTCCCTTTATTGATATATTGGACAATTTCATGATAATAAAGTTTCCTTTTATTTTTATCTCACATTATTCAATTTTTATTTTTCCTTGATTATGCTTTAGTACTTGATTTTCTCTTCGTCATTGAGTCAAAAGCCTCAATAATTCAAACTTAATATATCTCACATGATGATGAGAAGATGGATAAATAATGGAGATACCTCTTTTTTCTTGACAATAATGTCTACCATGTCAACTCTTAATATGTTACTTATTGAAAGATCCCAACTTTCAAACCTTGTTAACTCAAGACTTCAATTCACAAACTTGGCAAATTTTGGGGACTCTAAATACTATTGAAGAAAGAATTTTCCCCCATCGAGCCATCAACACGTAGTACAAGACTGAAGATAGATGAAAAGAGTACTTGTACACTTGAATTTCATGTAAAGATGGAACATATATTTTTTGACACTCATGCAACTGATCTTAAAATAAATCCCAAGCGCCTACATACCTCAGTTAAGAAGATCAAGTCACAATATAGTTCTGGGTTTGTGTTTTTATATTATTTTTTTGTGTCCTAAATTTTGTGTAGGTCGCCTCTTTCGAGGTTTTTAACCTAGAGGACTTTTTGTTGAGCTGTACACAATTCATTCTCTTGCAGTCTAGGAGTAGATATGCAATTTATGCTTGTGCCTTAAAGAGTGTCATCTTCTTTCAAGGATAGTACGTCTTCAAAAACTTGGCTTTGATAGGGATAATTTTTATGGCATCTACATCGATAAGCTTGTAAGTACCATTTGAATATGCCTCTTGTATGACATATGCTCCATGCCACTTCAAGGTGAATTTATCCCTAGTCTTACAAGAAGTAATAATGGTTCTTCTTACTACAAAGACTTGGTATCCAACTTGAAATCACCTCGAGCAAACTCTTTTGTTGAAAGAATGAGATATATAGGCTTAGTAACATTCAAGATTTGTTGAGCCTTCAGCCTCTTCTCATTAAGAGATTCTATTTTCTTAAGATGTAACTTAGCATTTTTTTCTTCAGAGAGCCTTTATTGAATAGCCAGACATAGGAGGGTATTTGACGCTGAAGTGGTAGGACTGCCTCAACTCCGAAAGCAAGTGAGTATGGGTTCCTTGCGTCGGTGGCGATAAGTTGTCGTATATTCCTACAAGGCTTCTTTTATTCATTCATGCTAGTCTCATTTGGACATAGAGACAACTTTTTTTAATAGTTTGCATAGTTTCTTATTAAATGCTTCAACTAGAATGTTGGTGAAAGCATAGTACATAGAATATTTACGCTACTTAAAACCAAAGAGATAAACAAATTTTGTTCATCAACTTTTTATCGAATGGCTTTCCATTTTCTTATGTACTGAGGGATTTTAAACCAGTAGATGATATTCACTCAGATGAAGTTTGCAACATTTTCCTTCTTTACTTTGTTGATAGCAATAGCTTCATCCCATTTTAAGAAGTAATCAATCATGACCAACATGTAAAGTGTCCACTAAAGGATTTTAGTAGTGGTCGAACAACATCTAATCCCCAAGCATTGAATGGCCAAGATGCTATAGTTGGGTGTAATACTTCAGGAGGAGGATGTATGAAATTTGTATGAAATTGATAAGTTTTGCATCTTTTAGCATAGTCCAAGCAAAGTTTCACCATTGTTGGACAATAATACGCTATTCTTTTAATGTGAAAATGGAACTTCAATCCAAACTGATGAGATCCACAAACTCTCGAGTGAGCTTCTTTCAAAGCTTGAACTATTTCTTTCTCTTACAAATATTGCAAGACTATTCCTTTAAATGATCCTCTGTATAGCGTTTCTTTTTAATAAAGAAAGTGAGGTGCACGATGAAAAATGTCAATCATTTTTCTTGGATCCTTTGAAAGTATCTCATAACACAAGTATTAATGATGGGTTATCGACAATCTTTCTTTATGACTTTAGATACAGTGATGAGGTAATCAATATTGTTTTTTATATATTTATCCTTATTAAGTGGCGTTACTACCCATTCTTGGAAGATTGTAACTCGTGTCTGATTCAGAAGTGTTAGGTTAAGGCTAAAGCAACCAAGGCATCAACTGGCTTATTTTATTTTGTTGGAACATGCTGGAGAGTCATTTCTCCAAGCCATCCTATCAACTTCTGAGCATAGTCCTGATATGGGTATAGCTTAGCCTTTCATGCTTATAGCTTCCTAAAAGCTGTTTGATCACCAATTGAGAGTAACAAAAGACTTGTAAATGTATATGTTTCTTATAGACACCCATCTCAAGTCAAAGTACTAGCACTTAATATTCAATAACATTGTTGGAGAAATGATTTATCAGGGTAAAAGAGTACGAAATAACCTCTTCTTGCGGAGTGACAAACAATACGCCAGCACCAACTCCACCTTAATATATGGCACCATCAAAGTACATCTTTCATGGGGATCTAATTTCAACAACTATTGAATCTTCATCTGGAGGTTCATTTATTAGTTTCTAATCATTAGGTATCGGGTGGTCTGCCAAGAAGTCTAATAATATTTGTCCCTTTACATTTATTTGGGGAATTTACACGATCTCAAACTATTAAAATTGAAGGTACTACCTTAAAAGTCAAGCACTAGGGACTGGTTTTGACATCACAAATTTGATAGGATTTTTCCTAGACAAAAGATGAATGACATGGGCTTTGATAGGATCTAATCATGATACTTGGGTGTAGTATTTGTTGTATAACTAAAGCATGCTCCCCACATGTTTGAAAAAATGCTTATGTGAAGATAATAGAGTCAATACAGCATGGTTAGCAAGAAATCCCCCATTATGTATACATTCATGTAAGCCAAGTGTTTGTTAAAAATCCTTATTGAATGATTTATGATATGTTGTATGCATTCCCATTCACGTGTATTCCTTAGTGAACTTTGAGATATTGGTATGCACTTCCTAGACCATTACATGTTCATGATATATAAGTGATTGGTGAGATGTCGTATTGATTATGTTGTGGATGATAGCCTATTGTCATGTCATATATGAGTTGTCCTGTTTTATGATATTTATGTTATCAAGTCCTGGGGGTATTTAATACCCAAAATTTAGTTACTTGTATAGAGCTGAGTCAGTCTCAAGATAATCTCAGTCGTGCTATGCTCAGTAGAATTCAGACGGTTATAGAACTTAAGGAAATTCAGTGATCTCAGTATAAGTGCAATCCAGTCTCAGTATCAGTCTAATCTGACTTAGTATTTAGTTTTGACTCAACAATATTCAAAACTAATCAGTAATCAGTATTCAGTAGTACTCAGTATTATTCAGTATTCAGCTTAGACTTTAGTGAGACTCAGTAGGCTAACAAGAACTCAGTAGCATTTAGCCAGATAGTATAATCCAAGTAGCATTTTTTCAGATAACGGAACCAAGTGAACTCAGTCAGATCAGTCAAGAAATATGAACAGTAATAGATTTAGCTCAGTCTAAGTTCAGTTAAGAACCAATTCAGAGTCCTTTAGTTGGGAGTAGGAACTGCACCGAGCAAGTGCAGGGATGACGGCTTCCCTGTTAGGGAGGTAGAGTCGTTAGTAACAGTCCTTGAAGTCTAGAACTGCGTAGCCAGTGCAGGACCAGGAGCCACCTGTTAGCATAAGGCTTGACTATCATACTACCTTAGGCTTGACTTTCTGTTCAGGGTCACCCATTAGAAAGGCTTGACTATAGTAGAGGTCTTTACCCGTGGCATGGTATTGACACCCTTCCAGCTGGAGTTACAGGTTAGACCTCACTAGTTCAGATTTGGGGCATGTCGGTTAAGTGAGAACTCCCACAGTTGTAGTTTCAGTATCAGTCTTTAGAGTATAACTCAGAAATCAGGACTGTCAGATACAGTCACCTATCTTAGTAAGGAACTTAGATAGTTCTATAGATTCATGGACCACCCGCTAGATAGGCCTGGTCTTACATAAAGTTAATCAGTATCAGTACTAATAGATCCAGAGATCATCCGTTAGATAGGCCTAATCTTAACCTCAGTCCATCATTTCTATTATTAAAAGATTCAAAGATCTTCCGCTAGATAGGTCTGATCTCAGATAAAATCATTCCTTACCATTATTAGTAGATTCAGAGATCATCCGTTAGAGAGATTTTATCTCAGATTTAGTCAGTCGATAGTAGAAAGCTCGGAACTTAGTTATTGATATGAGTAGATTCAGTTATTTAGTATTCCAAAGTTAGTAAACTCAGATATCAGTATTAGTAGACCCAGTTATCCGTAAGTCAATATTCAGAAACCAGTATTCAGAGTTCGTATTCAGTGTTGCTGAGATTCCAGTTTTGGGTTGTGCATTCATGCGTATATCTCCATTCAGTATTCTCATGTTATTCAGCTAAGTAATGTTCATGCATAAGCCCTTGCATTCAGCCTTACCCCATCTAGCATACCAATACATTTAAAGTACTGACATATACTTTTCTACGCTATGGTATCTTATACCATAGATTTAGATGTACGGGATCCAGAGCACCCATAGCCGTCCAGACTCAGTCAGCAGCAGTAGACATAGTAGTGAGTCCTCTTCATTTGAGTATGATTCGTATTTTATTATTGCATTAGATTTGGTTTATTTTTAACAGATGGAGTTAGTTGGGGACATATCCCATCAACTCCATAGTTCATATAGTTTAGAGGCTTTTCGGACAAATGTATCAGTATTCAGTTTTTAGTTTTGAGTATTTTAGATATTTTGAACCTTATTGCAAGTTTCCGCCAGTTTTCCATATTTATTTCAATATATTATGCAGTGCTCAGTTACAGGTACCAACAGAGGGTTAGTTTGTGGTCCTTCGGGATCATGAGCACCGTGTGGCATTTCAGTTCTAGAAAATCGAGATGTTACAACTATTTTCTTGAGCTAATAATTCTTTAACTGACCTTTTTTGTTCCATGATATAGAGTATCAATGGTTTTCCAGGTATGCTAGCCTTTCTTGAAGTTAACTCGTAAATGTTTTGAGACTCGAGAATCTTCAGAATTACATCGACCTTGACCTGATCAATTTCAGTTCCTTAGTATAGTACAATGAATCCAAGAAAGTTTTTAGAAGTAACTCTAAAGACATATTTCAATGGATTAATCCAAAGTTGATAACTTCATAGCAACTCGAATACCATTCTTAGGACTTTAAAATGGTTGTCTCTCTTTCTTGACTTCACCATTAAATCATCCACAAAGAACTCAATATTTTTATGGAGTGGGGCATCAAAAATATTTTTCATAGCCCTTTGATAAGTAGCAATAGTGTTCTTCAAATCGAAAGGCATCACCTTATAGCAATAAATATCTTTGGGCGTACGAAATGTAGTGATATCTTCATCTTAGTGCCATTCAGATTTAGTTATAGCAAAATGAACCATCTATGAAGGACATTGACTTATATCCAGTGGTAGCATCAATCATCAATTCTATAATGGGAATTGAAAAATCATCTTTAGGGCATGCATTGTTGAGATCCCTAATGTCGACACAAACTTAAATTTGCCCATTCTTCTTCTTCACAAGAATAATACTTGAAATCCATGTGGGGTATTTAACTTCACAAATAAAATAATATTCAATGAGTTTATTAACCTCATTTTCAATCAACGTAACTGATTCTAACCTAAAGCTCCTTTGGGCTTGCTTAATAGAATAAGCACCATTCTTGATCGCCAACTGATAGACTGATACTTTTGGATCTAAGCCAAGTATCTCCTTATAACTCCAAGTGAAGACATCCATATATTATTTGAGTATATCTATATTATCTATTTATTCATCTATTTTATAGAAAATTACTCAAGTTAGTTGGTCTTAGATCTTCATTAGTGCAAAGATACTTCCTTCAAGTGATCTATTGTGGTCTTCACTCCTTTTTCAAGTTATGATGGAGTCTCTCCAGTATCTTTACCCTCTTAAATATCATCATCATTGATAGATATATGGTAAAATTTGGAAATATCTTCCATCTGTTCATCAACTTTCATTTGAGATGAGACACTATTCTCATTTTGAGTTGTAATATGATATGAGTAGCCTACACTTTCTTTACCTTCCTCACATTTCTTGGTATAAACCAGAGTATAAGCCTTTTCTTTTAACACTTCCTTGTATGAAACCATAAGTTCTATCTGTGCACTCATTCTAGATGGAATCAAACTTTGGAAATCCTTATTTATCTAAGATGAAAGTGCATTATTGTGTTTAGATAACATCTTTGATGATTGCTATTTTCATATTTAGTGGATCCAACATCTTAAACACATAAGTTCTAGTAGTTGATTATTTCAGTTGATCAAAGACAGAAGGCCTTTTTTGGAAGTCATAGACTTTTCTTCTACATTGATCATGTTATTAACTGCCCTTCTTATAGAGATGCAAATCGGAGGTGTTGGCATGTACCCTATGCCTTCATGTGCTTGCCTGGTGGAAACCTCTGATGGGATTTTCACTATCTTTGATAGTTTATTTGGGTTATGTAATACCCCATATAGTTTCCAGGTCTCTGGACAGCCTACGACTCATTCTTTAAGTCATATAGACTCATACGAGTCGTATGTGGCAGTCGTATCTAAGACAGTATGTTTGAGTTGACATTCTATTCTAGGTACGAGTTGACCCTAGGAGTCGTCAAGTAAGGTATGGTTTGTACATGGTAATATGTAACTAAGTAAGTGTGAGGTGAGATGTTTGGGGTACGAAAGGGTGAATGCTAATTGTTAAAAAGGGTACGAGTCGTACGAATCCAAGACATAAGACATCAGTGTAGACTCTTTGAGGTTATATCCAAGATATGAGTCATGGATACTAGTCATATACTAAAGTACGAGTCATAAGTTCAACTCATATGATGACCAATGTATACCATTTTGATTCTGCCTAGCTTACGAGTCAAGGGTCCAATCTTACCCTATCTTACGATTCGTATGATTGACTTGTACCTGACAGGGAACGTTATTACCTATGAATTTTTCCAGGTACTTTATGTATTTTCCCACTCCCCTAAAAACCCAAAACCATGATGTTTTGGCTTCATAAGGAGTAGTACAAAAGACCCCAAAAGCCCCAATTCACCTCATAAGTTCTAATTTCATCAGAAACTAATCAAAGGAATGGTTTCCTCATATTTTCTCATGCAGTTGAGGTTTTCTCAAGAACAAGAACAACTTCAAAAGATTTTTTCCAAAGCTTCTACTTTAGGTATATGGGTTATTCATCAGTGGGTTCCTTTCACCTATTAAGTCCCAAAAATCTTCTTTGATTTAAGTATGAAACTTTACAATGATTTAGTTCAGTGAAATTCATGAAATTAACCATGTTTCCCCATTAATTTTATGTTCAAGTCATGATATTAGCATTTTCATGTAAATTATGGTTCTATATGACCCAAACCCCAAACTTATATGTCATGATTGGTCAATAACAAGTCAAATTATTAAATTCATGTATCTAACCCTGTAAACATGATTCTTTTTTTTACGTTCACTTACTCCCATGTTGTAGTTCATGAGATTATAAATTATTTAAATGCATTATGTTTTGGTTTCCCCAAAGTATGACTTCCTATGAATATTTTAGTAATGTTATCATATTTATAGTATCATTTAGTATTGGTGGGTTATGAACACCCAATACCTATGTGTTTACTTACGTTTCAGATTTTCTATTAACAAGTAAGTTAAATTATGATCTTTGTCATTTTAGTCAGTTATTATGATCATATTGAACACTATCAGTTGTAATGTTCAGTTGAACTTAAGTAGTACCAGTGTCAGTTCAGTTGAGAGTAGGATTTAGCACCGAGCGAACCCTGGGATGGGGGCTTACCTACCAGTAGAGGGTGTAACCCTTAGTAGCAATCCCTGAGTTCTAATACTACGTAGCCATCATAGATTTGAGAGTCTTCCTGCCAGTTGAGGGTTGACACATATCTCATATGAGCACCTGCCAGTAGAGGGTGACTACCTAGTCCTTCGGGATAACATTTAGTGGACTTAGTACAATTCAGGTTTACATGATCAGTATACAATTACCAGTAAATCAGAATTTCAAACATCAACTAATCATAATTCAGTAAATAAGAAATCAGCTATACAACTATCAGTCATTCGGTTAATCATATCAGTTCAGTATATCCTTGTGTTCAGTCATGCATTCATTATTTTGTGTTCATGCATTCATGTCCAGTACTTTCATGATCCTAGCTTATCCCTACCCCTTATACCAGTATATTCAATGTATTGACCATATACTATCTTTGCGCTATGTTTTCTTATAACATAGGTTCAGATGTGTAGTTCCCCGATCACTCTTAGCCAGCCCAGCACAAATCTCAGCAGCAATAGTGGTGAGCCCTCATCCATTGAGGACGTTATATTTTCATTTATTTATAGTACTTTTATTCAGTCAGTCAGTTAGAGTTAGTTGGGTTCTTGTCCCTTTAACTCCTCATGTCTTAGAGGCTTTTAGATTTTTCTCAAAATAGATATTCAGACAATCGATTTATTTCCAGTCTATTCAATATTTCAGACATGTTGATTTATATTTAAGAATTTTAGTTAAAAACACCCTATCTATTTATATTTATTATGTGTTGTTTTATTATCATTTTATTTAGTGCTCATAACAGGTACCAGACCATGGGTTAGCTTATGGTCACTTATGATCATAGGCACCTTTGTTGTGACTAGGGGGTAGCCTTGGGTCATGACAAAACTTGGTATTAGAGCCTAAGATTCTAAAATTATCCTAGGGAGTTTAAAATCTGTGTTGAGTAGAGTCTTTGGATGGGTGGGAAGTGCGCCATACTTATGGGGAAGAGGCTATGAGTTGTTTTTAGGAAAGTTTCCTTTCTTTTAGTATTCGTGTCGTGTAAAAGAGCATGAGCTCTACTGAAATCCCTTTCTCTGATTCATCCTTTATTCATTTATATAGAACACCTCCTAAAAGAACCAATGAAAGAAGGAACAGGGATCAGCCTACACCACCTGTTCAGGAAGATCCCCTGAATGACTATGTCTCTCACACCAAGTTCAGAGCCACTTTCACGGCCTTAGGCCATTCTGTAGCTGCTCAGAACAACCAATAGGCTATTTTTCTAGCTAATCCAGTGAAAAATACAGCTGCAACCAGGATTTTAGATTTCACTAGGATGAATCCCCCTTTTTTTCGGATCTAAGTCTGAGGAGGATCTATAGGAGTTTATAGATATGGTGCAGAAAGTAACAAACATTATAGGTATCATGTCAAGTGAGAGTGTAGACTTTTTTACATATCAATTATAGGATATATCTCACACCTGGTTTAACCAGTGGAAGTAAAATAGGGTTGTTGAGCAGAGCCTATAGAGTGGTAGGAGTTTGCCACAACTTTCTTAGACAGGTTCTTTCTTCTAGAGTTGGGGGAAGCTAAGGTTCAGGAGTTCATAACTTTAAAGTAGGGTAGTATGAGTGTGAAGGAGTACTCACTCAAGTTCACCCAGTTGGTGAGGTATGCTTCTACTATGATAACTGATAATAGGTCCAAGATGAGTAAGTTCGTATATGGGGTAGCCGATAGTGTGGTCAAGGAGTGTAGGGCTGCCATATTGATTAAGAAGATGGACTTGTCTAGACATATGGTCCATGATCAGTAGATTAAGGAAGAAAAGTTCAAGGAGAGGGAAATGAGGTATAAGAAGGCCAGAATAGTTAGCTTTAACTTCACTCAGCCGAAGTCAGAAGGCGATAACTGTTCTTAGTTTCGTCAAAAATTTTTAGCTCCAGTTTTATCTTCAGCCAGTGTACCGGTGACTAAGTTCAAACAAGATAATTGAGATGGAGTGCCAGGATCTCAGACTCAGGGGAATGTAAATAGTTGTCTTACCAATTTGATTTGCAGGAAATATAGTAGGAATCATTAAAGAGAGTGAAAAATAGACAGTGATGGATGTTTTGGTTGTGGCAAATTGGGATACAAGATCAGGGATTGCCCAATAGTTGGTCAGAAGGGAAAAGAATATCATCAACAAGGTCAATCCAACTTTTTGTCATCTCCAGCAGGTCACCCGACTCAGCAGGGCGACGCCTCCAGTGCTACTAGCGGTAGAACAGGCTTTATGCCCTCCAGACCCGGCATAAGCAAGAGAGTTCTTCTGACATGTTTACGGGTATGTTGCAAGTTTTCTATCTGCATGTGTGTGCTTTGTTAGACCCAGGGGCATCACTTTTTTATGAATCCTTATATAGTGGCCGACTTCGGTATCAGTTTTGAAATATTTGTAGAGCCATTCTTAGTGTCTACCCTTGTAGGTAAATCTATTATAGCCAGATGAGTATACGAAAATTGCCCTATCACAGTATCTCAAAATTTACTTTAGTTGATCATGTGGAGTTACAGATGACTAATTTCTATGTCATTATCGCCATGGATTGGTTCCACTCATGCTATGCCTCAGTTGACTTTATAAACAAAGTCATTCAGTTCCAGTTTCCTAATGAACTAGTTATCAAATAGAAGGGCAGTATTTCAGTGCCTAAGGGTCAGTTTATTTCCTATATTAATGAAAGAAAAATGATATCCAAGGGGTGTATATATCATCTCATCTGAGATAAAGACTCAAATTCTAAAACTGTGAGTCTTAAGTCAGTCTCTATGGTAAGAGAATTTGCAGATGTATTTCCAGGGGATCTTTTTAGAGTTCCTTTGAAAAAGAAATTGACTTTTGAATAGTTCTCCTTCCAGTACCCAGCCTATCTGTACTATGCCTTATAGAATAGCTTTAGATAAGCTTAAGGAACTAAAAGAGCAATTAAAAGAACTCTTAAATAAGGGTTTCATTAGGCCTCATATTTCCCCATTGGGCATTCTAGTCCTTTTCATGCGTAAGAAAGACAATTCTCTCAGAATGTGCATCGACTTCCATCAGTAGAATAAAGTTATAATCAAGAATAAGTATCCTCTTAGAGAATTGATTACTTGTTTGACCAACTTCTGGGTGCCAGTTATTTCTCTAAGATAGACCACATATATAGCTATCATCAACTTAGAGTTAGAGAATGTGACATTCCAAAGATAGCTTTTAGAACTCAGCATGGTCACTTTGAATTTATGGTTATGTCTTTTGGACTAACAAATTCCCCCACAGCTTTCATGGACTTGATAAACAGGGTTTTCAAATATTATTTGGACATATTTGTCATAGTCTTCATTGATGATATAATAGTTTACTCCCGTAGTAAAAATGATTATGCAGACCATCTGATAATTGTGTTGTAAAACCTTAGAGGTCGTTAGTTATTTCCTAAGATCAATAAGTGAGAATTTTGGTTGAGATCAATAGCTTTACTTGGTCGTATAGTTTTCGATGATGGCATTTGAGTTGACCCCCAAAAGACTGAAGCAGTAAGAAACTGACCTGAACCTATCTCTCCATCAGATGTTAGAAGTTTCTTGGGTTTAGATGGCTATTACAGGTGGTTCATTGAATTTTTTTCTTCTATTTCTTCCCCTATGTCTCAATTGACTTAGAAAAAGATCAAATTTCAGTGATTAGATTTCTGCAAGAATAGTTTTCAGGAGTTGAAGACTCAACTCACTTTCACCCTAGTCTTGACCTTTCCAGATGGTTCAGATGGGTTTATAGTGTACTGTGATACTTCTAGAGTTGGACTTGGTTGCGAGCTAATATAGATAGGTAAGGTGACAGCATATGCCTCAAGACAACTTTAACCCCATGAAAAGAATTACCTAACCCATGATTTTGAGCTGACAGTCGTGGTTTTTGCCTTAATAATTTAGAGGCATAATCTTTACGGGGATTCATGTTGATGTGTTCATAGATCACAAGATTTTACTGTATGTGTTCTCACAAAAACCTGAATCTTCATCAGAGAAGGTGGCTTGAATTATTAAAAGACTATGACATGAGTGTGTTGTATCAGTCGAGCAAGGTCGTGTAGTGATAGATGCCCTTAGTAGAGTGTCTATGGGTAGTCCAGCTCATGTGGAGGATGAAAAGAAGGAGTTAGTCCATGAGGTTCATTATCTTGCTAGGTTAGGTGTTCGGTTAGGTGATTCAACTGAAGGTAGTATATGGGTTCAGAATGGTTTGGAGTCTTCTTTGGTTGTCGAGGTAAAAGAAAATCAAGATAGGGATCCTAGTTTGGTTAAGTTTAAGGAGGAAATTTGATATCTGAAGGTAGAGTTTTTCTCCCAAGGAGGGGATGGTGTACTTCGTTGTCAGGGAAGATTGTGTGTTCCATGTGTTGATGGTTTGAGATAGTGAATCTTAGTAGAAGCATATAGTGCATGGTATTATATTTATCTAGGAGCCACTAAGATATATCGTGATTTACGAATAATCTACTATTGGGGTGGTATGAAGAAAGATATTGTAGGGTTTGTGGCTAAGTGTTCTAACTGTCAGCAGTTTAAGGTTGAGCACCAAAGGCCTATGGTACTCTTCAGGATTTCAGTATCCCCATGTGGAAGTGGGAGGTGGTAAACATGGATTTTATGATAGGGTTGCCTCATAAACACTGCTAACATGATTCGATATGGGTCATTGTAGATAGAATGACCAAGTCAGCCCATTTCTTGACAATTCATACTTCGTACTCAGTCGAGGATTATGTTAGACTATATCTCAGAGAGTTGGTTAAGTTGTATGGGATTCTATTGTATATAATTTCAGATTGAGGTACTTAGTTTACCTCTCACTTTTGGAAAGCTTTTTAGAAGGGTCTTGAAACCCAAGTTCATCTTAGTATAAATTTTTATCCTTAGACCGACTGATAGGCGTGGAGGACCATTCAGACTTTATAGGACATATTGAGGGCCTGCATTATTGACTTTAAGGTTAGTTGGGATGACCATTTGCCTTTGATTGAGTTTGCCTATAACAATAGTTATCGCTCCAATATTTAAATGGATCCGTTTGAAGCTCTCTATAGGAGGAGGTGTATATCTCCTATTAGTTGGTTTGAAGTAGGTGAGGCTGCTTTAATAGGACCAAATTCAGTATTTGAGGCAATGAATAAGGTTCATTTAATTCGAAAGAGGCTGAAGAAAACCTAGAGTCATCAAAAATCATATGTAGATGTGAGGAGAAGATATATTGAGTTTGATGTTAATGACTTCATTTACTTGAGAATTTCACCTAAGAAAGGGGTGAAGAGGTTTGGTAAGAAGGGGAAGTTAAGTCCTGGTAATATTGGACCATATAGAATTTTGATCCATTGTGGGAAGGTGACTTATGGGTTAGAGTTACCTGCGATTTGGCGTCAGTACATCCAGTGTTTCGTGTCTCTTTGTTAAAGAAATATATTGGCGACCCATCTTCAGTTGTGCCTTTAGAGAGTGCAGATGTGAGAGATAGTCTCTCCTATGAAGAAGTTCCTATTGAGGTCCTTCATCGTCAGATTGAAGGTTGAGGAATAATGAAGTCCCCTTAGTTAAGGTTCTACGGCAAAATTAGTCTGTTGAGGGAGATACTTGGGAAGCAGAAGAAGAAACAGATATGCGAGCCAAGTACACTCATTTCTTCTCCACAAATTCAGACTCAGCTTGAGGTAACAATTTTCCATAGATCAACTCTCTTTTGTTCTCTATTTCAGCAATGTAACCATTCTCATGTCATTTCATGTCACAACCTGAGGCTACCCCCTAGCCGTGACGACGGTGCTTATGGTCACAAGTGAACACAAGTTAACCCATGAACAGGTACCTGCTGTAAGGACTGAATAATATACCGATAATGAACATATGCGGAAAAAATTGAATAAATCCATAAGGTTCAAATACTGAAAATGTGATTTAAATTATAAGTCTTAACATCTGATGACATACTGAAAAGAATGATCAAATAACTGATAAACTGACTAACTATCTGAACGACTAAAATATCTGAAAGCCCCTAAATTGATTGAAGAGTTGATGGGATAGGCCCCAACTAACTCCAAACTGAACTAGCTAAAAAGAAATACAGAAATACTGAAGTAACATAACAGGTCCTTGATATATGAGGACTCACCACAACTTCTATTGCTGATACGATGAACTATCTAAGCATGGTCAGGAAGCTGAGCGTTCGAACCTATGATATAAGACATCATAGTACAAAAAAAAAGTATGTGATCAGTACTTTGAATGTACTGGTATATGGGATGAGGTTAGGCTAAAATGCATAGGTTCATGTGAATGAAATAATGACTGACTGAATAACATAAGATAATTGATGCATAAAGGCATGAAACCTGTAAAATATGAGAATGTATGACCAAGCATATAACATAATACTGAAATAGTCTATAAACTGAACTATTGAAATCTGGTAATTAAACAACTGATGAACTGCATGCTATGGTCAAGCAAACCTGATCTGAATTTTGTACTACATACAGAACTGAGATTGTGAGAAGTATCATCTAACTGACATGCCCCAATTTGAGCTAAGTGGGGTACAACCCGTAACCTCAATTGGAAAGGAGTCAGTACCGTGCCACCGGTACTAACAATGGCTTATGGATCCACTAAACTAATATCCTAAAGGACTAATAAGTCACTCTCATCTGGCAGGTATTCATAATGAGATGTGTGTTACCCTCAACTAGCAGGTAAACACTTTATCAACCCTCAACTGGTAGGTTGATATCTCTAACCTACGCTGGCTACGTAGTTTTAGAACTAAGGGACTACTACTAAACGTCACATCCTTTACTGATAGGTGGGACCCCATCCCTACATTTTCTTGGTGCTAAATCCTACTCCCAAGCAAACCGACACTAATTACTGGATAGAACTAAGCTTAACTGAACAAACAACTGATCATAAATAACTAGACTGAATGATTATGCTCATGGTATATCTGAATTCATTCTGAAGGTACTGAAATTATGTAAACAGTTAAGTATTGGGTGTTCATAACCCTTCAACACTGAATGAAAATAACAATAAGGACACATGAAGCTTTAAAAACCATAGTAAAGGATTATTTCTCAAAACCCAACATTTAGACATTTCATCAAACACATGGGAGTCATGAATTTAAGCATGGGAATGGGTAAAGCATGTGATTAAAAAGATAGTTACAATACTAAAACTATAAATTAGGAATTTAACATGAGGATTTCAATACTTAAATCATATAAGGGCTCATTTCATCTAAAAACACTTGTAATCAAAATCAATATCAACTTCATGGAGACAATTCATCATAAACATGTAAAAACTCATAATTTGATATCAAGAGGGGATTCTTGAACTCCAGGGGTGAAAAAGGCCCATGGATGAACATTACACATACCTTAAACCTTAAATCTTGAAAGAGAAACATAAATCTTTAAGCTTACTTGAAGATTCTTAGATTTGGAAACTTAATTTCTTGATTTCCTCGGAGATAAAGGGATGGAATTTGATGAACTTGGGGGTTGATTAGGGTTTTTTTAGAGGAAATTGGAGAATATGAGCAAATAATTTCCTAACCAATATTTTAATTTGTGTTTTTATGAATTGGATTGAGGAAAAAAAGACTCAATTGCCTCTCAGAGAGTTAAATTTTAAATGGAATGCGGATTAAAGGTCCACTACAAAGCGATGAAGGGCTCATTACTATACCCACCACGACGCGCCACTATCGCATTGAGGTACTGGAATTGAAATCTAAACACGATCCAATCCTCGTACGAAAAATCCAAAACTTCCCCTAGACATGCTCCTTACACCCTTGAACATGAATTAACTCAAAAGACCTTCATCTCGAGGTCGGGATGACCAACTTAAAAATCCTCAAAGTGAAGAGGCCAAAAATAAGACTAAGTCTCCCACACTTAAAGAAATTTTCAGGCTTTAAGCCTCTCATGCATGCAACTAAGAGTTGAACTAAGCTAACAAAAGTATGGGGTATTATAATATCTCGCACTTGAGAATATTCGTCCTCGAATGTGACTGATTAAGCTAAGAATACTGGGAAAACTGAGATTATAACTGGACATGCATAACTGAAAACATGGTTACTTGACTAAGTCTGAAACATAATACATGAACTAATCTAATTCGTGAATGCATGCAATGACATGAGAATGATTATAAAGCTGAAACTGAGAATGAAAAAGAAACAATTGAAGGAAAACTGTTACCTTAAGCTGAGTTTGAGTTTACGGAGACAAGATGAGGGTAGTCGGTACGCATATCTGCTTCTGCTTTCCAAGTGGCTCCCTCAACGGAATGATTCCGCCAAAGGACTTTGACCAAGGGAACTTATTTGTTCCTTAGTCTACGAATCTGACGATCAAGGATCTCGACTGGGATTTATTCGTAAGAAAGGATATCCTAAACATCTGTTCTTTCTTACGAAACTAAAACAACTAGATCACCAATACACTTCTTTAACAAAGAGACATGGAACACTGGATGCAATGATGCCAAATATACAGGTAACTCGAGCTCGTAATCTACTTTCCCAAAATGGCTCAAGATTTTGTTAGGGCCAAAATATTGAGGATTAAGTTGCCCCTTTTTTCCAAATCTTTTCACCCTCTTCATAGGAGAGATTTTCAAATACACCAAATCCCCAACTTCAAACTCAAGATCCTTTTTTTTCTCACATCTGCATAGGATTTTTGATGACTTTGGGCTGTATTAAGCCTCTCCCTAATCAACTGAACCTTCTTCATTGTACCAAACACCAAATCTAGTCCTATCAAGTAGGTCCATCCACCTCAAGCCAACCAATAGAAGATCTATAACTCTTCCCATAGAGAGCCTCAAAAGGAGCCATCTGAATACTGGAGTGATAACTATTATTGTAGGCTAACTCGATTAAAGGTAAGTGATCATCCCAACTACCCTTGAAATCAAGAACACACGCCCTCAACATATTCTCTAGGGTCTGAATGGTCCTTTCTACCTGACCGTCTGTCTGAGGATGAGAAGTTATACTGACATGAACTTGGGTACCAAGACCCTTCTAAAAAGCCTTCCAATGGATGAGAGGTAAACTGAGTACCTCTATCTGAAATAATAGACAATGAGACTCCATGCAACCTAAATAACTCTCTAACATAGAGATTGTCCTCGGCTGAATAAGAAGTATGAACTGGAAAAAAAGGGATAATTTGGTCATTCTGTCTATAATAACCGATATCAAATCATGATGATGATGCAAAAGTGGAAAACTCATCACAAAATCCATGTTCATCTCTTCCCACTTCCAAGTTGGAATGCTAAACTCCTGCATTGTACCACTAGGCCTCTGATGTTCAACTTTAACCTGTTGATAGTTAGAACACTTAGCTACAAACTCTATAATATTCCTCTTCATACAACTCCACTAATAGCTTTCTTGTAAGTCACGGTACATTTTAGTGGCTCCTGGATATAAAGAGTAATACACACCATGCGCTTCTACAAGGATTCTCTATCTCAAACCATCAACACATGACACACACAGCCTACCCTGACATTGCAACACACCATTTCCCCCTTGGGAGAAAACCTCTACCTTCTGATCTCTAACTGATTTCTATAACTTAACCAAATTGTAATCCTTATCATGCTTCTCTTTCACTTTGGCAACCAAAAAGATTCCAAACCATTCTAGACCCATACACTACCCTCACCTAAATCAACCGACCTAAAACCAAGTTTAGCAAGCTGATGTACATCTTAAGCTAAACATTTCTTATCATTCTCAATATGAGCAACACTACCATAGACAATCTACTGAGGGTGTCAATCACTACATTGTCCTTGCCTGAATGATACAACACACTCATATCATAATCCTTCAATAACTCTAACCACCTTCTATGATAAAGATTTAAATCTTTCTATGAGAACACATACTATAAACTTTTGTGATCTATGAACACATCAACATGAACCCCATAAGGATAATGCCTCCAAATCTTTAAGGCAAAAATAACAACTACCAACTAAAGGTCACGGGTAGGGTAATTCCTTTCATGGGGTTTAAGCTATCTAGAGGCATAGGATGTGACCTTACCTTTCTGCATCAACATATAACCAAGTCCGACTCTAGAAGCATCACAATAAATAACAAATCCCTTTGAACCATCTAGCAAAGTCAAGACTGGGTCTGAGGTGAGTTGAGTTTTCAACTCCTAAAAACTCTTTTCACAAGAATCTGACCACTAAAATTTAACTTTCTTTTTAGTTAACTGAGACATGGGGGATGCAATAGAAGAAAAACATTCAACAAACCGTCTGTAATAGCCAACCAAACCTAAGAAGCTCCTAATATCTGATAGAGAGATGGGTCTGGGATAGTTTCTCACTACTTCAATCTTTTAAGGGTAAACTCTAATGCCATAACTGAAAATAATATGGCCAAGGAATGCTACTGATTTTAGCCAAAACTCGCATTTAATGAATTTGACAAATAATTGATGTGGTTTAAGAGTCTGCAATATAATTCAAAGATGGTCTGCATGATTATTTTCACTACGGGAGTAGACAAGAATATAATCAATGAAGACTATGACAAACATTTCCAAGTCCTTGTTGAACACTCTATTCATCAAGTCCATGAAAGCTATTGGGGCATTCATCAGTTCAAAATACATAACTAGAAATTCAAAGTGACCATACTGAGTTTTGAAAGTTATTTCTAAAATGTCACATTCACTGACTCTGAGCTGATAATAGCCAGATCTGAGGTCTATCTTAGAAAAATAACTGGTACCCTGAAGTTGGTTGAACAAGTCATCAATCTTGTGGAGTGGGTACTTATTTTTTTTCGTGACCTTGTTCAACTGACGATAGTTGATGCACATTCTGAGAGAACCATCCTTCTTATGCATGAAAAATACTAGAGTGCCCCATGGGGAAATACTGGGCCTGATCTAAGAGATATTTCAACTATTCTTTTAACTCTTTTAGCTCAGTTGGAGCCATTCAATAGGGCAAAATAGAGATAGGCTGGGTATCTAGAAGAAGATTTATTCTGAACTCAATTTCCCTTTTGGGAAGAACTCTGAGAAGATTTTTAGGGAACACATCTCAAAATTCCCTTACTACTAAAACTGACTTGACTTGGCATCTCAGAACTAGAGTCTTTAACTCTAACAAGATGGTAAACTCATCCCTTAAAAATCATTCTTTTTGCCTTAAGATATGACATAATTTGCCCCCTAAGCACTAAAGTACTACCCCTCCATTCAATAACTGGTTCATTAGGAAAATAAAACTGAATGACTTTATTTCTATAGTCAACTGAATCATAGCACGAATAGAGTAAATCCATGTCGAGAATGACATCGAAATCAATCATCTCTAGTTCTACATAATCTACTAAAGTGATTTTCTGAGATACTGTAATCGAGAAGTTTTTGTATACCCATCTAGCTATGATAGACTTACCACTGGGGTAGACATTGAGAAAAGATCTACTAATATTTTGGGATTGACATCAAAATTGACAGCTATATAGGGAGTTACAAAATAAAGTGAGGCTCTGGGGTCTAATTAAATATACACATGAAGATGGAAGACCTGTAACGTACCCATAACCATATTAGGAGATCTTTCCAGATCATGACGGAATTGAAGTGCTTATAATCTATTCTGGCGCTAACCACTGGTTGCATTGGATGTGACACCCTGCTGAGTCGAGCGACCAGATAGAACTGGAGGATGATTATAATGACCCTGCTGACCACTCTTTGGGCAATTCCGACTCAGTGGCCTGGCTTGACACTCCCAAAACACACATTACTTTTGGATCTACACATACCCTAATGATTCCTACTACATTTCTAGAAAAGAGGATTAGTACGACCACTGTTCACACTACCTTAGGACTTAGAGCCAGATGCTCTATACTGATTGTTATTCTGGAACTTTGGAAATAGGGTACTAGCTAAAGATGGAGCTGGGGCTAAAAACTTCTGACGTAACTAAGAATGGTTACCCCCCTCTGACCTAGGTTGAGAAAAATTAAAGCTACCTATTCTAGCCCTCTTATCCTCTCTCTCTCTCTCTCTTTCTCCTTAAGCTTCTATTCCTCAATTAATTAAGCATAAACCATAAGCCTTGATAAGTACATCTCCTTAATAGACATAACAATCCTACACTCCTTGACTACACTATCAGCTACACCAGAAATAAACGTACTCATTCTAGACCAATTATCATCCACCATCGAAGGAGCATACCTCGCCAACTGAGTAAACTTAAGTGAGTATTCCTTCACACTCATATTACCCTGCTTCAAATTAATAAACTCCAGCACTTTAGCTTCTCTCAACTCTAATGGAAAGAACCTGTATAAAAAGGTTGTGGGAAACTCCTCCCACTCTACAGCCCCTGCCTCAGCACCCCTATCTTTCTTCCACTACTTATACCACGTATGAGCTACATCCTGCAACTAAAATGCATCTAACTCTGTACTCTCACTCAAAGTGACACCCATGATATCGGTCAACTTCTGAACTATATCAAAAAACTCTTGCGGATCCTCCTCATACTTGGATCTAAAAAATAAAGAGGGTTTTATCAGGTGAAATCTTGAATCCTAGTTATAGTTATATTTGCCACTAGATTAGCTGAGGTAATAACCTGCTGATTATTCTGAGCAACTATTGAGTGAGCTAAGGTAGTGAGTGCAGCTCTGAACTCGGCATGAGAGACGTGCTTATTTAGGGGATCTTCTTGAAAAGGTAGAGGTGGGGGCTGATTTCCATTTATTCTTCTGTTGTTTCTTTTGGGAGGCATTATCTGTAAACGGTAGAAAGAATGAGTCAGAAAAAGAGTTTAAATAGAGCTTATGCTTATTCGCACCACATGAATACTGAAAGAAGGGATTTTTCCTAAAACATCTTGTAGCCTCTTGTCCATAAGTGTGGCGCACTTCACACCCATGCACCAGACTCTAATCAATGTACCTTTCAGACTCCCTAGGATACTGTAAAACCTTGGGTTATGATACCAAGTTTTTTCACGACCCGAGGCTACCTCCTAGTAGCGACAACGGTGATTACGTTCACATATGACCACAGGCTAACCCATGAGTTGGTACCTTATATGAGCACTGAATAATATATTGATAATAAATATTTGTGGAAACAACTAAATAAGGACATAAGGTTTAAATACTAAAAATATGATTTAAATGATAAGTCTGAATGCCTGATGACATACTAAAAAGAATGATCAAATAATTGATAAACTAGCTAACTGTCTGAATGACTAAAATATCTGAAAGCCATTAAACTAACAAAAGAGTTGATGGGATAGTCCCCAACTAACTCCAAACTAAACTAGCTAAAACAAATGAGAAAATACTGAAGTAACATAATAGATCCTCGACTTATGAGGACTCACCACAACTTTTACTGCTGATAAGTTAAACTGTCTAAGAGCGGTCAGGAAGTTGAGCATCCAAACCTATGATATAAGACATCATAGTATGAAGAAAAGTATGTAATCAGTACTTTGAATGTACTGGTATATGATATGAGGTTAGGCTGAATGCATAGGTTCATGTGCATGAAATAATGGTTGACTAAATAGCATGAGATAACTAATGCATAAATGGGTGAAATTTGTATAATATAAGAATGCATGACCAAGCATATAACATGATACTGAAATAGTCTATAAACTGAATACTGAAATCTGGTAACTAAATAACTGATGAATTGTATGATATGGTCAAGCAAACATGAATTGAATTTTATACTAAATACTGTAATACGACTGTTGGAGGTATCATCTAACCTACATGCCCCACTATGGGAGGTATCATCTAATTAACATGCCCTAATCTGAGCTACGTGGGGTCCAACTCATAACCCTACTTTGAAGGGTGGAAGTAACCTGCCACAGGTACTAATAATGGCTATGTGGATCTACTAAACTGATGTCCTGAAGGATTAATGAGTCTCCCTCATCTGGCAGGTGCTCCAATGAGATGTGTGTTACCCTTAACTGACAGGTAAACTCTTTACAAACCCTCAACTAGTAGGTTGATATCTCCAACCTACACTGGCTACGTAGTTCTAAAACTAAGGGACTACTACTAAAGGTCACACTCTCTATTGGCAGGTGAGACCCAATCCCTGGGTTTGCTCGGTGCTACATCGTACTTCTAACAAAATTGACACTGATTATTGGACTGAACTAAGCTTAACAGAACAAACAACTGATCATAAATAACTTGACTTAATAATAATGCTCATGGTATATCTGAATTCATTCTGAAGGTACTGAAATTATGTAAAAATCTAAGTATCTAGTGTTTATAACCCTCTAACACAGAATAAAAATAGCAATAAGGACACATGGAGCTTTAAAAATCATAATAAAGGATCATTGCTCAAAACCTAACATTTAGACATTTCATCAAATACATGAGAGTCATGAATTTAAGCATGGGAATGGGTAAAGCATGTGATAAAAATATACTTACAATACTAAAACCATAAATTAGGGATTTAGTATGAGGATTTCAATACTTAAATCATATAAGGGCTCCTTCCATCGAAAAACACTTGTATCATAACTTGTGATCCAAATTAATAATAACTTCATGGAGACAATTTATCATAAACATGTAAAAACTCATAATTTGATATCAAGAGGGGATTCTTGGACTCCATGGGTTAAAAGGTCCCATGGATGAACATCACACATACCTTAAACCTTAAATCTTAAAAGAGAATCACAAATCTTTAAGCTTCCTTAAAGGTTCATGGATTCGGGAACTTGATTTCTTGGTTTCCTTGGAGAAAAAGGGATGGAATTTGATGAACTTAGGGCATGATTAGGGTTTGTTTTTAGAGAAAATTGGAGAATATGGGCAAATAATTCCCTAACCAACATTTTAATTTGTGTTTTTACAAATTGGATTGAGGGAAAAGGACTCAATTACCCCTAAGAGAATTAAATTCACAATTGGAACGCGGATTAAAGGTCCACCGCGACTTGATTAAGGGCTCATCGCTATACCCACCGCAACGCACCACTATCGCAGTGAGGTTCTGGAATCAAAATCGAAACGCGACCCAATCCTCATCCAAAAAATTAAAAACTTCCCCGAGACATGATCCTTACACTCTTTAACATGAATTAACTCAAAAATCAATATCTCATGGTTGAGAAGACCAATTTAAAAATCCTCAAAGTTAATAGGCCAAAAAAAGACTAAGTCCCCAACACTTTGTAAAAGTTTTAGTCTTTAGGCCTCTTATGCATGCAACTAGGAGCTGAACTAAGATAAAAAAAGTATGGGATTTTACATTTCGTGTATTAAGTTTCAGTATCAGCCGTTCCATCATGTTTTATGTTCATGAGTATTTAGTGTAAGCTTTCAGTTTTCCTAGTATCTCAGCTTACCTAGTTTCATTCGAGGTTGAATGTTCGTAAGGGGGAGATATTGTAATACCCCATGTTTTTCCTGGTCTCTGGAAAACCTACGACTCATCCTTCAAGTCATATAGACTCACATGAGTCGTATGTGGCAATCATATCCAAGACAGTGTGTTTGAGTTGACATTTTGTTTTAGGTACGAGTTGACCCTAGGAGTCATCAAGTAAGGTACAAGTCGTACATAGTAAGATGTAACTATGTCAGTATGAGGTGAGAGGCTTTCTATCTGGGGTACGAGAGGGTGAATGCTAATTATTAAGAGGGGTATGAGTTGTACGAACCCAAGTTATAAAGATATCAATGTAGATTACTTGGGGTTCTATCGAAAATGCGAGTCATGGATACTAGTTGTATAGTAAAGTACGAGTCATAATTTCCACTCGTATGATAACCAGTGTATACCATTTTGATTCTTCCCAGTTTACGAGTTAAGG
Organism: Capsicum annuum; assembly: GCF_002878395.1. NCBI lineage: Eukaryota > Viridiplantae > Streptophyta > Magnoliopsida > Solanales > Solanaceae > Capsicum > Capsicum annuum. The sequence continues at coordinate 21,074,772 of NC_061112.1, read as the reverse complement.
GACCAATCATAACCTATCTTATGAGTCATATGAATGACTCGTACTCGACTGGGAACGTTATTTCCTGCGCATTTTTCTAGGGGCCTTTTGTAGTTTCCCACTCCTTTAAAAAAAGTCAAACCCATGTCATTTTGGCTTCACAAGGGATGGTATAAAAGACCCCAAAAGCCCCAATTCACCTCTTAAGTTCCAATTTCATTAGAAATAAATCAAAAAAATGGTTTCCTTCTTTTTTCTGAAGTAGTTAGGGAGAATGGTTTCTTTTTCTTTCTCAAGTAGTTAGGGTTTTCTTAAGAACAAGAACAACTTCAAAAGATTTTTCCCAAAGATTCTACTTCAGGTTTATGGGGTATTCATCAGTGGGTTCCTTTCACCCATTCAGTACCAAAAAACTTCTTTGGTTTGAGTATGAGATTCTATTCTTTACAATGTTTTAGTTTAGTCAAATTCATGAAATTAACCATGTTTCCCCATTAATTTTATGTTCAAGTCATGCTATTAGTATTTTCATGTAAATTAGGATTCTATATGATCCAAACCCTAAACTTACATGTCATGGTCTGTCAATACCAAGTCAAATTGTTAAATTCGTGTATTTAGCCTTGTAAACATGATCCTTTTTTTCAAGTTCACTTACTTCCATGTTGTAATTCATGAGATTATTAGTTATTTAAATGCATTATGTTTTGGGTTCCCCAAATTATAACTTCCTATGAATATTTTGGTGATGTTTTCATATTTATAGTATCATTCAGTGTTGGCGGGTTATGAACACCTAATACCTATGTGTTTACTTGAGTTTCAGATTTTCTATTAATAATTAATTAATTCATTATCCTTGTCATTTTAGTGAGTTATTATGATCATGTTGAGTACTATCAATTGTAATGTTCAGTTGAACTTAACTCAATACCATTTGCAGTTCAATTGGGAGTAAGATTTAGTACCGAGTGAACCCAGGGATGGGGGCTCACCTGCCAGTAAAGGGTGTGACCCTTAGTAGCAATCCCTAAGTTCCAAAACTATGTAGCAAGCGTAGGTTTGAGATTTTTTCTGCCAATTGAGGGTTGACACATATCTCATATGAGCACCTGCCAGTAGAGGGTGACTCCCTACTCCTTAAAGACACCATTTAGTGGATCTACATAGCCAGTGTTAGTACCCGTGATAAGGTACTAATACCCTTTCAACTGGGGTTACAGGTTGGACCCCGATTATCTCAAATCGGGGCATGTCAGTTACATAATACCTCTCACAGTTTTAGTCTAGTTAATCAGACTCAGTACAATTTAGGTTTACATGACCAGTATACAGTTTCTAGTAAATCATTATTTTAGACACCAACTAATTATTATATAGTAAATAAAAAATCAGCTATATAGCTATCAGTCATTCAATTAATCATATCAATTCAGTACATGCTTATGTTCAGTCACGCATTCATCATTTTGTTTTCATGCATATGTCCAGTACTTGCATGATCCCAGCTAGTCCCTATCTCTTATACCAGTACATTCAAAGTACTAACCGCATACTTTCTTTGCGCTACGTTGTCTAATAACATAGGTTTAGACGTGTAGTTCCCTAGTTTCTCTTATCCATCCTGGCACACATCTCAGTAACAGTAGTGGTGAGTCCTCATCCATTGAGGACGTCATATTTTTGTTTATTTATAGTACTTTTATTCAGTCAGTCAGTTGGAGTTTATTGGGGGCTTGTCCCTTCAACTCCTCATGTCTTAGAGGCTTTCAAATTTTTCTCAGACTAGATGTTCAGACAATTGGTTTATTTCCATTATATTCAGTATTTCACACATGTTGATTTATACTTCACCATTTCAGTTGAAAACACTCTATCAATTCATCTTCTGCATGTGTTATTTTATTATCTATTTATTTAGTGCTCACAGCAGATACTAGACCATGGGTTAGCTTACGGTCACTTGTGACCGTGGGTACCATTGTCATGACTAGGGGTAGCCTCGGGTCATGACAGGATCAAAGCCTTCTTTTGTATGCTTCATAGGGTGTGTTATATATTGTGGAAGATTTTGAGCCACAACCTTGAGGACGAGTTTATTGCGTCAATCCTCTTGATTAGTAGTGTTATACCTCCTAGTATCTTGGGCATTGGATGGATGATCTTTCTCTTTTTTTACCTTTAGTTCATAGTAGGGAATAGGGGTTGCCTTTCTTTTTGAGGGGACGATGCTTTCTTTATTCAATGTGGTAGGAGGCTTCTTAGTGATAACTTTTTTGATAGACACCACGACCTTTTTAGCTGCAAGATCATCGTACTTGGTTGTTGTGACATCATTAAACTTTTTTCTCATTTACAACATAATTCTTCAAGTAAAATTTTGCATCAGCAAAGTGTGACTCAGCTTCAGTGAATGGATTATCACTGATGACTATTTTTCTTCTACTCCACATTCGAGATAATTCAAGCATTGATAGTAAGAGAATGAGATAATTTTGTTCTTGTGTACCCTAGGTCTACCAAGAAATATGTTGTATGAATACTTGGCACAAATTACATGTATCAATGCATTTGATCACAAATCTTCCATACAAATTCCTGACTTGATATAGATCCTATGGCCCTTTGACCCCCTTGGTTGAACCCTTGGATTATCAAACGACTTCCAGTAAGTTTATCAGTTATGATGCCAAATTCTTTTATTGTGCGAATAGGAAGGATGTTCATTTCAAATCCCTCATTTATCAAGATTCCATTTATCTTCTTTCCTAAAACTTGACCCACCATGTACAAGGGACGGTTGTGTAGTATTTCACCAAGCAGGAGATCGTCATTTTTAAATATGATTTTTGTATAGCATACATATATTTGTTGGATAAGAGGTTCAGTAGGATTTTCATAGGATGAAAGAACTTCCATGGGTAGGTTTTCAACCTTTCCCCCTTCTTTGCGTATTAAAGTAATATGCCTCAAGGTTGACTTGAGTCAACTTTGCGCGAAACCTACTTGGTAAGAATTCTTCCAAAGTCACAGGATGCCATGGTTTTTTTGGTGATGCTCCACTACCCCCATCCTCTTTGAAAGCTCAACCAACCTTTTTTTCTCAATTTGTTCACTATCCTCCTTCTATTTGGCTGCTCAGATGACTTTTTCTGTAGACTCATCTTCTTACGTCTGCACCTAGTCACCAAATTTTAACCTTCATCAATTTAAAACTCATTATGCTTTAATGGTTCCTTTTTATACTCTTCAAAGCATATTTGTACTAGATCAAGCAAGCCTAAAGTGATAGAAATTTGATAATAAATGGCCTTCTCATCATCAAAGAAGATCTTTTTCTTATTTTCTAGATGCATGATATTGTCTTTGAAGATAGTATTTCTCTAGAGAAATACCTATAAGTCTATGATACTTGTAATAGTTTGGGACATTAGTCCTTCCATCCTCATTGGGCCGCTTCATTTCTTGTACATCAATGAATTTATACTCATGAAGTTCGTTAAAAAATTTCAGCAATATTAGAATCAAAGAAGGCTATTTTTTTTGTACCTCCTTCAAAGTCAACTTCTGGTTTGGACTTGCCAGAGAAGTCATCTTCACTCTTTGCTTCTTGCTCACTTTTGAGTTGAACTTTATAGGAGACGCGTCGACATTTATGGATTCTTTGTTGTCATTTTTGGGGACAAACTTGTTCCATTTTCTATGTTCCTTCTTATTCTTTCCCCTTCAAAGATCATGTATATTCTTTACTACCTTTTCAAAAGAAAACATGCTCAATTCTATGTCGTGAGCACATTTCAATAACTTTTTAAAGGATTTGGTTTAATGCCTTGCAAGATAAAGATAAGCTCCCAGTGTATTCCTTAGATGCATATCTCTATTGTAGAAGTTCAACTAAGCTTGTCTTTGTAGTTTAGGCTCGCATTCTTCATCGATTGGTTAAGTAAATAATTGGATCATCTTTTCTTTGACGAGTATTTCTGATCTCTACCATGCACACTATACGCCTTATGCTATAGAAGTAATTCAGGAACTCATGCTCTAGTTGCTTCCAGCTATCAATAGAATTAGACTCAAGGTCCGTATACCAATTGGAGGTGTTTTCCTTGAGGAAACATACAAAATGTTTGACAAGATAGTCACCGTAGGTTTCAACATTATTACATGTCTCAACAAAGTGCACGACATGTTATTTTAGATTAAAATTTAGGGGGTTGATAGCCAGTGGGCATTTTGAAGCTATCAATCCTTGCAGTGTAAGGCTTGTGTATTTCAGGGAAGACTTGGTGGCAACATCATACTTTACTTTGCGGGTTCCTTCAATGAACTCTTTCAATTGATAAATTTGGATCATTCCCTTAGAAGAAACTTGTACCTCCTTGACTGATGGTGTTGGGAACTTCTAGAGCTTTCCAAGGAGCATGGCTAGAATCTCTATCTATTAAGACATCCATCAAATTTGAGCATTTTACTTTTGCATAAATTTTGTCCTACCTTCGATTTCCTTTGTCAGGTTCACAAGCTTCTCCTTCATAGATGAGACATCAGTTACCATTGCTTACATGATCATCAGAGACATCGGGAAGTAACACGGGTTATCACATAAGTTGATCTTTGAAATGCTCAGCTTATGTGGTGTAAGTGGAGATGATACGTTGGTTGAAAGGCCATTATTCTTTGTGCTATAGTTTCTTAAACCAAAGTGTTCAAGTAGAGCTAGAATCTTCTTAATTGTCTCTGCCACATTGCTTTATTTTTTGAAGCACTTGTTTGAGATTTTTCTCTTTTTGGGGTTGGAGAATCAAATATTGGAGTTGGGGCGGACGACGCTAACATGTTTGCTTTCCTCCTTATGACAGTTTCAAATCCTTTGAAAGTAACTCCAAGGATATTTTATACTTTAGTAAAGAATTTGGAATCAGTAGCCTTAGAGACAGTTGATTGAGAATTGACATTTTTGGAAGTTATTTCAGTGTTCTTGAACTTTGATGTTGAAAAAGTTGAGATAGGAGGTAGAGAACCTCCCACTAGGCGTGCCAGAATTTGTTAGACAATAAAGTTCGGGTAAAAAAAATAATAATCGGGATAAGAAAATATTACAACAATCATTTTATTGATTTCAAATGTGAATGTTACAATCTCTATGAATCCTTTGATTCTCCTTTTTAAATATAAATTCAAGGGCTTCAAGCTTGATCTTGAATTTGAAACTTGATTTGTGAATTTGATGGATTTTATCTTGATTTATACTTGAATTCAAGGGCTTTTGAGCTTGTCCTTGAATCTTATAGTCTTGATCTTGAATCTTGATTTGTGATTTGATAGGCTTGATCTTGGATTGTACTTGTACTAAAGGGTCTTCGAGTTTGTTCTTGAATCTTGATGAAATGATCTTGAATGCTTGAATTTGTAGAGAGATCTGCGGTGTTTGATCCACGAGCTCTCTTTTGCTTCTTATCAGAATTGTTGGTGCTTTTTCTGAATTATGAGACCCTTATTTATAGTTGTAGGAAGGAAAGAGTCATGATGAAGGTGAATTTCTTTTAACTAATTAGATTTAAGTGACATGACGCATTTTTATGGGCTTTTGACTTCACAAAGCTTGCTGCGTGATTTTGATATGTGACATGGTCCTATTAAATCCTTCACTTGACTTGGCATGCTACATCATTTCGTACATGATGCTCAATTGGGTCTCTAGAATATAAAGACATCTTGAGCTTAGCAAAATGAGCTCATCATTTGTAGTCCAATTTAATGAGCTGATACAATAAAAATTGAACTTTAATTAACTCCATTTATATTTGAATTTAAATAATTAATCCAATTATACTAATTCATCATATTTATTTGGACTAATATATTTTGAATTTTAATATGATTCAAATTTCATACGAATTTAAATTTATAAAATTTCATTTTACACACACGTCATGTTCCTTGAATTAATAGATGAATGATTCTGCTCCAATTAGTCAAGACACTCAAAAAAGTGTACATGATAGTTTCTTCTCCGTGACAACTACCTAATGGGAAATTGCAAAAATGACAGAGATACAGGAGGATCAAGATCAACCCTAATTATTAACGAGATATTGGACTTTTATCTCTCTTACCAAAACTTAAGAAAGTACCTGCAGTTTTTTCCCCATTATAGAATTTAACAAATAAAGAAAAAAAACATTTAAAGAACATTAGGTGAGATGTTAATTATGTTAATTAGGGGTGTCCAGACCAAACCGTCAAGTCAAACCGAACCGACAAACCAAACCAAATCGAGAAAAAAAATCGACTTATGATTTGGTTTGATTGGTTTGACGTTAGAAAAAAAATCAACCATTCTTGATTTGGTTTGGTGTTAACCAAAAAAAAGTCAAACCAAATCCGAATCAAACCGACATAATATATATATATATATATATATATATATATAATATTCGAACTTTTTTATACATAAAATATTAATCATAATCTACTTTTTAAATACTTTTTCAACTAGTTTTAGTAAATATTTGGGTCTTTAAGTTGTAATATTTGTCCATTAATTACTAATTAAATGATCGAAAACCCAATATAAACTTAAAACCTAAATTTTTCACTCTTCATCTCACTTTTTAGTTTCAAGAGAGTTTTTTCGCTCCTCATTTTTTCATAAATACGGTTTTTCATTAGCACATGAGTGAAAACATATTTGATCTAGTCTTCGATCACAATATAATTTTAAAAACTAAAGATTATAAAAGAAAATGAAAAAATCAAAAAACCCAAAAAGAAAAATGATTAAAACCTAAACCGAAAAAACTAATTTTATGTTGTTTTGATTTGGTTTATAGTTTTAATAAACCGACATGATTGATTTTTTTTTTTTAATAAAAACTGAACCAACCCGACCTATGTACACCCCTAATGTTAAAATTATTTGGCTGTTTTACTAAAAGTAATTATTTCAATTTAAAATGAAACGGAGAAAGTATGTAATAAACAATAATTAAAGAATTGTTATATGGTAAATAATGCATGAATTTTATTATATCTATAATCTATATCTATAATCTATAATCTATAATCTATAATCTATAATCTATAATTTATAATCTATTAAAAGTGTAAAGACCCTTAGAAAAGTGATTTGAACTTTTTATCCTTCATTAAAAGTTTATGCTTTAGACAAAATCATCATTTTATAATTTTTCTTCAATTATTATATCACTATATTATAATATTTAAAATTAAGTAATCCATATATAAAAGAAAAATATCTTTTGAAAACTTTTCCTTATAAAATACAAAAACAAACTAACTGCTATAAAGTTTCAAAAAAGAGAAAAAACCTTATTTTAAAATTTTGAGGAAAAAAAAAGAAACCACGTTTTTGTTATAAATGTATTTACATTATAGTGAATGTCTATCAAAATCTATCAAGATCTACTTTGATATCTATTAGGATTTGAAGCATTCGTCTTTTACTTAGACTAGGAGTAAATTTCCCCTATAAATAAAGGGGTTTTGTTTATTGTATTAAGAATTTGATGATCTCTCATCCCTCAAGAGAAGAAATAAGAATCACTCTCTCTATTCTCTCTACTTTTCTTCTTGTTCTTTATAATTTTATAACAGTTTTGTTAAATTTTGAAGAAAAAAAATACTTAAGTTTTCCAAAATAAAATCATAGTTGTCCTAAAGTAATTTTGTTTTTAAAAAAAATGTTCTTTCTTTTTTTTTTTTTAAAGAAAAGTTTCCTTATAAATCAAAAAGTCATGCTTTTTATAAAACCTAAATAGCTATTAAGTTTTAGATTGTTTAGGTTTGAATCACTTTTAAATAAGATTTCTTTAACTAATTAATTAATGATAGTTGTCTCACTTTGTTTATATTATTTTATAAAATTTTCTTACCAATTAAAATCTTGATATAGTATCTATGATTAAAAAGAAAAATCTACTTGCTATTTGAGGTAAGTTTTTTAAAGAATTTTGGTATTAGTATATTCTTGAAGTTTACAATAAACAAATTATCTTGTATTCTTGATAACAATTGCTAATTGAGAAGCTATATATTTTTTTTTTTTGTGTGTGTGTGTGAAATTTAAGATATTTTATAATTGTAGAGAAAAATTTGCTTGTGATTTGAGGTAAGTTTTCTAAAGTTTTTGTATGTTCTTAATGTTTACAATCTTGATGTATCTATGATTAAAGAGATAAATTTCTTTATCTCTTGACATAAGAATTTTTTATCTCTTGATATAAGTTTTCTAAGATTTTAATACGTTCTTTAAGTTTACAATTAGTAGACTATCATATATTTTGATGGATAATTGTTAATTAACAAGTTTTTTATTTTAATATTGAGAATAGTCATGATTGAAGAGATAAATTAGCTTGATAGATAATTGTTAATTAACAAGTTTTTTATTTTAATATTGAGAATAGTCATGATTGAAGAGATAAATTAGCATGTGATTTGAGGTAAGTTTTCTAAGATTTTAGTATATTTTGTGTGTTTATAAAAAAAATTATCATGTATTTTAATTGACTTTTGTTAATTGAGAAGTTTTCTTTTATAATTTAAGAATGTTTTTGAAGTTTAAAATAATAAATTATCATGTATTTTCATTAGATAATTGTTGTTTGAGAATTTTCTTGTGATTTTTGTTCATATTGACTTATTTACAATTTTGATCAGGTTTCTTGGATGTTAAATTCCATCACAATAAATTGGTTAGTCATTCTAATTATATATGAATTCTCTTTTAAAATTTAATAATATGCAATTGTTTCAATTTTCAGTAAACGCATAGCGTCATTATTTTTAATATTATCTTTAGGTACAAACTATATCATTTAAATAAATATAAAATTTAAAGACAAAAATCTATTATAATGGTTAAAATAATTGCTGGGATATATTTTATTTTATAGTATCAAAGTGATTTATAAAATGGAATTTATTGAAGTGAGGTACACGCGCGGAGCGCGTATACTGAACTAGTATATTAAAAGTGTGAAGACCCTTAGAAAAGTGATTCGAACTTTTTGCGCTTCATTAAAAGTTTCTCCTTTAGAAAAAATCATCTTTTTACTATTTTTCTTAAATTATTATTAATTATATTTATAATATTGTCTCCTAAAATATATGGGATCAGGAGTTTAAAATATATGGTAAGACTTTTTCTTAAATTAAAAGTCCTAAAATATATGATAAGAGATAATTAAAATCAATCATAGCTTACCTTAAATAAAGATTGTATTTTATTATAATTATACTCACTATAAAGATTAACACTAATTTATTGCCTTATTTTTTGGCAAAAGAAAAACGTAGGAGTATATTTGGCAAAATTAAAAAGTTGTCATTACTTTTAACAAACTGAAACACTATGGTAACAATTATATATACAGCAGAGTCCTCATATATTGTCTTAATTTTTGAAAAATAAAAACTGTTATTACTTTTGGCCAACTGTCATAAAATTGTATTTTTGGCAAAATAAAAATTACCTTATTTTTTATAAATAAAAAACTATCGCTGGAAATAACTTTTTGCTAAATAAAAACTAACATGAGAGTCCTTTTTGTTATAAATAGGAGTCCTCATTTCTTTTTGACAATCAATGAATGATATTCTAATACAAATTATATAGGAGTCTAAAATTAAGTTTTTTTTTTTAATTTATGAATAGTGCGTAGAAATAGTTATTTTGTTCTTTAATTTTTTTTATTTTTTTATCATTATGTTTTTTATTGTGTATTTGGATTGATAATAAGTCATTTCATAGAATAACAAAGAGTTAACAAGTTTTTATAGTAATTAAGTTGTGTTATATGTATAAATATTTATTTTTGTAATCAACGGATGAAACAAGGGTAATATGCTAAAATCCATTTGTATGATCCTTCGAAATTATTTTTCAGCAATTAATTAAGTGCTGTTATTTTATTTAAAAATTTTATTCATTCATTTTTTAAAAGGTCTTATCGATTGTTCAATATATATTTAAAAAGAAGGAAGTGATAACTATATTTGGCAATATATAGCAATTGAATTATAGGACATAAGATCAAGATGAGGACTTGAAACTTTGATTATTAAATTATTACAGATTTTTGACTTATTTTATAATCATTTTTACTTGATTTCAAGTTTCAAATTTGAATATTAGTTTGCAAGCATTCATAAATGCATCTATGAGTTTTTAAATTTGATTCTCGACATTATTATATTTACAATTAAAGTTTTGCACCGATAACATTATCCGAACTCTTTTGTTTTGATAATATTAAGTCTCATGCATGTTGATTTTTTCCTTGGCACCCATAATTTTGCTTGATATTTGGAGAAGAATCTGGATAAGTAATTATAATTAGTCATGGTGCAAAAAGAACAACTAAAAATAATTCAGTCCGTATATTTAAATTATTTTTGACTTTATCACTTTAATTTCATTACAAATCTATATCTATCTATATTATATTAAAGTGTGAAGGAATCTATCTATATTATATTAAAGTGTGAAAGGTCTTACATATATTGTTTGAACCTTTTGCTCACTTTTAGATAAAATTATCTTTTTATTATTTACCTAATAATATTTAATTAATTTAGAACTTCAAACCTAACTAAAATCAAATTCTTTTCCCCCCTCTATTTTAGGACTTCAAATCATGCGTATATAATTTTTTTCAAAACAAAAAACCCTGACCTTTATCTTATATTAAATAAAAGGGAAGCAAAAGTCTACCAAAATTTTAAAAAGATTCAATAAACATCTTTAAAAAAATCTAATATTTGTTTTAATTTAGTTTATTTGAAATTCAAAAAATTCTAATATTGATAAATAATTTATGAAAAAAGTAAAAATCTATCATATTTAGATAATTTCTTTACCAAAGAAAAATATTTTGAACTTTCATAAATTGAGAATTCTTCTATAATAACACAATAATATCTAATATGAACATATGAAGGAAGATTTATTTATTTTTGTTCTTAAATGATTCTTTGTTGTCCAGAAATATATTTTTGTAATAGTTGATTTACTTTGATGCATTGATTTTGTAGGTTTCTTTTCCCCTCAATATTGTAGGTATCTTGAAGATGAATAATGATAATGATAATATAGACAATTGACGATCAAAATTTGAGCCATACAAAATATTATGATTATTTTTCTTTTCTAAGACACCAACCGTAATTTAAGGAGTTATCAATGTAATTTTTACCTGCCTCATTTGTATCTTAGATATTTATAATTATTATATAACTAATTAAATAAATTTTTTATTATCTAAGCAAATATCGTATTTGGTGTAACGTTTAAACTCATTATAGTGAGGTACACGCGCGAAGCGCGTACACCTAAACTAGTAGTAAATAATAATAGAGGATATTATACACTATTTGGTTCAGAGCAAATTACTCAAAAATAGTGATGTAAATATTAAAAATAATGCAGAAATTAATAATGCAAGAATTATATAATTTTAAGTTTATTTCTTGTTGAATATTTAGCTTAATGTATTACATATTAATATATAATATATACTAGTTTAGGTATATGCGCCTTGCGCGTGTACCTCATTCTAATGAGTTCAAGCATTACATTAAATATGATATTTATTTAAATAATAAAGAAGAATACAATAATTAAATTCAACATCTTTTGAACATGTAATGATGAAGAATTTATATAATTAAACCTAACATTTACAAGAAAAAATTCTCAAAGTGAATTAAAATTTATCTACCACATGTAAACTACAACAAAACAATACGATAATAGAGATATCAAACAATATAATTAATCCTAACCTTTGCAAAAAAAATTTCAAAGTCGATTAACACTCATCTCTACTTGTCAACTCCTACAATAATAGAGGTATCAAAACAATACAATTAAACTTAACCTTTACACAAAAAAAAAAAAAGAAATTCACAAAGTAGAGATATCAAAACAATACACTTAAACCCAACCTTCACCTGAAAAAGAACTTCAAAGCCTACTGACATTTATCTACCACCTGTAAACTACAAACAAAATAATACGATAATAAAGACATTAAAACAATACAATTAAACCTAACATTTACACAAAAAAAATCATAAATTTATAATTTGAGGAGAAATCTCAAAGTTATTCAATAACGAAAGCCTGTTATTACTGATCAATAAATCCAATGTACTAGAAAATAAATTTAGAACTTAGAAACAACAAAGTCACATTGTAGAATCAATAATGAAAGTTACATATATACAAGAGAAAATGGTCAAATGCCCCCAACGTTGACCCCAAACTCTAACTACACACCTATACTTTGCGGGGTCCTATTACACCCTAAATTATTTTAAAATGGACTTATTTTCTTCCTAAATATTGAGGTGGCATGGAAGGTGTAGTACACTCTCTTTGAGAGAGTGAGGATGTTATAATTTTTTTTAAAACTGTTTAGCCTTCTTTCACCTCTTAATTTTCTAATTTTTAAAATTTTTTTATTTTTATTTAATTTTTCATTTGTGTCTTCTTTCTCTTCTCTCTTCTTTCTTTCTTCTCTTCAACAAAGCACTATGGCTTCTCCACCACTAGCGAAAAATATTTACCCTAAAATCAACTTTAAAAAAAGAGAGAAATAAACACAAAATTGATTCCAGGTAACAAATTGATTCGTTGTGTTGAATGTTAAATTGGGTCATCTCCAATTTCATCAAAATCAGCTCAATTAATCATTATTTCTACCCCCTCCCCCTAAATGGGTAATCTGCAATTCCATCAAAAATAACTCAATTAATCATTATTTGAACACACACACACACACACACATCAAATGGGTTATCTTTAATTCCATCAAAATATCAAACTTAACGATTACTTCTACCAAAGACTCTAAAATCACCAAATTGATCATCTCCAGTTCCATCAAAACCAGCTCAATTAATCATTATTTCCACACACACATCAAATGGTCATCTGCTATTCCATCGAAATAGCAATATTAACTATTAGTTCTACAAAAAAAAAATGGAAATCACGAAATGGATCATCTCTAATTCCATAAAAAAAATAACTCAATTAACAATTATTTCAACATAAACACGAAATGGGTCATCTTCCATTCCATTGAAAGAGCAAAATTAACAATTATTTATACAAAAAAAATAAAAATTCATCAACTTTCAAAATGAAAATCAACATTCAACACAACAGTCAATACATGCAACAATTATCACCAAAAGAAAAAAAAGCAAATCTAAACATAAAATTAACAAATATATATTTACCCATTGCGTTTCAAAATTCAATTTAAAAAAAAAAAACTATTCAAAGATTTTTCTTTGAATCCACATCTAATTGAAAATCTAATCTTAGCATATAAGTGAAGCTTGGCCCGCGTCGTCTTCATAGGTTTCTGATATTTGGAGTCAACGAGAAAAGGAAAAACAAAAAGAGGAAAGAGGAAAGAATAAAAGAGAAAAGAAAAATAATTAATTTTTTAACTAAAAACAGATAATATGATGTGGCATTATGTGGAAGCGGTGCAGGTCACTACTTGAAACAAATCTGGGTATGAGCTTTTGAACGGGTATATATTCTAATTTTAAAATATTCGGAGGGGGGGGGGGAGGGAGGTAATAGGACCCTCTCAAAGTATAGGTATGTAGTTGGGATTTGAGGTAAAGTAAAGGTTGGGGGGAGGGGGGGGCTTTTGACCATTTTCTCTATATACAAACATGAAAAGATGTTTCGTTATTCTTGATCAATAAAACCAAGGTAATAGAAAATAAAATTCAAAACCTGAAAATTAAACCTACACGTTATATTAGAGATCTAGTAACAAAACTATTTAAAAACATAAAAGGATGATTTGTTATTTACGATTAATAAAATTAAAAATGTAATATAAATAAAAATTTAAAATAAAAAATCACAGAGTCATCCAATAACAAAGCTACATCACAAAGTTTTATTATCCAAATTAAATATCTGTATAAACCTAAAAAAAGACTTCTAAAATTGAAAAAAAAAGATAGAAATATAAGTCTCCTAAATTAAAATATTATAACAAAAAATAATAGTCCTAACCTTAAAAAAAAACAATAACTTTTTTTTCTTGAAAAAGTGAACTACCCTTTTTTGATTGAAAAAAGGGCACGCTAGTTTTGTTTTTAAAAGAAATTTTTTTCTTCTTCTTTTAGGAATCTAAATCTATTTTATGTAAAATAGTTTCATCATTTTTTTTAAAAAAAATTAGAACTTTACCTTAGGTAGAAATTATTTTAAATAATAATTTCTTTGAAGTTGAATTTTCTTTAACAAAATATTGCCATAAAATTAGGAATTCAACAAAAAGTAGAAAAATTTCTCCATTTAATTTTTTATATATATTTATGATAGTCAATATTAAATATTATAAATTGAAGAAAAAATGTGAAAAAAGATTTTGTCTATTATGAAGTCTTTTAATGTAACCCCGCAAAATTTTCGGCGTAGTACCACACCTAGTAGCATGCTTAAGAAGTTAACAACTTGAAATTTTTTCTAAGTGTTGAAATGACTTAACCTTATTTTAAGCTCCTAAATTTTTATGATTTATAAATCGATTTTTTCAACCTTAAGATATGGATTTTTCAGTTGATTTATATTCAAGAGTGTAAAGGGGTTATCCCAAAAATGTTTTGGATTTTTCGGACAACGTTTGGGGTGCGTTTGGGTAAGCAAGACAGTGACTCAACACGATATCACCGCGCCGCGTTTGTAATCGCATTGGCCAACCCAGTGGATCGACCTAATCTCGACGCATCGCATCGAGTAACACGTCATATTGGGTAACGCATCGAGTGCCCAGTTCACATTCTTTTTTTAAAATCCAGGTTAGGAGGGGTATTTTAGTCTATTTCCCTCATCTTAACTCATTCATAATACGAAATTAAAACGTGGTTAGGGCTAAATACTTCAGAAACTACTTATATCCTCTCAAATCAAAACCCTAATTCTTTCTCCAAAGATCAAGAGTTCATCCATAAGGTTAAGAATTCCAAGAATTTAATCAAGATTCAGGTTCCACTCTCTATACTAAGCAAACTAAGGTACGTGGGGTTGTCCTAATCTCATAGGCATGATTTTGCTTCGAATTTAAACAAGTTTTAATAATTACTTAAGTATGTATACGATTATAAGTGTGGGTTTTCATTTTTAACAAAAAGAATTTATTGTGATAGGGTTTTGAGAAGAGTATTGAAAGATCATGGGATTGCTTTTCTTATAAATCTTGATTGTTAAATTTGTGGACATGTGCTTTGGATTTTGAAAGGTGTTATGAATATGAGTTGTGAATTTTTTAATCCTCATGATTATGTTTATGTACCCCATATGATACTAACGTTAAACTATTGAGAGCATGAGTTTTCAAAGCCCTTTTGATTAGAAAAATTGTGTTTAGCAAATGTTGTGCTACTTTAGAAATGATAAAAAAAATTTGACTATTAAAGTGTTGGGAATCAATATGCATGCGTTGAATGAAAGAAAATCTTACTGGTTTTCATATAAATGATTTACATAAGAAGTGCTTAGAATCGATGTGATACACATGAATTGCAAATCGGGGTATGGCGATGCCCTGTTGAGGATTTGTCCTCGGATAAAAATAAAAAGAGTGTTATGTGAATCATGCATGTTTTCCTATAATAAACTTAAAATTTGACTAATGTAGGTTATATGGTTACCCGAAGAAAGCACGAGTTAGAAGACTCTTTGTTGGAAATCGTGATTTACTGACATGGGACCTTGGTACCCTGCTGTGTGATCTTGATCACCTGGTATTATGTTGTCCCAATTCGGGACTATGGTTAGGAGCCCTACTTTGTGATCTTGAGCCCGACCATGGCATATTGACTTGATTGGGGCTTGTGGCACCCTGCTATGTGATCTTGTGTGCCCTCCCCTCACTAGTACTCCAATCTTAGCAGTAAACTAAGATCTATAAGTCGGTGAAAGTGTGAACTTGTAGGGTGTACCATCTATCTCCATAGTGTTGAAGTAAATTGAATAACGTAGGATAGAAATGTTGTTGAAACTCATTATACTATGCCATGTATTTCCAAATAATTTTTGTGATAACATATTTTATAAAGCTCTCACCTATGTTGTATAAAAATTATATTTTGTTTTTAGACTACTCTGCGAGCCAGTATATCAGTATTGACCCCCTATATTGAATCACGTAGGACAGAAATGTTGTTGAAAGTCATCATACTATGCCCATGTATTTCCAAATGATTTTTGTGATAACATGTTTTATAAAGCTCTCACCTATGTTGTATAGAAGTTATATTTTATTTTAGATTACTCTGCGTGCCAGTATATCAGTATTGATCCCTTATATTTTAGGGTTTGAGGCTCATTCCAGGGGCCTCGCTAAGCCATAGATTTATCAGACAAAAGTGTGATGTTGGTGAGCCTCTCTTACTTCGAAAGGCCATTTTTAGAGCATTGTTATTTTATTGTGGTATTGGTCCGACTGGGGGCTTTGTCCCAGTTTTAAGTAAGATGTTGTCTTTGATGTATTAGAGATTTGCAGACTGATGTTAGATACTATTAGAGGTTTATAAAATTCCATTTTAGATTTAACAGTTGAATTATAATGTTGACCATGTTTCCATATGTTGAAAACTTTTGCATCTCTTTATGCTGTTTAAATGATGTGCATGATTGCTAGAAAAAAAGGAGGCTTGGGATATTATGTTTTGGGATAACCGTCATGGCCAGGGCCTGGTTTGGGTCGTGAAAAGTTTGGTATCGGAGCACAGTTCATAGTCCCAAAGTGTCTGCAAAATTGTGTCGGGTAGAGTCCTGTTTATGGGTGTGTAGTGCACCACACCTATAAGCAGGAGACTAAAAGGCGTTTAGGAATGTCTACCTCCTTTGTGGTTTAGTTCATGCTGTAAGTCTAAATGTCCTCTAATCAATGGTCTCTTGTATTTCAAAAAACCTATCATGCCTCCCCGTCGCTCCAATGAACATAATACCCAAGCTAAGGATGTTCGCTCTTCCCATCGGATAAGGACACAAAATAGGGCTCATACTCCTGAAATTGTTGTTGCTCTAGGAGTCCCTCTTATTTAGACTAGCACACCCAGGGTTCCCCGACCTGGGATGAACCACACCCAACCTCCCTCGATAGAGATATCAAATATTGAGTTTAGATAGTCGATGCATATGATTGCACAGTTGGTGGCTTTCCAAGACCAACGATCGGAAAATATTAGGTCTGCGTCTGGTGTATCAAAGACCAGGGGGTGGGCCAGTTCATAAGACTGAACCCACGTAAGTTTATGGGTACAAAGGTTGAGGAGGACCTACAAGAGTTTGTGAATGAGATAGATACAATTTTTTGGGTTATGCATATGAATAAAATAGAAGGGGTTGAACCAGTGGCCTATCAGCTGAAGAAGGTGGAAAATCAGTGGTACAATGAATAGGAAGATTTGAGGGAAAATAATGCTGAGCCTTCTGTTTGGGGCAAAGTTGTGAAAACTTTCCTAGACCGATCTTTCCCTAGGAGTTGAGGGAGTCCAAGGCTGAAGAATTTATGAACTTAAAATAGGGAAAGATAAGCATCAAGGAGTATACCCTAAAATTTAATTAGCTATCCCACTATGCTCCAAAATTGGCGGGAGACATGAGGGCCCGTATAAGGAAGTTTGCATCCAGTCTTTCGGATAACTTGGTCTTGGAATGTAAAAGATCAATGCTAAACAGAGATATAGATTTCTCTAGGTTGTTCGTACATATGCAACAGATTGAAGAGCAGAAAAAGAGAATGGCTGAGGCAAGTGAGAAAGCCAGACAGGCCAAAAGGGCCAGATCTACAGATCAGCACTACAGTCAGCGTTAGGATGGAAATTAGGTAACAGGTGGTCGAAGAAAAAGACTTGGGGTAATGTATATCCTTCGGCCAGCGCCTCTGTGCCCAGACCTCCATGTGACTAGCGACCTTTTAATCCTCAGCCTAATAGTGGTTGGAGAATGCAAAACACCTAATTCTAGAGGAGTGTGACACAGCCCGATAAGTCATTTCCCCATTGTAGTATCTGCGGGAAAAACTACCCAGGAAAATGTTACTTTGAGAGGAGGAATTATTACTCCTGTGGCTAAATGAGCCATATTCATAGAGATTGCCCTTCAGCCGGAGGTAATACAAGGGGTTTAAGTCCCAAGCCACCTCTACAGATCCTCCTCCTAAGGGTGCTACTTCAGTTAACGGGAGCGGTCGCAACCGGTTGTATTATTTATCCAACTGCCAAGATGTATAAGCTTCACCAGATGTTGTCACGAGTACGTTGCAAATCTTTTCCCATAATACATATGTTTTACTTGACCCAGGGTCTACTTTGTCTTATATGATCCCATATGTGGCAGTTAGTTTTGGTTTTGAGTTCGAGAATATTTCAGAACCCTTTTTTGTTTCTACACATATTGGGGACTCTGTTATGGCTAGAAGGGTGTACAAAAATTGCATTGTGTCTGTATGTAATTGTGATACTGTGGTGGATCTGGTATAGCTTGATATGATTGACTTTGATGCCATTTTAAGAATAGATTGGCTTTATTTGTGCTATGCTACAGTAGACTGTAGAACTCGAAAAGTTACCTTTTCTTTTTTGAAGGAGCTAGTGATAGAGTGGGAGGGGTATTCTCTAGCCCCCAAAGGGAAATTCATATCTTATCTCAGAGCCCGCAAACTTATATCTAAGTGTTGTTTGTATCATCTGATTTAAGTAAAATATTCTAATACTGAAAGTCCTTCTCTCCGGTCTGTTCCCATAGTTAATGAATTTTTGAAAGTCTTTCTTGATGATATCCCAAGGATACCACCTGATAGGGAGATAAATTTTGGTATTGAACCATTTCTTGACATCCGACCTATTTCTATTCCACCATACAGAATGGCTCCTGTAGAATTGAAAGAGTTGAAAGAGCAATTAGCAGATCTTCTTGACAAGGGCTTTATCTGTCCTAGTATTTCTACCTGTGGTGCACTTGTACTATTTATGCGTAAGACAAATGGTTCCCTCTGTATGTGTATTAACTACAGTCAACTAAATAAGGTTACTGTTAAAAATAAACATCCTCTTTCCAGAATTGATGATTTGTTTGATCAACTCTAAGGTGAAAAATGTTTCTCTAAGATAGACCTTCATTTAGGGTATCATCAGTTGAAGGTTAGGGAGGCTGACATTCCCGAACATCTTTCCTAACTCAATATGGCCATTATGAGTTCTTAGTTATGTCCTTCGGACTAACTAATTCCCCTGCTGCTTTCATGGACCTTGTGAATAAGGTCTTTCACCAGTTTTTAAACTTATTTGTTATAGTATTTATTGATGATATTTTGGTTTACTTTAAGAATGAAGAGGATCATGCTAGTTACCTCCGAATCATCCTTCAGACCCTTAAAGATCATAAATTGTATGCAAAATTTTCCAAGTGTAAATTCTAGCTCAATGCTATTGCCTTCTTGGGGCATATCGTGTCTAGTGAGGAAATTAAGGTTGACCTCCAAAAGATTGAGGCAGTGAGAATATGGACCCACCCACGACTCCTATTGATATCTGAAGCTTCTTGGCTTTGGCAGGGTATTACATGCGGTTCGTAGAAAGTTTCTCATCCATAGATGCTCCACTTACCAGGTTGACATAGAAAAAGGCAAAATTTGTGTGGTCTGACTCCCGTGAGAATAGTTTTGAGAAATTGAAAGACAGGTTGACTACTGCACCTATTTTGACCCTTTTTGAGGGTACAAAGGGTTTTGTTGTGTATTGTGATGCATCTCGGGTGGGACTTGGGTATGTACTTATGCAGCATGGTAAGGTGGTAGCTTATGTATCTAGGCAGTTAAAAGTGCATGAGCAAAATCACCCATGACTTGGAGTTAGCAGCTGTGGTCTTTGCACTAAAAATTTGGCGGCATTATCTGTATAGGGTGCACATTGATTTTTTCACTGACCATAAAAGTTTACAGTATGTCTTTTCACAGAAAGAGTGGAATCTTAGGCAAAGGCGGTGGTTGGAACTATTGAAGGATTATGACATGAGTCTGCACTATCATTCGGGCAAGGCGAATATGGTGACCAATGCTCTCAGCAAATTATCTATGGGCATTCTTTCTCATGTTGAGGAAGAAAAAGGGAGATGGTGAAAGATATTCACCAGATTTAAAATCTAGGGGTTCGAGTTCTGGATTCTAAAGATGGAGGATTAATTGTTCATGAGATAGCTAAATCCTCCCTATATGCTGAAGTTAAGGAGAAGCATGCCGAAGACCCCATCTTGATACAGATTAAAAATGATGTGGGTCAACAGAAGGTGATGGCATTTGAAATTAGCGGTGATGGAATCTGAGATATCAAGGTAGGCTATGTGTACCGAATGTTGATGGTTTGCGGGAGAGGATCCTGAAGCTCACACTTCGAGATATGTTATTCACCCAGGCTCTACTAAAATATATCATAACCTTAAGGGAATATATTGGTGGAATAATATAAAACATGACGTTGCTGATTTGAGGCCAGGTGGTACTTCTTAAGAGATAGCCTTGCCTATGTAGAAATGGGAGATGATCAATATGGATTTCATCATGGGACTTTCGAGGTCATAGAACCAATATAATTCCATTTGGGTGATTGTAGATCGGATGACCAAGTCAGCTTACTTTCTGCCTGTGAGGACTAACTATTCGAGAGATTATTATGCCAATCTATATATTGAGGAAATAGTTTGCTTGCACGGGGCACTAATATCCATTATATCTAACTGAGGTACGTAATTTTCTTTACTGTTTTGGTGGTCCTTTTAGAGGGGTTTGGGCACCCAAGTGAACTTGAGTACTGCATTCCACCTTCAGATAGATGGGCAGGCTGAGCGTACTATTCAGACTCTTGAAGAAATGTTGAGGGCCTGCGTAATTGACTTTAAAGGTAGTTGGGTAGATCATTTTCCATTGATAGAGTTTGCTTAAAACAATAGCTACTATGCCAGTATTCAGATGGCTCATTTTGAAGCACTTTATGGGAGAAGATGTAGATCACTAATTGGATGGTATGAAATGGATGAAACCCGGTTGTTTGGGCCTGACCTTGTTCATCAGGAAATGGAGAAGGTGAAAATTATTAGAGAACGACTTAAGATAGCTCAGAGTCACCAGAAATCCTATGCCGATATTAGGAGGAGGGAGTTGGAATTTGAGGTTGGTGATTAGGTGTTTCTAAGTCTCCCCTATGAAGGGAGTCATGCGATTCAGGAAGAAAAGGAAGCTGATTCCTTGCTATATAGGACCATACCAGACTATGAGAAGGATAGGTGGAGTTGCCTATAAATTAAAATTGCCCACGAGTTTGGCTTCTGTACATCCCGTGTTCCATGTGTCCATATTGAAGAAGTGTACTGAGGACCATTCCTTAGTGTTACCTAAAGAGGAAATCAATGTGAAAGACTCCTTGTCATACGAAGAAGAACCCGTTGCCATTTTGGATTGCCAAGTTTGAAAGTTGAGAAGCAAGGAAATAACTTTGGTTAAAGTGTTGTGCCAGAATCAAAATGACGAGGAAGCTACTTGGGAGTCGGAGGATGATATGCATGCAAGATACCCGAATCTTTTTGATCCTGTGAATTACGATTTAGGAGGTACAATCTTTGCCCTATTCTTTTTACCTTCTCTTTAGTAAGATTAATCGTGCTTACCTGTGTCCCCCGCCATCATTCGGGGATGAATGATTCCAAGGGGGGATAATGTAACACCCCGCAAAATTTTTGGCGTAGTGCCACACCTAGTAGCATGCTTAAGAAGCTAGCAACTTGAAATTTTTTCTAAGTGTTGAAATGACTTAGCCTTATTTTAAGCTCCTAAACTTTTAGGATTTCTAAATTGATTTTCCTAACCTTGAGATATTAATTTTTTAAGTTGATTTATGTTTAGGAGTGTAAAGGGGTTGTCCCAAATTTTTTTTAGATTTTTCAGACAACGTTTGGGGTGCGTTTGGGTGAGCAAGACAGTGGCTCAATGCGAATTGATGTGCCGCATTGGTAATCGCATTGGCCAAACTAGTGTCTCGACACGATCTCGACGCATCGCATCGGGTAACGGGTCGGGTGCCCAGTTAGCGATCTTCTTTTAAAATTTGGGTTAGGAGGGGTATTTTAGTTTATTTCCCTCATCTTAACTCAGTCATAACATGAAATTAAAATGTGGTTAGGGCTAAATACTTCAGAAACTACTCATATCCTCTCAAATCAAAATCCTAATCTTTTCCCCAAAGATCAAGAGTTCATTCTTAAGGTCAAGAATTCCAAGAACTTAATCAAGATTCGGGTTCCACTCTCCATACTAAGCAAACTAAGGTACGTGGGGTTGTCCTAATCTTATGGGAATAATTTTTCTATGAATTTAAACAAGTTTTTAATAATTACTTAAGAATGTATACGATTATAAGTGTGGTTTTTCATTTTTAATGAAAAACATGTATTGTGATAGGGTTTTGAGAAGAATATTGAAAGATTATGGGGTTGCTTTTCTTATAAATCTTGATTGTTGAATTTGTGGATATATGCTTTGGATTTTGAAAGGTGTTATGAATATGAGTTATGAATCCTTTAATCCCCATGATGATGTTTATTTACCCCATATGATACTAATGTTAAACTATTGAGAGCATGAGTTTTGAAAGCCTTTAGCCCTTTTGATTATAAAAATTATGTTTAGCAAAAGTTGTGCTACTTTATAAATGATGAAATTTTTGTGAATATTAAAGCGTTTGGAATCAATATGTATGTGTTGAATGAAAAGAAATCTTACTGGTGTTTATATAAATGATTTACATAAGAAGTGCTGAGAATCGATGTGATACAGATGACTTGCAAGTCGGGGTATGGCGATACCCTATTGAGGATTTGTCCTCGAATGAAAAAGAAAAGACTGTTGTGTGTATGATGCATGTTTTCCTATAATAAACTTAAAATTTGACCAATGTGGGTTATATGGTTACCCAAAGAAAGCACGAGTGAGAAGACTCTATACTAGAAATCGTGATTTGCCGACACGGGACCTTGGTACCCTACTGTGTGATCTTGTATACCTAGTATTATGTTATCCCAATTCGAGACTATAGTTAGGATCCCTACTTTGTGATATTGAGCCCAACCATGAAATATTGACTTGATTGGGGCTTGTGGCATCCTACTATGTGATCTTGCGCGCCCTCCCCTCACTAGTACTCCAATCTTGGTGGTAAACTGAGATCTGGCAGTCAGTGAAAGTGTGAACTTGTAGGGTGTACCATCTAGCTCCATAGTACTGAAGTAAATTGAATCACGTAGGACAGAAATGTTGTTGAAACTCATCATACTATGCCCATGTTTTTCCAAACAATTTTTGTGATAACATGTTTTATAAAAGCTCTCACCTATGTTGTATAAAAGTTGTATTTTATTTTTGGATTACTCTGCGTACTAGTACATACGTATTAACCCCTATATTTCAGGGTCTGAGGCTCAGTCTAGGGGCCCCGCTAAGCTATAGATTTGTCAGACAAAAGTGTGTTGTTGGTGAGCCTCCCTTACTTCAAAAGGCCATTTTTAGAGCATTGTTATTTCATTGTGGTATTGGTCCAATTGGGGGCCTTGTCCTAGTTTTAAGTAAAATGTTGGCTTTGATGTATTAGAGATTTTGCAGACTGATGTTAGATACTGTTGGAGGTTTATGAAATTCCATTTTGGATTAATCAGTTGAATTATAAGGTTGACCATGTTTTCGTATATAGAAAACTTCCGCATCTCTTTATACTATTTGAATGATGTACATGATTGCCAGAAAGAAAAAGGGGGCTCGGGCTATTATGGTTTGGGATGCTCGTCATGGCTAGGGCTTGGTTTGGGTCATGACATTTAATGAAGGACAAAAAGTTCAAATCACTTTTTAAGGGTCTTCATAATTTTAATATATATTATAGATAATTAAAAGTATTTCTTTAATCTTTTAAAAAAATAACTTATATTTTAATTATTATGAGGTTTTGTTTGATGATTTTTTTTTTTTTGCATTTTAATAAGTTATACACATAAATTTCTGCATAATTTATACAACCATTGTTTACGAGGATAGAAGGAAAAAACCCAAATGTAGTGCTACAAATTAATCTTGATCTTTAATATGTAAATTATTATTAAATTATGTATAAATAAAATAAATACCAACCCCTTTTGGAAGTAATTACACTCTCTCTCACTTTTTAATTATTTTACTCTCTCTCCCTATTAATATACATAACATAGCCGACATATACATAGCATTCTGTGTATATGTAGGGAATTTTGTAATATGTTTACGGAGTTGGGATTTTTTGTAATATTGGAAATATAAGTTGTGTATTTGTGTAATTTTTAGTATCTTTTAAAATCCAACCAAACATGATTAGTTTTCTGCTATGCTACCTCATAATCGTGTTTACTGTTAGATTATGGGTCATGGGTCGCCCATGTGGACTGACCCGACCCGACCCAGTCTTTAATTGTTTTGATTATCTGATATGTGGAAGATAAGCAGGGAACATTTAAATTTTGAAAAATAAGGGAGAACAGTTACTTATCCATCCAAATTAGTCCTATACATATAGGCTTCTTCCTCTGTAAACAAGATACAGATAAAACAAAAACAAAATTAAGACAGTAACAAAAATATCAACAAAAATCCAAATAAGAAGCTTTTAGTTTTTGAATCTACTCTCCGTTTTCTTGAAAGACGAAGATTGACTTGGGGCAATTGTATCATTAGCAAATTCAACACTTTCGCTGCAACAGATTACGGTACATACACTCTATTTTTATTTTGAATTTGCTATCAATGGTATCAAAGCAAGGTTATTGCCTTAAGTTTGTGTGTAATATCTCAATTTTAAAGTGTAGAGATAGAAAATTGATTTAGCACATAACTGTAAATAAAAGTTTTGGTCTTCGATTAGTCGTATCACTGATCCGATCAAAGGCCCCGCCAAGTCTGGTCTGATGCGCCGCTTAAACTTCTCCATTTTGCATAATTTTGATGTCAAGTTTAAGTGTGTCTCATGTTATTAGAAATAGAAAATACCTATTAGAGAGCATATATGACCAGATTTAAATCGGGGAATATGAATCCGATGCAAATCAAAATACTAGCCCCGATTTATGGCGTGTTGCGAAGTTTTTTTTTTGGTTTGTTGAGTATATGGTATAGAATTTTGATTCTAGAAAAGTTGTGTCAATTTAACTTCCTGATTGAATTATTTGTTGTCGCCTTCCAAATTAGCCAAATAAACCATTAAGGAGAATGGTTTTGTCCTACTTTATTCTTTGTCTTGTGAAAGAATAGGATTCTTTTTTTCCAAAAACTAGTTTATGCAAAAGTATTGTGTCTTCTCTGCCAAGGGGGTTAGTGGAAAAATTGATGAAAGATAAAGGACTGTTTCTTTTTAATTCCATTGAAGGCTCCGTTCCTTTTTTCCCTTTTATTTTAAGAATAA
Organism: Capsicum annuum; assembly: GCF_002878395.1. NCBI lineage: Eukaryota > Viridiplantae > Streptophyta > Magnoliopsida > Solanales > Solanaceae > Capsicum > Capsicum annuum. Next base: position 21,049,254 of record NC_061112.1, on the reverse strand, counting down.
GTGTTTTGAAATTAAATGAACCTGTTATATCAACAGTACTTATGAATAATCTTTTATTATTAACTTTTGTCATTATTCATTAAAGTGATAAAAATAAGTGACTAGGTTAGTCTTGATATTTTTTTTTGCCTTAATTAGTCCATAATAATTTAACAGATTTAATTTTCTACGATGAATTGTGACATAAGCATCACATTGAGTGGTAAATCCATTCTTAATTGTTTCTTGGTTCCTATTTTAGAAATGGATGAACGGGAATAAACTCAAATCACTCCAAGTGGGAGTTCTAAATATCGAGCAAAGAGACAAGGTAGAAGAGCGCATCGTTGAAGGGCATGTTTTCGAGGTCGTAAGATCATACGAAATGATGTCCCCAGGGCAACAAAAAATTTATTACGGAATGAAAGGGCTATGCGAAGGGAAAGAGAGAAGAAATTGAAAGAATTCAAATCTTTTAAAATGTTATCTAACATAAGTGTTGCTAGTTTTATACATCTGTTTGAGATGAAACGTGTAGAACTAGAAAACTATGTAGAAATCTCAGATTGGAAAGCATTAGCTATTTTAGCAAATTATCTTCGTGACCCTTGGGGCTAGAGATTAATTGATGTTTACCACGAGATTTGGCCTAGCGAGCCTTTTTGGGTGTACATAAGTCATCTAGAATATTTGTGGAATGACTTTTATTTTTA
>NC_061112.1:21039364-21048462 GCF_002878395.1 Capsicum annuum | reverse complement strand
GTTGTTTATATACTTTTATATGAATTTCATTCATTTGTTTGAGTTTTTAAACGACTTAATTGAAAGCTATCATTCTAATGCACATTAAGAAATTAATTTCTAATTTTGGTTAAATGTTTAGTTAGTGTATGATGATTGGATTCTTAAGTGTCCTTTCAATTTTACACTAAACACAAAACCTTCATGTGAAATGATTTACTTGAATGTGTAATTTGCATGCATAATTGATAATATACTTGCGTAATTATCTCTTAATAACAGACATGGCATCTAAAAGCATAATTGCTGACTTGAACAGAGAAAAACGTAATGGAGAAAACTACGATATTTGGAGTCGTAAGATGTGGTATGTACTAGAAGAGAAAAAAGCTCTTGAAGGTATTAACCATGTCTTAAGTCTACCAGAAGAGGGAAATAATGCACAACACAAGAGAGACCTTAAAGCTTATAAGGCTTGGAAAAAGGTTGATTCCATTGCACGTGGAATCATAGTAAGTTCTGTGGTTGATGACCTCATACATGAGTGTGATGAATTTTCTACTGCCAATTCCATCTGGACACACTTACGAGAAACATATGGGGGTACTTCTATTACCCGCCTGAGACAGCTGACTGTCAAGTTTGACACTTACAAGAAGCATCATGATCAGAACATCAAACAACACCTTAGGGTGATATCGAATATGATAGCTCAACTCAAAAGTGCTAGTCATGTTCTCTCGGATGAGCAGCAGGTTCAGGCAGTGATTCGATCTCTTCCCAATAGTTGGGAACACCTAAAGGTCAACTTAACCCACAACGACAACATCAAAATTTTTCTGATGTTGCACGTCACGTAGAACTTGAATATGAGCGGCTTGGTGCTGCTAAAGCTGCTTCTAATACCTTTATGGCTGAATCAAGTGGTAAGGACTCTTCAAGATTCAAGCGTAAGAAGAAGTGGAAAAAGAACGGGAAGGATAAAAAGACCGAAGAAGGACCCTCTGAGAAAAAGAATAAGCCAAACTTCAAGAAGAAAGACAAGAGCAACATGAAGTGATACAATTACCAAAATCTGGGGAATTTTGCTTGTGAATGTCCTGAAGGGAAAAAGGTAGCGTTTGTAAATGCATCTCTAAGTGCTACATATGTTTCTAGCACTATTTTATTAACTGAATCTTATCCTATGTGGATTGTAGATTCAGGAGCCACCGATCATGTGAGTCGAGATCGGAAAACGTTTGTGGAGTTTTGTCGAGTTTCACCTAGATCAAGGTAAATCTATGTAGGAAATAATGCAAGACTTGAAGTCAAAGGGATTGGCACTTGTAAAGTAGATTTGTGTGAAGGCCGGTCTTTAGTGTTGCATGACGTCCTATATGCTCCAGAAATTTGATAAAACTTAGTGTTTGTGTATGTTCTCTTAGATGTTGGGTTTCATTTGTTCTTTAGTCGTAATTATGTAAGAATTACTCTAGATAATATTTTTTTATGGTTTTGGACATCGCTATGACCACTTTATTATTTTAGATTGTAATCCTTCAACTTATAATTATTATGTTGACTGTTGTGTAATGTCATGTTATTCTAGTAATAATGATGTTGAATTACTTACATGGCATGCTAGATTGGGTCACATAGGGCAAGATCGAATGAATAGATTGGCAAAGGAAGGACATCTAGGTTCTTTCTCCAAAATTGAAATGCCAACTTGTAAAAATTGTCTTGCTGGAAAGATAACACGTAAACCATTTGGGAAGGCTAAAAGAGCTGAATTCCTATTGCAATTAATCTATTCTGAAATCTGTGGTCTAATAAATGTGAGGGCAAGGACTGGTGCTTCATATTTTATTACATTTATTGATGATTTCACGGATTTTGGTTATGTCTATTTGATATCTCATAAATCAGAAGCACTTGAATGCTTCAAAAGATATATGAATGAAGTTGAGAATCAATTAGACAAAAGTATAAAGGCACTAAGAACCGATAGAGGACGTGAATATCTGTCAAAATAATTTGAAGAACTGTGTATTAAAAAAGGCATTATCAGACAATTGACTACTCCTTATACACCTCAACAAAATAGTGTAGCTGAAAGGAGGAATAAAACATTGTTGGATATGACAAGATCTATGATGGTGCAGACAAATTTATCAATCTCTTTCTGGGGAGATGCATTATTAACTGCGGCCTACATATTGAATAAAATGCCTTCTAAATCAGTATCTTCTACTCCTGATGAACTATGGATTGGTAATAAACCAAACTTTAATGATCTATGACCTTGGGGTTGTACTGCATATATTAAAGATTGTTTTGGTAAGTTTGGAAAACTAAGTCCAAAAGGAAAGAAGTGTATCTTTATAAGATACTCTGAACACTCCAGCGGATATGTGTTCATTGGTGAATTGGAAGATGGAAGTACTACTGAAATTGAATAACTAGATGTCACATTTTTGGAAAATGATTTATCAAAAAGAAATGAAATAAAGGAAAATGAGTCTCTTTACGAAATATTGAATTCAGATGATCAAATAATGTCACAAGACATGCTTGATAGTTTTATTGATCAAGAAATGATTCCTGGTCCAAGTGGGAGTTATGAATCCCAAAATCCTATTGAGAAATCTGAACTTTAATTACGTAAGAGTACCAAAAAAGGTGTGCCTAAATGATCTTATAAGATTGAGGATTATGTCTTTCTAGTATCTCCTATAGAATTGGATGAACCTAATTCTGTGACTGAGGCTTTATCGAGTCTTGAAAAAAATGAATGGATAAAAGCAATGAAAGAAGAATTAGAGTTTATGAAAACCAATAAAGTCTGGGATCTAGTTAACCTTCCTTCTGGACGTAAAACTATTGGGAATAAATGGATTATCAAAGTCAAACGAAAATCAGATGGGTCAATAGAAAGACATAAAGCACGATTGGTGGCAAAAGGTTTTACTCAAGAAGCTGGAATAGATCATAAGGAAACTTTTTGCCAGTTGTGAAATTTACCTCAATTCGATTGTTTTTAGCTATAGTTGCACGTTTAGATTTAGAATTACATCAAATAGATGTGAAGACCGTTTTTCTCAATGGAGAACTAAAAGAGGAAATCTACATGGAACAACTTGTAGGTTTTGTTGTTAAAGGCCAAAAAAAAAGGTTTGTAAATTAAACAGATCTATATATGGCCTTAAGCAGTCTTCTAGGCAGTGGTACCTGAGATTTCATAAGGAAGTGATTTCATTTGATTTCACCATGATCGATGAAGACCATTGCATCTATGTGGAAAAGTCTAATGAAATGTTTGTGATTCTTTCGCTTTACGTGGATGATGTTTTATTGGTTGGAAATAATTTGGAGTATGTAAAAACTGTTAAGTCATGACTTTCAAAGTCATTTGACATGAAAGATATGGGTGAAGCAGACTATATATTGGGTGTTAAAATCCAAAGAGACCGTTCCAAGAAAATTTTGAGTTTATCTCAAGAAACATACATAATGAAAACTTTGGAACATTTTCTAATGAATAGTTGTAAATCCATAGATACTCCTATAGAAAGAGGTGAAACTCTAAGCCTTGAAATGTGTCCAAAGACTGAAAAAGAAAAGGAAGACATGTCTCGAGTACCATATTCCAGTGCAGTTGGGAGTTTGATGTACGCTATGATGTGTACTCACCCAGACATTTGTTATGCCGTAGGTCTGGTTAGCAGGTATCAATCTAATCCTGTAAGAGATCATTAGAAAGCAGTAAAGAGAATTTTTTGATACCTGAAGGGTACTGCTGATTATTCACTATGTCATAGTGAATCCGATTTATCCATAAGAGGTTATACAGATGCTGATTGGGCTGGTGACCGGTATGATAGAAAATAAACTTCCGATTATGCCGTCTTGCTAAATAGTGGTGCAATTTCGTGGAAAATCAAGAAACAAACTTGCACAGCCCTGTCAACTATGGAATCAGAATTTGTGGCTTGAGCATCAATAGTACAAGAAGCTGTTTGGTTGAAGAGATTTTTTGAGCATTTGAACGTTGTAAAGAATTCTAAGAGTCCCATGATTTTATATTGTGACATTCAAGCGGATATTGCATATACAAAGGATACTAAATATCACAGCAAAACCAAGAACATTGATATTAAGTATAACTTTATAAGAGACATAGTAGCAGGTAGAGAAATAATTTTACAATACATTCCTACACGAGAAATGATAGCTGATCACTTTACTAAGGCGATATCTAGAGACTTGTTTGAGAAACATTTTATGGCTCTGAGACTACGTAGTATATGACTATATTTATGTATTGTAGATGACTTGATTATAATTATTATCAATATAAGAATCTTGAATTTATGTTCAATCTTGTATGCATGCGAAAATGTTTTTTATTAATACAGTGTGTCGAACAAGTCGCGAGGTTGGCTCTCTCACACGAGCAATCGCCTTTTACGTCGAAGAACGTGAAGAGAAAGGTTCCACCATAAGATAATGACTTGTTTTGTAAAGCCAGATGTGAGTTTCTCTAAGAATATGAATTTGAGGATTATTAAAGAAAGAAACTCAGGTTAGACATTTAGAGGTGTCTAGACCTAGATCTGTACGATGTTGAATGACTAAAAGAATGACACACACACACCAATATAAGGTGATAATATCGTAGTATGTGTGTCATACCACGTGTGCTTAGCGACCAATGAGTTAATGGAAGAATGAATCCCTGCTTCTTCATTGTGTGAGACCCTAAAAAGTTATTTTAACTTTTCATTAAAATACCCTTAGACCTTTTTAACTGTTTCTTAAAGTTCCGATCGGTGTTGCTACTTTAGCATGTTTCTAATAGCCATAAGAGATTCGGCAATGCGGTGAATGTCTAAAAAAGTAGTTGATTTGAAACAGATAGATTCGAGTAGAAATGGAAGACGATTAAAATGAATATTTTAACTTGTTTACGCAAGCCGGCTATTACACTAACCATATAAGAGTCAAGTGTAATTGTGTATATAAAGTTAATCATGAACTCGAGTTCACCAATCATGAACTCGAGTTCATCTCTTTAAGATGATGAGGGATCGGATAAGTAACTACTAAAGTAGTGAATGAAGTCTGGGGTATTGTGAGTATTAGTATCCTCATATTAGAAAAGAATTTTTTCCACAAGTGATTGAATTTCTAAATGTAGCTTATAAAACCTTAAAGGTAAAGCTTGTAATGCTCACAGGTCGCATGAACTATTTGCCGTATGAATTAATGATTTGTTGATGTCGTACTGGTGCAGGTCTAGTCTACCATGTGCGAAGTAGGAGATGTTAGATTAAGGGTCATGGGTCGCCTATGTGGACTGACCCGACCCGACCCAGTTTTTAATTGTTTTGATTATCTGATATGGGAAAGATAAGCAGGGAACATTTAAAGTTTGAAAAATAAGGGGGAATAGTTACTGAGTAACTGTTTATCCATCCAAATTACTCCTATACATATAGGCTTCTTCCTCTGTAAACAAGATACGGATAAAACAAAAACAAAATTAAGATAGTAACAAAAATATCAACAAAAATCCAAATAAAAAGCTTTTAGTTTGTGAATCTACTCTCCATTTTCTTGAAAGACGAAGATTGACTTGAGGCAATTATATCAGTAGCAAATTCAACACTTCCGCTACAACAGATTAAGGTACATACACTCTGTTTTTATTCCGAATTTGCTATCATTTACAATGCGACATAAGTTATAACAAGACTTGTACAAGTAGTTAGCGAAGGTTGAATGCGTTCAATTTAAATTTAAATTTAAATCTACTCTATATATGCCTTCTTGGCTCTCAAAAGATGAAATAAAAACTAGAGAGCAATTTGAAAAGGGTCAAGAGTGGCATTTCATCAATTTAAAGTGACCCCACTCCATCATATTAATGTTCTGTGATAAGAAACATTTTTTTCATTTGATTGAGAATTCAAACTTATTTTTTATGGAAAGAAGTGAAGGAAGTGTTTCTGGTTCATATTCTCTGTCTATTTGGAAAATTCAAACTAGATGGAGACATGGAGGGACCTAACACTACTGACTACAACTTACGTTCACTTTCAAACACAACAATAATGCTGTCACCCAAAGGCCAAAGTTGAAAAGTAATTGTAGTTCTAATTTCCTTTCTAAAATTTAACAAATAAGATTATTAAAACTATTTTGGTTATTGAACACATTGATCAGGAGAAGAAACAAGATAAATTCCGACATTAGATGCGATTGAGGGACAATATGATACTGTAATTAGATAAGGAAGTAGGACATGTATGAAGTATTACAATATTTGCACATTTCTTCATAGATATAAGACCTAATAGTGAAAAACATACCCAGAGTATTCGGTTTTTGAATTTCATATGAGAACTCTATTGTGTGTATGAGTTTCCTATCTACTTGAGCTATCTCCAATTAGTCATCAAAACACGCTTGAACTAATAATTGTTCACCTGTTCTACCTCAAAGATTAGGTAAGAAACTCAAACAATTAATAGTTTTAGTGTATTTTGATAAATAGTTGGTGATAGTTCAGGAACAGATATGAAACTCACAAAAATAATGGACATACTTCATGTTTGTGTTTCACCATTCTCTCTAGAAATAAACATATATTATCCCAAACAGGTGAAAAACGTTTACGCAGGGAGTACTGATCTCTAATTGTAAAGATAATTACATAGACAGATATCTGCTCTCCACGAAAACAGGCTGATTACATTGATCAACTATTAATTAAGAAGCAAAGAAATTAAACTGAGTTACATTTGATAATAGTACTACAATATTAATAGTATATAAAAACAAGACACTTGAACAGATCAATGATCAACAGATGAAGAGGACGGAAGGGTCGCAGCAACACTCATCAATCAGGAAACAGCAACACAGAGCTGCTAGACTGCACCATTTGTTAAGAACAACTTATTGTAAGTAATTAGATAACTTCAATTTCTTCCAATTCACAAATGTAACATAAACCGCCAGAGAGACTAATCCAAGATTTTAAGTGATGAACTCCTTAAACCTAGCTACTTCCTCCGTTTTTAAAGAAATGACCTGCTTTTTTTTAAGAGAGTCATGCAGTATATCCGAAATCTCCATCAAACACATACAAGAGGGCATGCACAAGAATTAAATTAAAGGGGACTCACCATCCCTCAAGAAAGCCAGGTTCCCTTCTAGGGGGAGGAGCTGCATAATATTGAGGTGGCGGCGGCATCACTGGAGGACCTTGATAATAACCTACCAGACCACCATGCATAAATTAGTTTCCATTTAGATAAAATCATAAAAAGAATTTTGTAAGTACTATACTACTCTATAGATTAAAGGGGAAAAGAAATGTCAATTGAGGGAGCTGCAAGTCCATCAGAGCCAATAAGGGAATTAAGGTTGATTAACCAGAAAGAAAGAGAAAAGACACTCAAATTAAAGTAATAGGGATTTACCTTGAGCTGGGTAGGGATATGCGTATTTTGGTGGCTCACTCATCTTCGATTGCTACCAAGCTCTTTCACAAAATAACAGAGATATATGTTTGTTACAAAGAATTATATAGAATAAGATCAAATAATGGTATGTTCCAATTTCTAACTTGATAATTTACACGTATTGTTTATAATATACAGACAAACAAAGAGGTCACCCCGCGAATAATTAAATGCCTTGTCAGCAGATTTGAAAATAATTTCTTACGTAAATTTACATAATGAATGACCCCACAAAAAACTTTTTATATAAAAAAGGAATGTATAAGGCCTTTTTTGCACCCTAGGAAGAAATTATGTACTGCGTCGAAAAAGAACCCGTATAAATAGCATGATTGTATGCCCAAATTAATTCAATGTTAAATAAATTGAATATTATTTTCAATCTGAAATTTAAAAGAATGAACGGGCATACGTACTTATAAGACCATATACATACTCATATATAAGAACATATATATAATTCAACACTTGAGACTGATAGATGATTTTAGATGAGTATTGAATATTATTACTAGTATTTAAAAGCTGTTCCATTTCTATCGTTAATTTATAGACTACGTTTTTTCTTTTCTTTTCATCTTTTTCAGCTGAGTTTTCGCATTACTTTCCGCTAGCTTTATTAGGTATGGGACGTAAATGTCTGTTCCAACAAATGATGACTTAGTATCTTTCCGTTCTAATACTAAAACACTTTATTTTATTATCACTAAAAATAATTGTGTGTGACCTCTTTTTATCTCACAATAAACAAAATAAAATTTTCAATAATAATACCCGTCTTCCTTTTTTTGCTCCTTGTGTATGGAAGGGTGCATATTGTTTTGCTCCTTGGCTTCCCTTTTTATGGAGCTTGCTTATTTTTAAATTTTCAATATTTTCTTAAAATAAAATGGGAAAAAACCTTGCAGTAATTAACTTTATTATTTTCAATTAACACTTAAATGACATTGCTTTTTTTCAATTGCTTTACACTCATCGGTTGTGTTCGTTGCAGTGGCACTGTTACATTAGACCAAGGTGGTAAATTAAATTTCCTTAATCAGAAAATTACATTATTTATGAGTGAAATTTTTCTTAATGGGCATACGTTTACTATCGAATCCTAGAAATACAATAATGTCTCTACTATAACAACAACAACAACATATCCGGTACATTTTCACAAAGTGGAGTCTAGGAAGGGTAAAGTATATTCAGTCAATACCACTACCTCAGAAGTGAGGTACAGAGACTGTTTCCTATAAAACCCAGCTCACGATAAAAAATAGTCTAGAAAAAGGACAGAATATATAAGCACAAGAAATAATAGATAATAAAAAATGGCAAATAATAACATAAACAAGATTGCAACAAAACAATTCTACAATCACAAAAAGTCTAAGAATAAGACTTTACAAGCATGACACTATGACTATTAGCACAGATAACTTAACAAAACACTCCTCCCTACTAGCAATGACACACTCCTTTTTATTAACCTTCATCCTAATTTGTATCATCTACATTTTCCTATCTAAGATAATTTACTCGGTAAACTGTAATTATTCCATGTCATGTCAATAGTATCTCTACTATCATGATCAAAAATAGTTTTTTAAGAAAAAA
>NC_061112.1:21008955-21039264 GCF_002878395.1 Capsicum annuum | reverse complement strand
ATATATATATATATATATATATTTGTCTCCCTTTGCGCTTTTTTTCATTAAAGTCCATGCTTTTTTCACAGTTTGCGCTTAAAGCTTCAACAGACCTTAGAGCTTTTTTCCGCTTTTTGTTTTTGATAACACTGAAATTGTCCGATTGATGTGATCTGTTTTGACTCCATGTGATCATAATCAGATAATACAACTCAACACTCCCCCTCAAGTTGGCATGCAGATATCTAACCCCTACAAGACCTTCAAATCTCGGTTCGAACAACCACTTAATGAAAAGATCTGCTTTTTGCTCCTGATCTGTTGGCACAAATGGAAAGCACATGCTTCCTTCTTCGAGCTTCTCCTTGATGAAATGTCTATCCACCTCAATATATTTTGTTCTATCGTGTTAAACTGGATTTTGGACAATGCTTATGGCAGCTTTATTGTTGCAATATAGCTTCAAAAAGAGCTTTGCTATTGGGTGATCCTGTTAATCAAATAAAATTTAATGGCTGAAAATCATGCACTTCTGCGCCAAAATCCTGTTATAAATTTCTTCCTGTAGTGTGAAATGCAGATGGAAAATTATAAGCTTCTTATAATCTCTACACTCTAATGCTTCCTAACTAAACTTAAGCGGTCCACAGTCGTGCATCCGCATGTGTCTGAGTGTTGATCGTGTGTCTGTCCATTGCAATTTTGCAGAGGGAACTTTATCCATCTCTACTCTTATTTCCAGCTGGGAGGAAGAAAGCTATCCCTTATGGTGGAGAGATTGCAGTATCTAATATCATTAACTTTCTTGCTCACCATGGGAACCACTTTTACGGTCTTCTTCAGGAGAAAGGTGAGTTTCCCGATTTTAAAATATCCACTGTTGCTCACCACCCATCTGAGTGAAGGGGGAAAAAAAGAGGGAGGGAAGGAAAATATTATTAATTTTCCATATTATTTGTAAAAAAATTTGATGCGTGTTTTCTATCATTGGTATATTCACACTTAGCCCTCAATCTGATTAACTAAAACATAATTTTTATGGTGGTCTCATGTCCAGGATGTTGTTCTTGTTTTATTTTCTTTATTCTTTTGATAGAATTTCAAGGTGAGGTGCCTTGGTGTATGTTATTTGTGGATGACGTAGTTTCGATTGACAAGATCCGTGGAGGAGTTAATGCTAAGTTGGAGGTTTGTAGGCAAACTCTTGAGTCTAAAGGATTTAGGTTGAACAGGACCAAGACAGAATATTTAGAGTGTAAGTTTAGTGAGGGACACATCAGACGGACGTGGTAGTGAAGCTTGATATCCAGGCCATTCGAAAGAGAGATTGTTGGAAGTATCTTGGGTCTATGATACAGGAAAATGGTCAGATTGACGAGGACCCATCGTATTGGTGCAGGGTGGGTGAAATGACAGCTCGCATTCAGAGTCTTGTGTGATAAAAAGGTTTCCCTCGAGTTAAGGAAAAATTTATAGAGTAGCGGTTAGACATAGTTGTATGGGGGCAGAGTGTTGGCCAGTTAGAATTCTCACATTCAAAGATGAAGGTGGTAGAGATGAAGATGTTGCAATTGATGTGTGGGTTTACTAGGATGGATAGGATTAGAAAAGAGGTTATTCGTGGCAAAGTGGGAGTGACTTCGGTAGAAGACAAGAGGCGTCAAGCAAGGTAGAGATGATTCGGCATGTGATGAGGAGGAGCACAGATGGCCCAATGCGGAAGTGCGAGAGGTTGGCTGTGGATGGAGTCAGGTGAGGTAGAGGTAGACCGAAGAAATATTGAAGGGAGGTTCTTAGACGTGACATTGGAGCAGTTACAACTTACCAAGGACATGACACTAGATAGGAAGGTGCGGAGGATGCGTATTAGGGTAGAAGGTTAGTAGGATGAGCGCTAGTAGGTGTAGTGTTTCACGGGTAGTATCTTGTTCTTGAAGTTTTTGGGTGTTGTTTGTGGTTTAGGGTAGATTGTTGGTATTATTTGGTGATAATCTTTTTTCTGGTGCAGTCTGTTGTTGCTTTTTACTGGCTGTTATTTTGTTACTACCTTTTGTTTCTTGTTCATAATACTAAGTTGTTTGGTCTCGAGCCGGGGGTCTATCGGAAACAACCTCTCTACCTCACCTCTGAGATATGGATTGTGTACATTCTACCCTCCCCAGACCCCATTGTGGGAATATATTGGGTATGTTGTTGTTGTTGTATTCTTTTGAAGGAAAAAAAATTGTTGTTGGTCAAGATTCATTGATATACCTATTCTTTTGTTTATCTTCCATATTTGTAAGTTTGATGACCTTACATAGATCGCTGTTGTCTCAATCGGTCAATATCATTTTAGATGCTATGTGCCTTGCTCATTAGAAATATCTCACTGCATAGTTCCTATAATGGATGTACGGCTGGTTTAATGCAAAAGTGGTGAGGAAAATGCAACCATGATGTAAAAATAGATGGCTTTATGTTACGTTGATAAAAAGACAATAAAAAATGAATGGCCGTAAATTTGATAATAAGACATATATGCACAATTATTTAGAGATAGGAGGCATTTCTAGGAGAAAAAATGAAAAAGCGAGATGAATGAACCGTCTAAAAGGAAAATTCATGTAGTATCCAGTTAAAACTTATCATCAATAAGTTTTTCTGATGATTTGCTTCTTGGTGCAGTTATCTTTAATACTCAGCATATTACAAGCTTATTTTGTATTGTTTCAAGTTTGTTTTTCCCTTTTCCTACATCAGGTATACCGTGGACTGGAGGTGAACCAGGGATAAATCATAACATGAATTCAGAGGCTCCATGTAATAACCCTGCACATGAAATTGTACTTCAAGAAGGACCACCAACATTAGATATTCAGTTCAACCAAATTAGAGCTCCTCTTAGTCCCTCTGCTAAAGCAGCCCCTCATGTCGCTGTTGGTTCCGTCCTTGTTGCTACGGACAAGCTTCTAAATGTTCACCCTTTCAATGGATCCAAAGTACTTATTGTGAAAGTGGATCAAAGCACAGGATTTCAAGGTCTGATTATCAACAAACATATTAGTTGGGACTCTCTTGATGAACTTGAAGATGGACTACAGCTTCTAAAGGAGGCTCCTCTATCTTTTGGTGGCCCTGTCATGCAACTTGGAATGCCTTTTGTTGCATTTTCCAGGAAGTATATAGTCAACCAGTCCATGGAAGTGCTGCCAAATGTATTTTTTCTTGACCAAAGGGCCACAGTAGGCATCATTCAAGAGTTGAGATTAGGAAACCAGTCTATCCATGACTTGTGGTTCTTTTTGGGATTTTCGAGTTGGGGTTGGGGCCAGCTATTTGATGAAATTGCTGAAGGAGCTTGGATTGTAAGATATCATGATGAGGAACAAATAGCTTGGGCTTGGAGATGACCTAGATCTTCCGCGTCTTATTTATTATTTGGTATTTATTCATTCACGAGCCAAAGAGAGTACGGAAATTATGAGAGTAAAACAACAATTAGAGTGTAAAATTTTTGTTGGATAAACGACATTCAAATATCCTAATGCAACTTATTTTATGTACCATACCCTTCATTTAACAATGGCATCTTGATGAGTCTGTCTGGCCGTCCTTCCACCCCCTCTATATCCCTTCTCACATAGTAAGTTTGGTTTGTGGACAAAGTTACACAGAGATTATATATAGTACATGATTAAGAATCGTTGTATTGTTTATATGTATATGATCTTTTTGGGGGAATGCATGGCATATTGGTTAAATTTCGCCCTTGCTTCTAAAAGTAAATGAAAAAAGAGTATTTTTGTCTTTTAGGAGTTTTACCTCTGTAGACAATCCTCTATCATACTGGTTCTAGCAACAATATGAGCCACTCAGACAGTTGACATAACTTTATTGCAACTGATTTTCAGTTGAGCTATACATTCAATTTCGACTGACTTATAGTATAGTAACATAATTCTTTCAACAAAAGGAGAAAGTAATATGTTGATTTTGTTCCTACTATATTATTTCCTTTTACAGTGATCCAAGTGCCTTGCCTTGTATGGCTATTGAGATTTCACGAAATTTCCCTTCTTGAGCTCTAATAATCTGGACCACCTCCTATCAATTGAAGCAACATTCTGTTTACCCAATGCTGCAATTAAACAAGTAATGGATGTTAATTAATAATTATATGAATTCATTTCGTATTTCATTTATAATAAAAGGAGTTTCTTACGCTGCAATTTAGGTTCAGATTTCTCACATGATTCTGAACAAGTCTCCTGCAAAAAAATAAGCAATATCCATCAATTTTTCTTTTTATTTCTTATATTTTCCTTATAATGATATATAATAGAGGAAACAGAGAAGTACTTTTACAGAGGTAGCAAGTCTAATGGTATCTTGTATTAAAGGATCAAGGTCAGCTTCAAATCCTGGTTTCACATATATAACCTGCAAAGTGCCAAAAGGATTATTATTCTTTAACTTAATTAGTTCATTAACAAGAGAATATATATTAATTTGTATAAAAAAAATTCTTACAGATGGATCATCCCAACCAAGCAGTGGAAGTTCATCTGTACCTCCTTTCTCTCTGCTTGATGGTAATACCCAAACTTTAAAGCCTGTATCAATCTGATCAAGCAACAACTCAAGAACAAAATTACAAAAAATCAACCACAAAATTTCGGTTAGACTTTTGGTCTAATATTACACCCGTTAGAAAAGTCTTCTTTTGTTTTTCATTCTGAGAGTAATTTTAAACTATCATCAAAAGTTGAAGGGGTAAAACTTTGGACACATGAAGTCCATCCATTTCGCACTAGAGGTATGTGAGTGGCAAGAACAAATACGAAATGATTTACTAACGACAGGATATGAACAAAAAAAAGTGATACAAGTAAACAGCCAGAGTTTATTAAGATTAGAAAGTAGAAAAATTACCTCTCTGCAGTATGGGGAAAAGCAGTTGCTACATTTTCTGGTGAAACATGTGATAATTCTTCCATCCACAGAGAGGCCAAAGCCTGTGTGCTGCTCATGAATTAAAAGTTCTTGCATTCAGGATTTTGCCATTATTATTTGCAAATAACTCAACTGCACTATTTGAATATTGGTGATATATTGAAAACTTGTTTGAGAAACATTTCGAGTGAAATGATAGTTAAACTCTCAAAATATTTAATTTCTCCGTTTCAAAAAGTGGTATTTTCATTTTGTTTCAAAGTAAGTAGCGTTTCACAAATTCAACAAGATGTTTGTTTTTTTCTTTTAGTTTTACCCTTATTTAAATAAACGAAATATTACATAACCAAGAAATCATTAAAAAGTTTTTTTTCAATGCATTTCATTAATTAAGCCCCCACTTGTCCATGAGATTTTTTTTTTTTTCTCAAAAAAGGTGTTTGGCCATAGGAATTTCAAATACAACTTTTTCACTTTCACTTCTCTCACGAAAAGTTAAAAACGGCTCTAATTTATATTCATGGGCAAACAAATCTTCAAGTCCCACTTCAACTCCAATTCCAACTCTAATTCCAAAAAAAAAAATGATTTTCATGGCCTAAGCTTACTAACCGTACGTTAGTAAAAACACTTCTTATCCCCTACGTCCATCCTTACTTGTCAAGTATATTAAAAATAGCTGTCCAATTTTTATTTGTCTAGATTAAAAAATTAAGTGATATCTATCACTTCGTGTCTAGTTTACATTACTATTAAATATCATTCATTTTCTAATATTTAAATGACTCATAAGTAATAGAATATAGTGAAATTACCTTTTATTTATTATTTATTAAAAGAGTCAAGTCAAATATGAAAATGAGCTAAGCAAAGATAAACAAAGCAGTACTTTCTAAGAGAGTGTAGTTTTTTGGGCTCACTATAAAAATATCATTTATTTTAAAACGAATGGAGTGACTTTTCTTTTTCCAAGTAAAATTAATGTCAAAACACAATTTAAAAACTTTCAATACTCTTTTTCCTTTTTCAATTTTTATCAATTATTGTCCAACCAATATATAGGGATCTTTTTGTAATAATTTTTTCCGTTGTTATGGGTAAATCTATAGTATAAAAATTTGAGTCATGATTTTCTCAAAATTGAGCTAGGCTAATCTTAAATAAAATTAGAGAATGAATTGGATTAGTGTTGTATTGATGTTTCGGACTTAGTTGGTTCTTCCATCGAGAAGTTAGCCGTTTGGATCGTAACAATTATAAAATTTTCTCATTATCAACAAAAAATAAGTAGCATATATATGATATGGATTCACCTTGTGTATAGAGAGTTCAATGGAAACTTGAGTAGTATCTTCTTGATGATGATCTTCCACTAAATCTTCAAGTTGAAGATCTTTAAGAGATAAAATGTAATCACAATTCCATTCTCCATGCCATCTTCCATCTGAGCTTGATATTCTCACCAAACCCTTACTAACCTTTTCGTTTCTTTTTGTTATCTGAAATTAGTGGCGTACTAACTAATCAAATACATAAAAAAAAAAAAAAATTTAACTACGTATAAATAGTAAAAAATTTCGCTCAAATGTAGCTCCGCCTCTGTCTGAAACAATATAATTCCAAATAACCAAAGTAAACAAGAACAAAATCATCAATGAGAAGAAGAAGAAGAAGAAGAATTTACTTACCAATGAGAAGTCATTTCCTTTTAATGAAGCTTTGGTGACCCTTAGGCTTTGTGGAAAATAGAAGAAAGGTTTAGTAGGTTCTCCAGCTTGTGGTATATTACTGTTTATGCAGCTTCTTGATGATAACCAACTTACAGCTCTTGCCATATCCCACTTCTCTCTCTCTCTCTCCTTATCTTTCTATGTCTTCTGTGGCCTTATTCTCACAACATGTTAGGTACAGTGGATATCACATACTCCCTCCGTCTCAAATTATGTGTTATTATTTTTTCTTTAATTCGTCTTCAAATAAGTATCATCTTTCCTTGTTAGGCAACTTTTTAAAGACACAATTATCCATATTGATCCCACTTAATTAAAAAAAAAAGATATTGACACATTTTTTATAAAGAATAATTTGGTAAACTTTACTAAGTCTTTTCTTTTTTTCTTAAACTTCGTGTCCGATCAAATGACGACACATAAAATGAGAAAGAGGGAGTACTATATAGTATTTATTTTCTTTTTCTTTATGAATTTTAAATTTTAATTATTTCCAAATATATTTGAGGATATTACACGGATACAACTTTTTAAAATGTATTTTAAAAAGTTATAACTACTTTATAAAAATTGCAAATTTTAACTTTTTAATTACATAAGTATACAATTCTTTACATTCTTAAAATATTCTCCTAATTAAATATATAACAAATTTAAAGTTTTAAATTTCAATAAAAAAAAATTAAGAAATTGGGTAAGTCGAGTCAGGTAATATAAAATGGAAGGATTATTCTTCTGTATCGAACAAATTAAACACCACTACTTGTATATTTTCCACATTTACTTGTCCAGCGTGACTTTGCGCGCCTCGTTTTAAGAGATAATGTCTGATATGAGTATTTTATTATAACAGAGAGAAAATTTGGTTAATAGATTTCTTCAAATTTTTAATTAGCAAAATGGTATGCTCTCATTTTCTTATCTTAAAATAAAATAAAAAATAACTTTAATGAGAAATTGGACTATAATAGCATATTAAAAACTATGAGAGCTACTTACAAATATACTTAAAACATAAAATGCTTAATCTATTTTTTCAATTTCAAATTACTTCTTTCCCTCTCTATAACTTTCTCCTCCACCATTCTTATTGTAAATTCATTGATTCTTCACTTTTCTTCTTTTTGAAGCTCGTATTTTATTTTTGATGTTCTGTCTCCTTCCAAATTTATAAGTTTTTCTACTCCCCTTTAATTTTAGTACCATTTTTTTAAAGAAAAAAGTTTATATATATATACATGCATACATACATATACCGTTGATTAATCTGTCGTATTAATTACTATAATCAATCAGCTATTGAATAACATAAGAGATCGATGTATAACGTCGATCGAATAGACAATCGATTTATCCATATATCGTTCGGATCGATAATTGATCTGCCGGATTAATAATCGATTTGTCCATCCATATATAGTTCGGACCGATAATCAATCTATCCATACATCTATCGGATCGATAATAGAATTGTCCATCGTAAATCAGATTTTAAATTAATTTGTAAAAAATTTAAAAGATTTTGGTTAGAGGAATTTTGTGTAAATTTTATGAGTAGGTGATTTGTGGACTAATTTGTAACTTTTAAAACTTATAAATAAATTTTAAATCACAAATAAATTTTAATATTTAAAAGTGGGTGATTTTCCTATAAAAAATAAAAACTTGTAATCCATTTAATTAAAAAATAGACTTGAAGAGCTAATTTAACAAAGAGTCCCATAATACTCATAGTAATTGCTATTCAGTATTATGCCTTAAAAATAATTTAAAAAATAATTAAGTAATATTAACGATAAAATATGGACAAAAAAATGCCTTTCTATTTGATCATTTGTTACAAATATGATGAAAGGTGCTTGCATTTTTAGTAAGCTTGTCAACACATTACAAGTATCATACTACCTCCGTCTCAAAATTGACTTGTTTGATTTTTTGATGGGCAATTTGTCTAATTTTTAAAATTTAACTTAGCTAAGAATAATTCAATATTTTAAAATTAAAATTTAGCTATACAAAAACTATATGAAATAAAAAGTGTTATAAGTTGCAACTTTTTTATCAATATAATAAAATAATACATCTTAAAATGTTGATCAAAACTTACCTCGTTTGACTTTAAAAAAAAATGTCTAACCATTTCAAGATGAAGTATCAAATTAAAATGCTGCAGTGGATGAGTATATTGCCTATCGAAATTGGAATAAGGACCTACAGAATGCAAGTTTATTACAACACTAGAAAATTTAGCCACACTTCGCGCAACCATAAAATATGTTATTAAATATATATTATTTAATCTATTTTAATACATTAAAAATAATCAAAGAACCTTAAATTGTGAAATTCAACCGTGAAATATTTTAATTGTATACATTAATATCAAATACTTTTTTCATCTTATTAAAAGTATAATGTGAACCTTTTCAATGTTCAGATATTGTAAATTTGTGGTCAATTGAATCCACTTTGTTATCATCGTGCTCTAATGCATGTTCGATCTAGCAATAATATGTTTTTCATGAAATCTAAAATAATTAAAAGAAAAGCATCAATGATTTACACATAACTATTTAATAATTAATTGTCACATTATATATTACATATAAAAAAAGAATGAAAACAAAATTATGCATAATTGATCACATTTAATGTATAATATTAATTATAGGGGTAAAATGAGAAAAATTGATTAATTCTATCTAATTTAGTAAGTGATCAACTAATATGAGACATTTATTTTTAGTAAAATGACAAATTAAAATGTAATGAAGAAAATATTATTTATGAGCAACTTTTGTATGTACGGTATTCTAAAGAACCCAAGAGTCTTCTAATATATCTATTTAACTTTTTTCCTCCACTACAATATTATTTTATTTAAAAAAAATAGTTTCAATCTATTATGAGATCAAACTTTTTCATTATTCTATAGTTATTTATTTCATATGCATTTTATATTTTTCTAATCATAATACGTAATAAAAATGTTTTCTTACTTCTCTTCAACAAAGAAGAAAGACAATTTATTCATTTCACAATTATTTTTTTCTACAAATGCAATATGAAAAGAAGCAAATTAAATTTTAATATTAACTAAAAAATAATTTTTAATAATATTTTAAAAACTAAATAGGTGAATAAACATATAGTTTCAAATCGAACCATCTAAATTAGTGAAAGGTTGACAATTATAGAGAGAGATCATAAACTTATACATCAATTTTTGGAGGTTATAAATATGAAAGGTTACACTGACAATTATGATTATCATTAAGAATAAAACTATTAAAGATAATTAAAGGTGGAAGTTAAGATTTTTAATGAAAGATTGTCAATTATTTATAGAGAGAAGTATTATAAATTTATACATCAATTTTGAAGGTTGTAAACATGAAAAGTTACATTGACAGTTATAAGTATCATTAAGAACAAAACTAATAAAGATAATTAAAGGTGGAAGTTAAAATTATTTATAATATATCAATTTTAGAGGTTATAAACATGAAAAGTTACATTGATAATCATGAGTATCATTAAGAACAAAACTAATAGAAAGGTGAAAGTTAAAGAGTTTTAGTGAAAGGTTGTCAATTATTTATAGAGAGAAGTATCATAAACTTGTACAATGATTTTGAACGTTATAAACATAAAGTGTTATGTGGACAATTATGAGTATCATTAAGAACAAAACTAAGAGGAGAGAAATTCAAAAGGATACAGTAAGCGCTACAGTTAAATGAAAAAGTCATCATAACGTATAAAAAATAATAGTGACAATAATTTAGTGTTTTTATAAAAAAATGTGTGTGTGTATATATATATGTATATTCAAAATCTAACTATATCATACTATATACAAACTCTAATAAAACCGCATGAAATATCTCTTTCTTTGACTTTTTTTCTCGTTTTCTCTATTTTAAATTTTCAGATATAATAGAGTGTTATATATATTTAATTATTTTTCATGAAGTAAAATATTTCAAAATTGTACATTAATTTTTGGATGTTATAAACATGAGAGATTAAGTTGGCAATTTCGAAATCATTAAAAATAAAATTAACAAACGGTAGCGATTAAAGGAGGAATTGAAGTTAAGAACATTATCAAATTCATGTGCATGTTTTTAGATTAGTTGCCGAACCTTTAGTTATTTCTACTTCAAAATATAAAAGCATTGGAATCTAAATTAAATTCTTATCAACAAAAAATGTAATATCTTTGTTCTCCTTTGAAGGTCACTAACATAACATAGAATAAGTTAAAACAAGAAAAAAATACACAAAGTAGCATACTTAAGTATTAAATTACAAAAAATAACAACACTTTTATCAAATTACATTTTTTAGCACATGTATTTGTATATATTTGTATTTTTGTAGCAACAGTTTGTAAAAATACAAAATACATATCGATCATAAGGACAGTAAAAATCATATGCATTTGTATTTTTGTAGTAAAAATTTGCAAAAATACAAAATACAACTTGCTATATTATGTAATTATGAAACTGTTGCTATGAAACTCATAATTAAGGGGATAAGTATTCTATTTCTCAATTTTATCCTTAAAACAACTCAAGAATTAAACTACAACTCAAATTGATGAAAAGGAGTAAGATAAACGAATTTTCCTTCTGATAAACTCAAAATGCATCGTGTAATTAGTACTTACGCATATTCTTTCATACGTGAACATTGTATTATATTGTAACTGAAAATTTTACCTTAAACAACAATGAAAAAGGAAGAAAATTCTCTATTGTTAACTTCAATTAAAATTTTGCATTTTCATTGATTGACTCATATTAGAAGAGATCATGAGTAGAAATCAAATATGAAGGTGGACAGTCCAATGGATCAACTAAAGTTGACAATCCACGTTTCTAATTGAAACAAAACTCATTATAATAATTAAAATTGACATAATTAGCCGCCAATCATACCAATACTTTCTGTATATTAAAATACAAAATAGTGCATAATTTTTATATACAAAACAACACATGATTTTTATAAATCAGGTAATTGATGATATTGACACAAATAGTTGTCCAACAAAATGTTAGCGAATATGCACAAATAAAATTATCAACAATCTGATGAGAAGTGAAGACCTAGAAATTCTTGATAAAAAACTCTTAAAGACATCTAGAAATTTTTAACATTTTGCAATTCTCCACAAAAGTTAGTTGGAGAAAGGAACCGGTCCTTCGCCCCAAGCAAAAGTGAAACCATAAACATTTGACACGAGAAAAGAAAAGACTTGATTTAACTAAAGGAATTCAAAGAAACAAAAGAAGGAAATTTATTTATATCATAATGAATTTTGATAATGATGAAGTCCATACCCGCACCTAATTACTTGAGGTGCGTTCTTGACTTCTTTCCCTTCTCCCCGACAACAAATATTTATGTAAACAAATCCTTCTTCTCTTCTTCTTCCTCCTTTTGAATTTCAACTATAGCAACCAACAAATAAAAATGGTTAGAGAACAAGAATCAATACAACGATTAACAATCAACCAAAATAATCAGGTATTACGTAAACCAGTATTAATAAAATACTTAGATAAATAATAGCATACATATAAACACTTCATGATTGTTATTTATATATTAGTTGAGCCATAAAGAAGGAAGTTCAAAAGACATATTTTTAAATGGAGAATATAAATAGATGGAGATTTTTTGTAACATATGAAATATAATTAAATAAATAAATGTGATAAAATTTTTTGAACAAATTGATCAATGCAAAAATGAAAGAAAAAAATTTTAAAAACCACAAAAAAGATAAATATGAATGGAGGCCATAGAGAGGTGCCACATCACCTCCTCTATGGTTCTCCTTTATATATAGGGTAAAATTCACAGCCTAATTACTAGTTTTATAGCAACAGTTTCATAATTACATTTTATAGCAACTTTTATTTTGTATTTTTTAAAAATGTTGCTATGAATACAAAAAAATTACTAGACTTAATTAACTGGAATTAGTTGAGCTATATATGGTATAATTACCAATCAAGTAAATATGTTGATTCCTTTTCCATTTAAAACACTTAAAAAACGTGGCATCCGTTATAATCAAATAATTCAAATTTCAGTTTTTCATCATTAACAGCTGCATATTTTTTTTTCAATTTCTTCTAAACCAATCCTGTGTAGCTTAATCAAATTGAACTGATTCTTATGCGAAATTAACAGCAATTGCAAAACGAAGCAGTTATTCGATTGAATCAAATTCAATTGTTGATTCATCTGTTATATTTGTTTAAATTCAACGGTTAGTTGAAAATTCAACCATTATTGTTGTTCAAGGTACATAACCATTATTGCTATTCAGTTCACTTTTTTTTTTTTACCATTACTGATGTGCCTATCAAGTTTTGGTTGTCGTCGTTAATTTGTATGTGAAAAAATTGTAAAAAAAAATTAGAGTTAGAATCAAGGCAGCATTAAAATTGGAATTCAAGTATCTGTTGCAAATTTCATCTTTAAAGTTGTTTCAATGGAAAAAAAATCAATATTCGACTCTATTTTTTATGATCGTTTGTTGTTATATTGATTGTTTTAACAATAGAATAATTGTAAACAACTTTCGAATTGAAATACATTTAATTTTTTTTAAATAGTAGATAATTGATTGAACGAATGTTTCTGTTGAAGTTGACGATATTCAATGAACCCAAATAAAAGTATAAAATATCTTCGTTCATATGTATTTTTGATGTGTTTAATGATAACACTGCATATGTATTTTTTATATTGTTAATGATAATACTGCATATGTATTTTTGTTTTGTTGTAGGAATTTTGATATATAAATGTATATTTACAAAAATATTTTAGTTTAAGCTAATCTTGTGTCTATGTATTTTTTTAATTGAGATGTTGGTTGTGTATCTTTGTTTGCACGTAAATCTGAGAAGTGCGTGTTATAAGAAGTGATATTTGACAAATTTCTATGTAACATATCAAATTACAAATTAGTTATGCTTCAGATGTATTTTTTTGATATGCTTAATTTTAACACTGTATATCTATTATATATGTGATATATGTAAACATTGCATATGTATTTTTGTTTTGTTTGTGAAAATTTGAGAGTATAAGTGTATATGTGATAATATGTTTGGTGCGTGTTTTACTTCCGTTTGATCAAAAATTTTTTGTATTTTGTATTTTAGAAATGGGAAGCATCCCAGTCCTTGTGAAGCACTCTGGTCGATGGACGTACGAAAAGAACTTCGAAGAATATGTCACTGATACTATACTGTTGAGCACATTAGCCACATTCGTTGAGCTGCACGATGTTTGGCATTTCACTTAAGTGTGGATTTAACCATCAAATGTATTCTAGTGGAATATCAAATCACTCTTAATGTAAGACAGATAGAAATACATAACGATATGGGTTTAAAAGCGTTTATATTACAGAAAAAACTGATAGAAGACATGAATTGTCTTTCTTTATATGTAAAAATTTTGGATAAAGTTGTAGGGAGCAACTTGGCAAGTTCATCTATATGTGTTGCTGAAAGAGGAATCAACTGTAACAACTTAAAAACAGTGATAAATACAACAAATGAAGGAGCTTTGGTGGTTTGTGAAAATACAGAAGCTTTAGATGTTTTTGAGATGGATCCTGTTGAGGTGATTATTTCAGACCCACATCATAAGCATGTTGAGGAAGATCAGGTTTACTTGAGAAAAAAAAAATTTAAGTCAGTCATGAAGGACTATTCAATTAGGGAGAAGTTTCAAACGTCCAGTAAAAGGTCAAGTAAGAAAATGTACGTACATTCTATATCTCTCAGATCTTGTTTAATATTAGTTTGGATATGTATTTTTAATGTAATAAATTATGTTGCGTACAGGTATACATTGTTTTGCAAATCAAGAAACTGTGAGTTTTTAATGCGTGCATCAGGAATGGAAGAAACAGAAATGATTAGAATAAGAGAATTCAGACCTCAACATACATGCCCGGTGAAGGACAAGATCTATCCAAAGGTGCATGCAACTATTATGTTGATAGCCGATATGGTTAAATAGAAATTCAAAAATCACAAACGAAGATACAGTGCGACGAAAATAAAAAATGACATGAAGGAAGATTTTCGTATGAATTTGACATATACTTTATACTGGAGGGCAAAGGAAAGAGCGTTAGAAGAATTGAGGGGTAAGCTATCAGCATCTTATGGGAAACTCCCATCATACTTATATGTTTTGAATACTACCTATCCGGATTCGCATATAAGAATGAAGAAGACAGATGATAATGCGTTCTTGAATGTATTTATCGCTCTACATGCATTCATTAAAGGATTCGATCATTGTAGACCAGTCGTAGTTGTTGATGCTAGTCATCTGAGAGGAATGTATACTGGGCATTTGTAACAACATGTACAACGGATGGAGCAGGTTAGTATCATTTAATTACTATAACTGATTGTATTTTTTTTTGGCTTTCTGCTGTAGAGTTGAAAAATACATATATCCAATTCATATATACATATGTGTATATAATTAGATATATGTTCAAAGTTTTCTGAATGAAACATGTAAAGTTGACTATGTTTGATAGTGAGGTTGATGTAAATTTTATTATATGTAATTGATACAATTTCTGGTAGATAAAATATACATTTTAATTGAACTATATTGTAATAAATACATATGCAGTTCCTAACTGTATTTAAATTAGCCTGCGCAGGTTTTTTTTATATGCGCAGGTTATATATTTTCTTTGGCATATGTTGTGCTTGATTCTGAAAATTATGAATTATGTATGCAGGTCACATTTTTTTTTTGGCATATGGTGTGCTTGATTCTGAAAATGATGCATCTTGGACGTGGTTCTTCAAGAACCTAAAGAAAGCGTACGGAGTTAGACAAAACATGTGTGTTGTGTCTGATAGGAATCCAAGCATCATAAAGGTTGTTGGTGATGTGTACGAAGATGTTCCACATTATGCATGTATATGGCATCTATGGGGTAATGTGAAAAAACTTTACAGAAAGTTACACGATGCATTGTCGGAGATATTTTATACAATGGCCAAATCATATTCAAAGTCAGAATTTCACATGTTAATAGAAAAAATTGAGGCAACTGATATGAGGGTGAAGATATATTTGGAATTGGTGGATTATAAAAAGTGGGCTAGGTCGTATGCAGCAGTTCACAGAGGATGGACTTTGACTTCAAACATTGCGGAGTCAATAAATGGAGTGCTTGTATCAGCTAGAGAACTGTCAATTTATGACTTTCTTGAGAAAGTTCGATTACTGTTTGCAAAATGGAATTATGCAAATAGGCAGGAGGCTTCATATACCTTCATAACCCTCATTGGAAAGCTTAATGACATACTCAGTGAGAACGAGGCTTTGTGTACCCGTATGACGGTATGACCTTTTTAATTTGTGAAAATTTTAATTATGGAAACATAAATATGAAAATACTTTCCATGCAGTTGTAAACAAATGAAAAGATATAAAACATAAAATATATGAACATTTCAAATACATAATAAGTATTTTGCATATGTATATTGTTGTATTGGAAATTACTAACAACTGCATATGTATTTGGCTGCTCTGTAAAATTGTACTCTGCATATGTATTTTTATTACATAAATATTTTTTTATTTTTATGTCAGGTTGTACCAGCCACAGAATATGTATATACGGTACACGACAAACAAAAGCACTTCATTGTTTGCATCAAAGAAAAGAAATGCTCATGTAATGCTTTTCAAATAGATGAGATACCATGTGCACATGCTTGTGCGGTGTTAGAGAAAAAGAATTTTGAGAAGGGGTCATACTGTTCTGATTTGTTTAAACCAAAAACAGTTTTGAAGACATATGATGTTCCAATCTACCCGTTGCCACACAGCGATGATTGGATAATTCCAGATACCACACTTGCTGAAATAGTACTGCCTCCAAAATACAAAAGACCTCCAGGAAGACCTGCACAGAAGGATCGTGGAAAATCAGGCCGGGATATGTTTGGAAAGAAGAATATCAACTCATGTGGTGGTTGTGGGGCTAAGGGTCACAATAGGCGCTCTTGTAGGAAATATCGTAAATGATACATTTCTTTTTCTGTATTGTTTCTTAAAAAAAAAATCATTTTTTATATTGATGAACTAATTCAGTTTAGTTAATGCATTTATGAATCATTTGACAATTGGATACAGTAATATCTAAATAATGGAGTCATATATGTTTCAAAATTTGTACATTACATATGTATTTTTAAGCAGCAGTTCATATATATTTTTGACATAGTAAATATATGTTAGGTTAAAGGTGGTAACTTTGATTAACAAAACAAGTATATGATTCGTAATTGTTCAAAGTTGTAAATATATGTGACATATAAATATATGTTTGAATTGTATAATGTTATTACTGCATATGAATTTATACTATAAAAATACATTTGATGTATAATCCAAATGTATTTTTAAAAAAAAATATAATCATTGCATATGTATTTTGTAACTATAGTCAAACCTATAACTTCATAAAAAAGTCAAATTTATCTTTAATTCAAATTCTCAAGTATAATTATTTTAAATGAACACGTATCAAAAATTAAATATTAGGTTTGATCAATATGTATTTTCCAACATCTTTATATTAACACGAAATATGTATATTTTTGGAAAATATTTATAACGTACAATCCATATGTATTTTATAGCAAAATATCAACACTGCATATATATTTTGTAAATAACTTCATTAAAATGTCAAATTACACTTTAATTTAAATCCTAATTTGTAATTATAATTAATGAAAATATAGTAAAAATGCATATTAGGTATGTTGCAGTTGTATTTTTGAAGTGTTTGTTTCTAATATTTCATATGTATTTTTTTTCTGAAAAATAATTGATTTATAATACATATGTATTTTTAAGGATAATATGAAAACTAAATATGTATCTTTCAACTAAATCACACAGTAAAATGTAGAACTCCTTAAATCTAACACTACATCTTGTATTTAATAATATAGGAATGTGGTGAAAAACTTTAAAGAACAACAACAACATACTAAAATACATATTAGGAATGTTCCATATGTATTTTTGCAATATTTGGTTTTAACACTGCATATGTATTTTTATACGATATATGTATTTGTAAATATAATATAAAAACTCCGCAAGTATTTTTAAGCAAAATCTCACCGTAAAAGTTAGAACTCCATGAAATATGAATAAATTCAAAACATATAATTAGTCTGTACAATCAAAATCTACATCCATAAACTAGTTTCTAAAGTACAAAAAGTTAAAAATCAATAAACCATCATACATCAACAACTTCAGTGACACTAGTTATTCTACTTTGCCTTGCAGGCTTCACGGGTGCTTCGACATCACTAATGACATTTGCTTCTTGTTTTCGGATCCCATAATCCCACAAAAGTGTAGCATATCTTGTACAGAGTGTGTTAGGGTCGAACTCAGACGCAATAACTTTGTGATCATAAGAAAGGCACTCTGCATATATAACCATAAACACACCACAGTCCCTACAAAAAATAAATGGATTATATGGTGAAATATATTTTGTTCAAAGATACAGTTTTGGTATATGTAATTTCAAAACCTATGAGCTTTCACTCGGTTGTTGAGGTAAATCATCTTCAAATAAAACATCAAACATATCTGAGGATTCTTTATCTTTGTATCTTGGATGATTTTGATGATCAATCCCTTTCTTAACATAGAAATCACATGCTTGGAGACACAATGAAATAATCTTTGCTATTTTCTCAATCTCAGCAAAAACAACTGCATAATGACCACTGGATTCATATGAATCATACAAGAATATACACCTCTCTGAAAATGATAAAACCGCGAGAACCCAGTGATGTTTTTTCTTTATATTGATCGGAATAAAAATGTCTTCCACTGTATGCCATAGCACTGCGGCATGCATACGGAACCCATTGATGTATTCCATAAGATGCTGCTCCTAACATCCATCTTTAAGATTTTGAGCATCCATAGAATATACATCATTCAACGATCTAATTACGTTCATAAAGTTTCAGTCAACTATACTGTATTTGTATGATTTGTTTGGCTCATTTTTGTACGAACTGTGCGGCCTATACTTCGACTTCTTCCTCAAGTAGTAAAATCAGACATAAATATGTTGCATGTGAATACGATAAACTTTAGAGCATTCAAAAAAATTGTATTCTAAATATTACAGTCTACGCAAGTAAAAAATACATATGCAATTTTTTATATTAATGTAGATGACTTGTGTATCAAAAATTGCATTCTTAAAGTTCAGTTACATGCAGACAATGTTATCTGATGTATTTTCAAAATAATATACTAATCGAGTCTGTCCATGTCTGATCTGCAAATCCCATCGTATAGAACCAGTTTTTGTCTTCCACTGTCTCAACACCAAAATGCATCTTTGAAATTTCTGATTTTCCCCTCTTGTAATGATCTACTTTTCCTTTTCTGTGTATTTTAAGGATTTTGTAAACCATGAAAACATGTATTGATACAAAAAAAAAATTTGTCACTATTCAAAAGAACAACCTCTTAGCAGTAACTTTTAATAGGTCGGCAGAAATCCAGTCCGTGAAGTTGTTGACAATCTTTGTATCTATTATCCTATCAATCGGGTGATATAGAAATGGATGTTTCTGGGGGAATATGCGTATTACCCTGCTGAGCTCCCTATATAATTGTAGAATATAAAAACTTAATAAATACAAACGTATTTTCAATACAGATTACATAAAAAATTATATATATCTTATTGTACTTACTAGCAGCTGAACCAAATTTTTTGGTGTATGGCGATTCCTTGAAATTTGATGGTCGCCTAATCCTTAACTTTGGTCTGGGATTTTTTACTTCACGATTAGTGGATGGATGAATGATGATGCTTTTTTTATTGTAGACATTCACGCTAGGTAGAAACTCATCCGGAATTGTGTTTTGTGAATCAGGCCACAATTTTTCATCCCTCTGTTCATCATTGGTTACTTCTTGTGTATTAGGAGGTGTTCTAACTTGGTCCTCCATATCAAGTTCTACCTCTTAATCAGTGATTCCTCTATTGATCTAACAAAAAGATTGAAAAAATAATATTACATTTTTTTCCATCAAATTGAACCTAAATAAACTCAAAATATATAATAGTTAGATACATACTTGATCATGATCTTCAATAACAGTATCATCAATTTTCTCATCGCTGGTCTGCCAAAAAATGAAAGAAAAAATTTAATTGTCCTATTGATTACTACATGACATGAAGATAAAGTTAACATCACTATACATACTTGACAATTATGTTGAACAACCTTCTCAGAATGTAAGTAATCCAAATTTATACTTTGGAGAAGCTCATCAGGGATTAATTGTTGAGAATCAATTTCAACATTCATTTTTTCAGAATGCAAAACAGTGCACCTTTTGATAACAAGTATAAAAATCAAAACATCAAACAAACATGTACTTGTATCTGTTTATATATGTGAATTCAAATGAATATATATATATATATATATATATATGAAACTTAATTATTTACCTTTTTACCAAGCAAATTTGCCTCCAATTCCTGATAAACCTCCAAACTTAATTGTTGTGGTGATTTTTCGGTACCAACATAATCCATATTCTGGAGTTCAGGATCTTTATCTGCATGTTATTGCTACAAATACATAGACAAATTAAAATAACCTATTAATACTTGAGTCAAAGTTTTTTTTTTTTTTTTTGAAATTGAATATACATATTTATATATAACATTAAACTCAAAAATACATATTATAGAACATAACAAAATAATCATCCAGTGTTAAAATATATATGCATTGTTAAAAAATACATATGAATAAAACTAAAAATACATATGTAGTTTTCAAAAATACATATGTAGTTTTCAAAAATACATATGCAGTGTTAAAAAAACATATGAATAAAACTAAAAATACACTGTGTCGAATGTTATAGTGTTTTTAATGAACCAAATAATATTTACTGTTACTAAGTCAATCTTCAATTCTATTCCAAATTCGACAGTCTATTAACCTCAACTATATTTTGAATATATAATTCAAAAGTATAAGCAAATATGTATTTGGAACTTTAATATTTACCTTTGTACCGTCAGAAATATTATCCGGAGATTGAACAACATCAGGACTGAAATGTTGTCCAGATTGATCTAACTCTCCCTCATCAACATTTGCTGCTTTATCAGCTTCAATATCTTCAACCTGTTCCTAAAAAAGTTGTGACCAATAATATAACGAGTTATTTTACAAAATGTGTAGTATTTGTATAAGGCAGTCCAATAAGTATATATATTCAAATCAACTAAGATTTTGAAAGAAAAAATTTACCTTGCTTTGAGCAAATGCTTTCTTCAACTTTTTAAATTTTTTTCTCATTAGTCCACGAATTCTTTTAAATTCGTGACGAACCTGTTTTGATAAAAAATCTATATACAAATTTTTTTTCATGAAAAACAAAATATTTGCCAAAAATAAAAGTACCTCATCGCGGAGTGCATCAAAATCTTTCTTAGAAATCAAGGCTTGTTTGTCAACATGACTCTCGGGCTTTGACACAGTTACTTCCCCTACATGAATATCTAGCTTTGAGTGTACTTGAGGAAAAATAATCTGAGTTGTTTGCTTTTCTTTCGTTGTTTTTGAAGAAGATGCCTGCCGTGTTGGAATTGACTTGAAAATTGGTGTCTTCATTCCATCAGCCTTTGCAGCACGAGGAGTTGGTGTCCTCGTTTGGGTATGCTCATCAAAACTATCTAATTGCTTTTTCCTTAAAGGTTTCTTCACTACTGGTGTTGAGGAATCAACCTTCTTTTTCTTCTTTGAATGTTCGTTACTCTTTCTTGGTGGTGGATCCTGGAAGTCGTCATCAGAATCAACAGAACGTTCATGTTGTGTTGCATCCTTCTGTGGTATTTGAAATTTTGACAACTCCTTTTTCGTTGGCTCTATGTTCTTAAAGACAACCTAGAATAATAGGTAAATAATAAATGTTAAAGAATCAGTTAAACAATTGTAAATGAAAATACATATATATATACTGTAAAATACATATTAATACATATGTATTTATTAAGAACAAACCTAGCCATCGTCATTGAACATAGCATTCATTAAAAACTCAAAGCGTGGACGAGGTGCAATCGTCTTCCAATTTAATAATCGGGGAATCCGATTATCAACCTTCGATACAATCTCTGGTGAGACATTTGAACAACACTCGTAAAGCCACACTTGAATAGCCGGTGGCATTTCCTGAATCAAATAAAATTGACCACCAGTTTTCAACCGGTTGTTCAAACTTCTGACCAAATCTTCAAAAGATGAAGAACCCCATGAAAAATTCTTATATCTTCCACTATTGATCAAATCGAAATGAAGACGGGGTATTACCACAGTTTTAACATTAGATAATACAAATGAATGCAGGAAGTACAGGATTGCAAATTTCTCAGTATCCGCATCATTGTTCTCCCCCCATACTTTCTCCGTGAATGCTAGAAATAGTTGCATTTTCTGTATAATTTCTGCCCCATTGAAATACTTCTCAACCATCCCATTTGGTACACTCTCGTCAAAAATAAAGTCATACCTATTTGACACACAATTCAATCCAGTTATGATGGCAAATTCCCTGGGAGTAAAATTAAGAAAGGTTTCATTAGCACAAATCAAAATCCCAGAAGAAGAACTACCCTTCACCTCAAGCGTCATAACGCATCTGCACAATTGTGCTTGCACTACACATTGCTGCTTCTTCATAAAATAATCAAAAATATTTTTCTCGCAAAAGTTTTTAAACTGTTCCTTGTTTAAAATTGCGCGTATGCTTCCATAAATATCTTTGTCACTGTAGTAAGAACACATGTGTGGTGCAAATTTTGAAAGTTTTCTGACAATGAATATTTCATCTCGCATCACGTATAAAAAAGAATCATATAACATGCAGCCAACAAATCAATCATCCAATAAAAATCAAAAACATATAACAGACATATGTATTTTTATCATATCAAAACTGCAATAAACACTGAAAAATACATATCAAATATACTAAAAATACATATAGTCAATAGACTGTTCTAGTATTTAAGCTTAAATTAACATGCATGTGTATTTTTATCATATAAAAACTGAAACCAACACGAAAAAATACATATCATATATACTAAAAATACATATATCCAACAGATATCTGAACATCCTCATCAATACATATATCATCTTCACAAATCATCATTTAATCACTAAATATCATCATAACATCAAAATACATATTAATTACATCAAAAAAAATACATATAACTTACAACTTTAACAACATCTTCACTTAGGGCAAAAATATATTTTACTCAAAAATATATTTAGAACAAAAAAATACCTCTTCCTCGCTAACATCTTCAGAATCATCATCAAAAGAGATCTGAACATCCTCATCAACCTTAGTCAAACCTTCAATTTCTTTCGCTTTCCTTTTCTTCTAGATTTTTTTGATTTTTTTTCCTTCTGAGAAGGCGATTTCTTCAACGGTTTTTTTTTCAAAAAAATTTTCATCTTCAGCGGATCGTTGAGAAACTTCGACCTAATCTCCGATTTCTCAGATTTCTTCGACTGTAAAGAATTTAAAACAACTTTAACTACATCTTCTTGAGTTAATCCAAGACTAAAAGATGGTCCATAATCATAGACCAAATTCGAATTACTTATACCACTATATGTTCGTGATTTTGGTGTTTGTTCCGCCATTAAAATCAAAACCTTAAATTCTGATTTTGAGATATATTAGAATATGCTAATTCTGAAATTTACCCCAAAAAAAATGCTAACATGCAATATTTGAATTAAGATTTACCTGAAATAGATGAAAATAATCTTTACTGACGATGTTAAAATCGTGCAAAGTGAAAAAAAATTGGAGCGGGAAGATATCGTTTAGGGCAAAAAAAACAAAAAAAAATATTTCAAAATAATGAAAGAGAAGGCTAATAGCGTGAAAATAGGAAAACTGACAGTAACTTCTTCATGTGGGTAAAAAGTAGGGACCACATAAAATAATGCTATGGATGTTACAAAATGTAATTTAATAAAATTGTTGTTATTTTTTGTAATTTCATGCTTAAGTTTGATACGTTATGCATTTTTTCCTTATATATATACTAGTTATCCGTGGCCCTTGCTAAGCCCGGGCCCAAATTCTAAATATAATAATAATAATAATTTAATTTAAGATTTTAATTTATATTATATTCTTTTAATTCATAATTAATAAAAGTTAATGACACGTCAAAAATGAATTGTTCATAAATTTTCACTATTACTAAATGTTGCCAAAAAAATATTAAAAGTAATCTAATTGGCTTTCTTATTCATAGTTATAGTATTTTTCGTTTTGATATACTCCTTATAAAACTATTTTCATCTATAAATCAGAAGTAATCTTCATTACGTTACCATAATAAACAGTACCAATTTAATATAAGATTTTGATTATGTAAAAATTCAACCGTCTTAAATTTGATTTTAAAATTTGCTGCTCCTTCATCTCAATTTAAATATCTTACTTTTTTCTCAATATGTTCCAAAGAGAGATTTTTTCTATATTTAATATGTTTTTTCAATTTTAACATTCTACGTAACAAGTTTAAGACCACGAGATTTAAAAATTACATAATTCATCCATCTCATAATAATTGTCTACATTACCAAATATATTTGCCCCAAATTATTTGTCAATTTACAAAACAAAAGAGAATTAATTAAAAAAAAAATATGTTACCCTTACAATTGAAATTCCTTTTTGAAGTGTATGCAAGCTTATAATTTTTTCAAAAGAAACTTGTAAACCTCTTCTTCTTATTTATGATTAGGTTAGATCATATGAAGAGGCCAGGGACAAGTAATATGAGATAGAAGTACATCTTTAATTTTAAATTTAAAAATCTTAATTGAAATGGAACAATATCAAAGATCCAAAATACACCAATCATAAAGATTCATGTAAAAAATAAACCTAAAAGAAAAAGAATTGAGTATCAAAAAAAATAAGGAAAAGACAAAAAAAAAAATTGAAAAAGAAAGAGTCAAATGGAGCAAATAAAAGAGTAAAAAGTTTTGTGAGACTACCAAAACTTTTTATCAAGTATAATATTGATTCTATTTGAAAGACAATATATAGCATTTCTATGAGGAACCAAGAACTACAAAAAACTCATTTAGGGTCTGTCAATATGTTCCTGCCTGCAAAGGAATAGCTATTAACAGTTTGCTCAATGAGAAACAGCTGATACAGGCTCAAAAACTAATCTCGTCCTCATCATCCATACGTCGTGTAGAAGGCTCTAGATCTTCATTTTCTACTCGAAAAGCTTCCAAGACACATTCTGTAATCTAAAAATTACCACGCAAAAAAAAGTGTTTAGTACTGGCTTCAACACTGACACAAGCTATATGACTATACACATGATAAGTACATAAGAAAGAAGAAAGTGCCAGAACACAAAAAGGAAAGTAAATTCTAACATCAATAGCCCAAAACAAAAAGAATTAAGTTAAAAGAGACGCAATGTCAACTTTTGTAGTAATATTCAACAGGAATAAAATATTTAATTCCTGTTTACTAAGGACTAAGAGCTGGGGAAGGTACGTCATGTTACTAAAATGGACGCCCATGTGATTATGCTATTTGATACAATGAACCTCTGAACATCCAATCCAAAACCTTAAGGCAATAGGTGGAGTTGCCCAGGACATTATAAAACCCTGTGGAAACCCTTATACAGCTGATGAGGGACAATCGTATTCTCTATATGAAAAGGAAAAAATACAAGTCACTGGGAAAGGGACCTTCAAAATTTTCCCAAATTGACAAATGACCATGTGATTATTTTCTGTAATGAGAAGTTGAATTTAACATTATCTGGCTTTTGTCCATGTCTATGGAGTTTCAATGGAGGTCCACACACCAGATTTGCATAGAGTACCATATGAATACTAACAAAATTTAGCATCCACAAAACGTTGATAAGATAAAAGCTGAAGAAGTAGACATTAAGTCCAGGAGATTCTTGTCGGTTCCTAGTAGCTCTGAAATGAGCTATTTGGACCACACATGGTAATAAGATGTCCTAAAGTATCAAAAAGGTTTTAATCATCTCAAGTATCTCTACATAGCACATTGAAGCAGAATGCATAAGATGCAAAAACTGCCACTACTTGTAACAAATGACATCTCAGTACAGGATATTTTAAGAATTATTATGTTTTTGTAATTCCATCGAATCCTCAAAAGCATGTACTGAACATGGAATGAAAATCCATCTCATTTGGATACAAGTAAAAAATGAAAAAAGAGTAACAGCACACCTGTCAACCACATGCAGGAAACATGAGCAGTAGACTTGCATCAACTTGTAACAAATCACTATTCGATCATCAGAAACTTCACAATTGTCTTAAACTTGCTTCTTTTTCGTGTAATATCAAGCAGAAGATGAGAGGGACGAAATCCATGATCTAAGTACTTAGCAAAGTGATAGCAGCAAAAGGAGTCAAATATATCTGCAAACCAAGAGAGCAATAAATGCCTATGATACAGAATATGGTCCCCAAGTATGACAGCAAACTATACATATATGAGTCTCAAAAATGTGGCAACAAAAGCACGAAATCGCTGAATGTGAACCAAAAGTCTTAGAAAACATAACACTCTTGCAATGAGAAGATAGCGAATCCTGTAAGCACCGGCAAGAAGAAGCAATTAGTGTATCTCTAAGAAAGCAAAGACATGATTGCATCATGCAACCCAGTTTTTAACCACAATACATAATCAACAGTACATTTTTCATTTCATTCCTATATGGTTGCACACATTCTCGGTAAAAATAAAATGCTCTAACAATTGATGATGCTAAATACCCTAAGATTGATTTCCTAGATTCGCAGAAAGCTTTGAGAAAATGCTCACATTGCATTATATTAGGACAGAAGATATAACATTCTTGATTTGCGTGCGTCCAGCTAATATACCATCCTCTGAACTATATTTTGTCTTTCAATCCTCATGAACTAATTTAAGCTAAATTACCATCATTTTGGAGCACATTTTAGTGCACATACTCATCATCCTTCTGGAAATTATACAATACAGATAATATTTGCCCAAAGCAGGTTTACTTTCACTAAACACGATAGGTGATAGATACAAGCCGCAATAGGTGAACTGGAAATTTTCCTTGTAGATATAACTTGTACGTGTTATCAAATCTTCACCTTATAACTAGCATTTAAAAGATTTTTGTTGAAGTGAGTCCCCATCTCATCTAAAGCTAGTAATTTTATTTAATTAAATTATTTTTTCACGGGTCAATCATGTTATCGTGTATAATCATACCACTTTTAGTTAATAAACTGTCTTCAACAAATGCAAATAGCACAAATCCATCACAAATCGATATCAATTCACTAAGACAAGTCTCTATTTCACATGGCTTAAAAATCTTTTAAAGGAAATCTAGTGCAATCAACCTCTGAACCAAATACATATAGAGCAACAACAAAGTTATACAAAATATCACGAAAGAATGGCTTGGATAGCATCGGTTGCCATCTTTGCCTGTTCCTCCATCACTTGTATCTCTAACAAATATTGCCTAGCCTTGGCAACTTTTACCGATTGCGATTTCTCCAACATTTCATTCCTTTCCTTTTCGCTAATTAACTGTCGTGGATTTCTTCTGAACCAATCTTCCAGGTCAGCAGAAGTACCTCCATTTAGAACAAAATCCCAACTCATTTCTGACCTACTTGCATCAACAATCATCTTTCCACTAGTTTTATCAACCTTATTCCTTACTTTATCAACTTCACCCCAGATTTTCTCCGAAAGTTTGAATAGCTTTTCGTCATGAGATTTGGAGAACTTCCTTTTCTCAATATTTCTCTTGTACTTCCTTTTCAACCTTGTCAGTTTATGTTGTAGCTGAGTCTTATTTGTTTCAGTCTGCAAATCATCCTTAACAAAAGTAAGGAATGCACCATAATTTGATGAAGGTTCGGAGTTCTTTAGAAAAGAATAATTGAGATGGCCTTGAAGGATTGCTATCTCCTCCTCTTCGCTCCATGCTCGCTGAAAGCCACTCTTGTTCACATTAGAGCTTTCCATTATCACTTCTTCTGGTGAATACGTTTGAGAATCCTCAGGTGAAGGAGTCCACTCTTTATCAGAATCTCCGTGGGGACGTTTGGCCTTTAGGCTTTTGAATATGTTTCGAGCAGCCATTTCAGACTACTTTGGAATACAATTGGCTTTTGTTTCAAGTTGAACACACCACTACATGATATAATAAGAGCATTTGGTTGAGCTTCTCGAGGACATTTAACTATTGGCTCAGTTGGTTTTTTGAACAATTGTATAGATCTGATGTAGAGGAGTTGTCATTTTCCATGGTTATTGGACAATTGAAAAGATTTGATGCAAAGGAGTTGTCGCTTTCAATAACTATTGGCTCCACTGTATGTTCAGTTTGGTTACTAACTGCAACAATAGGCAAGGAATGCATTACCTTGGGCAACGTGTCATTTCTGTAATTGAACTATGCTCTTTTTTGTTCTGTAATTGAACTATGCTCATTTTATATTCACCAGATTAGTGAGTAACTTACTCGTTCAGTTACTTTTTTCTGGTATTTGGATATTATACTAAAATATTTCAATTTAGAATTTTTGATCAACGTATAAATCAAATTACGAAAGTCATATCTCTCCGTCTCATTTTATGTATCGTCATTTGATCGAGCACAGAATTTAAGAAATATAATGATTTTGTAAAATTTATAAAATTATTCCTCTTAAAGTTATTTTAATATTTACTTTTAGTTGTCTTTTCTTAATAAGTGGGATCCACTAACAATAAAATGAAATTATTTCATTAAATAGTTACCAAATAAGGAAAGATAATATTTTTTTTTGAGACGAACCAAAAAGAAAATAACAACACATAAAATGAAACGAAAATAATTTTTTTTTAAAAAAATTATAAATAGAATAAAGTATTTCACAGTAACTTATTAGGTAGTAGTAAATTACTCAAAATAAGTTAACCATGAAAAAAGTTGATGCTTAACAACGTTATTGAGAAATTTGTTATTGTGAGTAACGTTTTACCATAACAATTAATTTCTTTTAATATTGTTCTTCATCCATAATTCATCGTCTTTTCTTAAAAAAAAATAAAAAAATCTCAGCTATAATGACTGTTATTGTTTCAAAAAATGGTCACTCGACTGTTGTTCTTTGTGTTTTAAATGGTAATGACCAACATATTTTCGTACTTTTTCTATTTGTTTTTCAGTTGTAATGTAAAAAAAAAAAAAAAAAAACAATATGGTAGCAAGCTACATTTTTGGATGGATTAATAATTAACAGACAGAGAGGAGAAAATCGACGATGAATTCGACTTTTCCGACAAGAATTCCTTGAAAAACATCCTTGCTACAAAATTTATATTTTCTTTTTATATTTGGTTGTATAAAGATAGAGCACCAGAGACCCGATGGTGTGATGCCAGCAGGTAAAGATAGAGCACCAGAGACCCGGTGGTGTGATGCAAGAATTTAACATTCCTACTTAGAAGTGGGAAATGGTGAACATGGATTTTGTGATCGGTTTACCTCTTTCTCTTCGTCATCAGGATTCTATTTGGGTCGTTGTAGACAGGTTGACTAAGTCAACACATTTTCTGTCAGTGCATACATCTTTCACCGTGGAGGACTATGCTAAGCTGTATATTCGAGAGTTAGTCAGGTTGCATGGAGTTTCTATTGTCTATCATCTCCGATAGAGGTACTCAGTTTACTTCTCAGTTTTGGAGAGCCTTTCAGAAGGGTCTTGGCACCCAAGTTTATCTTAGCTCCGTTTTTCATCCGCAGACAGATGGTCAGGCTGAGAGGACTATCCAGACTTTGGAGGATATGTTGAGGGCTTGTGTTCTTGATTTCAAAGGAAGTTGGGATGAACATTTGTCGTTGATTGAATTTTCTTACAACAATAGCTTTCATGTTAGTATTGAAATGGCTCCGTTTGAAGCTTTGTATGGGAGAAGATGTAGATCACCTATAGGTTTGTTCGAAGTGGGCGAAGCCGCTGTGATTGGACCCGATGCTTTATTTGAGGCTATGGAGAAATTTAAGTTAATTCGGGAGAGGTTGAAGACAGCCCAGAGTCGCCAGAAGTCGTATGCAGATATGAGAACAAGAGCTCTTGAGTTTGAAGTCGATGATTTGGTGTATTTGAAAATTTCACCCATGAAAGGGGTGAAAAGATTTGGAAAAAAAGGGAAGCTGAGTCCCAGATATGTTGGCCCTTATAAAGTTTTAAATCGTGTTGGGAAAGCAGCTTATGAGAATGAGTTGCCTGCAGAGTTGTCAGTTGTCCATCTTGTGTTTCATGTTTCTATGCTCAAGAAGTACATTGAAGACTATGGTGTTGTTGATCCGTCGGAAGGTTGTGATGTTCAGGATAGCCTTTCGTATGATGAAATTCCGGTTGAAATCCTAGATTATCAAGTCCAT
>NC_061112.1:21000482-21005955 GCF_002878395.1 Capsicum annuum | reverse complement strand
TCGACCTGGTGGACCGTCAGGTCCTTGGTGGACCTTCAAGTGTCCCATCAAGCCAAGCAGTAGCTCCCTTTTGGGGATGTCGTGTAACGGTCAAAGTGGTGGACCGTCACAAAATTGACGGACCGTCAAAGTGTCCATCAAACCGAGACAGAATGTCCCATTCCCGAGCCTCGAGTGACGGACGATATGGTGGACCGTCAGTCCCTCTGAAGGACCGTCACTTTGACCGTCACAGGCCCTGATCAGCAAATTTCAACTTTTTTTCAAAGAGGCATCTTGGTCATTTCCGCTCCTTGTGGCCTTATATATATATCTATGTAGACAAGAGAAGATCATTTCTCTCCAAATTTCTTTCAAGAATTCTCTAGAAACCTAGGGTTTCTTCCAAACCCAAAAATCAAATCATCTCCAAGAAATTCAAGAAATCCCCCATAAATTTCTTCAAGTTATTCAAGAACTAAGTTCCTCAAGTCAAAGGCAGCAGGTCTTGGTCTATAAGTGTGAGAAAAAAGTTTCAAGCAAGTTTTTATATCTTCAAAATCAAAATCTAAGGTATGTGGAGTTTGAACAAGAATACTCTTTTCGTTCTTGTGCCTAAAGATTTACTTTCTATTATTGATTTACATGATTTTGCAAGTGGGTTTACACCCAAATTTCTTTATTTATGATTTATGAGATTTGAGTTGAATCAGTTTGATATTTATGATTATTTCACCATCATGTTTCTTAAATTGAAAATTTATTCCATGAGTTGTATATTGTCATTATGTATTGATGATTTCTAAGTGATTTATGTTAAGTGTCAAGATTTGTGTTTTCCTATGAGAAATTTGACTATTGAATATATATATCGATATTTAAATTGAAAGTCAAGAATGAGTTTGATGATGTTTCCTTGAAGCTTTGGCATTTGAGATGATTTGATAAGCAAATGTACTTGATGTTGAGAAATATTATTTGAATTTGAGTCGAGTTAGGAATCCACAGTCGTATATGATTTACCGATGATATGTACTGTTGTTTTGGTCATCATGATAGACCCATGAGTTGATATTGATTGAGGTGGATTTCCTAACGCGTTCTGAGCTGAGTCTCGGAGGAGTATTTAGCACCAAGCGAGAAATTTGGTATTTCCCCAGAACTACTTGCCACCATAGGATTGATGTTGATAATTGTGGGCCAAAGGCCGAGTATGAGATTGTGATGATGAGATTGAGATTGTACTCCCTGGCAAGAGTACGACAACCCTGCCAATGTGGGTTTTTCTCCTTAGGAGGACAAAACGTTGGACTCTATGCGGCTCACATGGAGTAGTTATGTTGGTTATAAGAAACTCCCAAACCCATAATGATCTGAATACCTTAAGTTACCGAGTCACTCTAAGTCATGAGTCAAAGCTTTTGAGTTGAGTTGAATGATTTATGAGATTCATGAAGCATGTGTTATTACTGATGATTTATGGAAATAATGTTTCAGATAATTCAAGCGAAGAGAGTTATTACTGTCAGCATGCATGATTTTCTTATACACTTATGATATTATTTAAAATATTGCATCCACCCCCACATACTCAGTACATTCCCAAGTACTGACTCCCATACTCTTTTGTATTCTATATTTCCTCGCGATATAGGTTCAGGTGCTCAGTCTCAGCCACGACAGTGATCTACGAGTACCTTCATCTACATTCCTGCAGTTGGTGAGACCTCATGGTTCGAGGACCTTTGTTCATGATTTTTGTCTTGCTAATCGATGGTTGTTTATTTTTCCATTCAGTATGAGTCAGTTGGGGATCTGTCCCAATGGCTCTTCAATCTTATGTAGTAGAGGCTTTGTCAGACTAGAGTACCAGTATGTACAGAACTTCAGCATTTTGATTGTACAGAGCACTAATATTTCGTATCGCAGTATGTTCATGACATGGTTATTCCTCTTTATCTTAGCATGATTTGCGTTATAGTGAGTTCTGAAAGTGATGACAGGCTTAGAGGGTTAGCTTGGGGCCACGTGTGACCTTAAGCACTGTGTGACGTTTCGAGATGGGTTCTTGGGGCGTTACATGTATAAAAAGTGA
The DNA here is from genome assembly GCF_002878395.1 of Capsicum annuum. NCBI lineage: Eukaryota > Viridiplantae > Streptophyta > Magnoliopsida > Solanales > Solanaceae > Capsicum > Capsicum annuum. The sequence goes on along the minus strand of NC_061112.1, from coordinate 21,003,881 downwards.
CGTCTTCTCTTTATAAAGTTCCAAAATCTTTCCTCAAAGAAAGAGGTTGGCCAAAATGGAAAAGAATTATATTTTTCTTTCAGAAAAAAAGTAAAAGTAATTATAGTATTACATTAACTTTCCTTACAAGAAAAATAAAACTCAAATTTAATAAAAAAATCAGAGCAAAAACCCGAACATCTTTCCCTTAGTTTTTCAGAATTGGTTTAATCATAGCAATATCAAGATTGGTTTAATAATAGCAATATCAAGATTAAAAAAGTAGAATTAAATTGCTTCAGTGCAACCATTTACATTAATTGTTAATAATCTAACACTTTGTTCAAATTTTAGAGAGCGGGGATTTTAGTTCATTAGGAAAAATAATTTGGAAGAGGAACAAATATACCTCCAAATTTTCATAAATGGCATAAATATGTCATCTATTATACTTTAGGAAAGTATATATTCTTATCGTCATACTTTTGGCCATATATATCCTTAAGTTAAATGAAGGAACACGTGGCGTCATCTCAATGATTTACTCGATTTTAATTTATTTTTCTCAAAATTAAAAAAATTCATCCAATTATTTATTACGCTACCCAAATTAAGATACCTACATGGTCAATGGATTGAGAAAGTTTGGAGCATCCACTAATGGAGTGTTTATAAGGAATACTCTATTAATTGAGTGTGTCTTGACGGATCTCCGGTGAGCCACCTTCATTAATAGAGTGTTTCTTCTTGATGCATCCATTAAAAGAGAAAGAATTTTTTTCTTTATTCGAGTCTTAATTTGGGTAGGGTAATGAATAGTTGGGCGAGTTTTTTTAATTTTGGATAAAAAATAAATTAAAATCGAGTCAATTATTGATATGAAGTCGTGTGCCCTCCGTTTGACTTAAGGGTATATATGACCCAAAAGTATGACAAAAGGGTGTACATGTCTCTAAAGTATCAAAAGGTATGTGCATATCATTTATGAAAGTTTGGAAGTATATTTGCCCTTTTTTCGAAAACAATCAAATACTCTTTTCATTTTTAATTTGTTTATTTTACTCTCTTCATTTCATTTATTTCGTCTCTTTACTAAAAGTAATTGTTTCAATATACATGTTCAATTTATAAAATCAAGAGAAAATGTTCTTTCGATATTACGCATATAATTTTGTGATTATATAAAGTATGAGTAAAAATCATTTCCCCCCCGACTTTTGTTTAAAAATCAAACTCCCTCCTTAACTTTAAATACTAGACAAACTCCCCCCCCCCCCCCCTCATCCTATGCAGTATCCATTTTACCTTTGCTATTCTAATCATGTATTTATATATACCTTTTTATATTATATATAATATTTATTTATTTTAACTTAAGTGTTTATAATTTTTTCGTTTACGTTCATTAACATTATGAGTAGAATAATACTTTTAGGAATTTATCACAAATTTAATGTTATTTTATGACTGTTATTTCAATATTAATATGCATTAAGTGTGTATACATGTATATACATGCATGTGTGTGTATTTTTATGTTTCACCACTCTCTTGCTCCATCTCTTTTATATTACTTGACACTAGGGAAAGTTACTGCGCTTCGTGCGATTGTGAAATACGTCTAAAGATCTTTTTCTATTATCATAATTTTAAAATAATTTAAAGTAATTTTTTGTATAAGTTAAACAAAAAAAGTTGTACTTTATATACAGTATGAAAGAATTTCTCTCATATAATCCTTTGAATAGTATATATCTAATCATGAATCTCCATAATATATATGTAAGTTGCGAGTTATGCATATATATTTTAGTGGAATAACTTTTCGCTTAGACAAAGAAAATAAAAAAAAGAATGTAGATAAGTATGTAATTTAAACTTTTCGTCACTGCATGTCATGCACAACTACAGCAAATGCAAAAACTACAAAAAGTATTTGATATATAAAGAAAATTTTTTCGGCACGTACTTATTTATCAAATACTATGTGGAGACTGGTGGGGCAATGTAGGGAAAGGAAGAAGGACCTTCACATGGTGTTTATCGACTTGAAAAAGACATACGACAAAGTCCCTAGGGAGGTTCTTTGGAGATGCTTAGAGGTGAGTGAGTTCCCGGTGACGTACATCAGATCGATTAAGGATATATATGAGGGAGCAAAGACTCAGGTGAGGACGGCGGAAGGAGATTCAGAGCATTTTTCTGTCTTAACAAGGTTGCATCAAGGATCGACTCTTAGCCCATTTTTATTTGCTTTGGTGATGGATGTGTTGACGCAGCGTATTCAAGAAGAGGTGCATTGGGTATGCTTTTTGCAGATGATGTAGTTTTGATTGATGAGACGCGGGGAGGTGTGAATGATAAATTAGAGGTTTGGAGACAAATCCTTGAGTCTAAAGGGTTCAGGTTAAGTAGGAGCAAGGCTGAGTATATGGAATGCAAGTTTAATTACTTGAGGCAGGGGGATGACGGGGTAGTAAGGTTGGGCTCCCAAGCTGTTTGTAGGAGGGATAGTTTTAAGTATCTCGGGTCGATGATTCAGGAGAATGGTGAGATTGATGAGGATATCACCCACCACATTGGGGCAGGATGGATGAAGTGGAGGCTCTCATTGAGAGTGTTGTGTGATAAAAAGGTGTCGCCCAAACTGAAAGACAAACTCTATAGAGTGGAAGTCAGTCCAGCCACGCTGTATGGAGCGGAGTGTTGGCCAATCAAGAATCCTCATATTTAAAAATTGAAGGTGGTGGAAATGCGAATATTGCATTGGATGTGTGGGCTTACTAGGGGTAATAGGGTTAGGAATGAGACTGTCCGTGAGTAGGTTTGAGTGGCTTCGGTGTAGAATAAAATGTGGAAAGTTCGACTGAGATAGTTCGGGCATGTGATGAGTAGGGGCACGGATGCCTCAATTTATAGGTGTGAAAGGCTAGCTTTGGATGATTTTAGGTGGGGTAAGGGTAGGCCGAAGAAGTATAGAAGAGAGGTGATTAAACGTGACATAGAGCAGTTACTGCTTACCGAGGACATGACCCTAGACAGGAAAGTGTGGAGGATGCGAATTAGGATAGAAGGCTAGTGCACGTAGGATGGTCGTAGTAAGTAATCAGGGAAGCGTTAGGGTGGGGGGTTTGAGGGTGGGGGATGCCTTTGGTACGTTGGTATAGGGTATTACTTTGTGGGTGTCTTATTTTTGTTGTGCCATCTTGTTTCATGCTTTTATTATGAATTTGTTTATTATTCTTTGTCTTGAGCCGGGGGTCTATCAGAAACAACCTTTCTACTTCTCCGGAGGTAGTGGTATAAACTGCGTACATTTTACCCTCCCTAGACCACACTGTGTGAGAATACACTGGTTTGTTGTTGTTATTGTTGTTATTTTTGAAAATCCATAAAAGGGAAAAAAAAGAGCGAAGAGCA
>NC_061112.1:20971594-20997482 GCF_002878395.1 Capsicum annuum | reverse complement strand
TTAAGGTCACAACACTTCTCTGTCAACTTGTGAAACATTTGTTGGAGTATTTGATCAATATATATATATATATATATATATATATAGTTAGTTAGTTAGTTAGTTAGTTAGTTAGTTAGTTAGTTAGATGTGAAATTAGGTGATTAAGTGAAGAATTGAAAAGACAAAAAAAAAAAAACAAATTAAATACTTACATTTTAATATACATAATTGTATAATTATTTCTAATAACGATTCTTTTTCAAATTTAGAAAGTGCTAATGCCCTTTACCAACATTATTTTTATACATTTTCTTCTTTAAATCATTACAACTATGTATTCTACTCAACTCAATTAAATTGTATCCCTTTCACTCCCTTATTTATTAGATAAGGTTTAAAGATTATAAAGATAAGAAAGTCAAGAGTTGGAAATATTATTATGTAGATTTTAGTGTCGTTAAAAGCTTTTAATGAAGGATTTGTAACTAAAAAATTATGAAAAATTTATATTTGAGATTTTTTAGGAGGAAAATTGTTTTTAAAAAGGAGAAAAAAGCTAAATAGCAGTGGAGCTCATAAAAAGGTGTCACGTTAAAATATTTAATATATATAGACAACAAAGTTAATTTTATTAGTGATTAGATTACAAAGACAAAAAAAATTATTTGAATATTGGAGTTTTAGAAACGCATGTCAAATTAATTATGTAGTGTAATCGCACAATAATTTTTTATTTTTTAGAAAAGAAAACCTATTCCTCGTTAACATGAAATATTTCTTCATGGTGTGTATCTTTCATCACCTAAATGATTTTAATTATTTAAAATCAATGAATGAAAAAATTATGATAGAACCTACAACACAATCTGAATTAATTTTGTGAAATAAGAGTTTTCATTACATTAAAAATAGAATACGTCACATTAGAATGTATTGTCCTAAGGTTTTTTTTTTCCTCTTACAGACAAAGGACAGTTCAAATTTCATAAATAAAATGAAGCACAAATTAAAAAAAAAAAGTATCAAAATATTTTTTAAAGAATATAACATTACAAAGAAAATAGAATATTTCATTTCAGGATTTGTTGCCAAGAGTATTTATATTCAATCAGTAAAAGAGAAAATTAAAACAAAAATCACCACTTACCATATAAGAATCACAAGTAGGAATTAAGGTTGTGTTTAGTATGAAGAATAATATTTTTTTTTAGAAAATAAGTAGTTATTTGATTGTTTTCTTAATTAATTTAAGGCAAATATGTTAATTTGAATCTTTTTAAAAAAAATATTTAAATCAATTAAACGAAAAAAATAGAAAAGCATTCTTTCCCTTTCATATCAAACACACCTAAATATAAATATTTTTTGTGATAAAAAAAAGAAATTCGGATATATTAAAATTTGCATTGCCTAAACTATCATACTAAAATCTCTATAACCATAAATCAATTAATGTCAAAAAGTTATTTTGTAGGAATTTAAAAAAATCACGTAAAAACATATTTATACATCAGTCAATTGCAAGAGAACTCCCTTCTCCACTCAAGTCTAGATATTGCAAGCATCCTTTCGCTATCCACTGCTATATACTCACTGAAAATAAGATTTATCACTCCAAAAGTTAACAACAATAAGCAAATCAATGAAAAAGAGAAAAAAAAAATGTGTATAAATTATAGGCAGAGAAAAACTTGCAAAACGATACCCACATAAGGATGAAAATCAAGCACAAAGAGCAGAAGGTAAAGCAGTAACTTAAACACAATAGCCTTAAAATACATGTTCTCAAAAACAAATCAAAAAATTACTAACTAAGATAAATTGCATTGGTATATATATACACACACACATATTACTTCTAACAAAAAATATAATGAAAAAAATTCAAATAACATAAAATTTAAAGAGAGAATCACTTTGCCACTTAATTAAAAAAAAAATAATTTTATGTACCTATTACGGATGTTGAGGAGTAGCCATAGAAATGAAAAAAAAAAAAATAGAGAAACGAATGAATCATGAAATATTTTATATTTGTCCATATTATAAAGTGATAGAAAGGATATCAAAAGCTCATACATTATACATAAATGCACATTAAGATAGCTAATTAAGAAGATAATTATAATGAGAGGTGAAAAGTTTAATTGAATCTAATCATTTTTAGGCTATTTAAAATAAAATAAAATAGATAAATAAAGAAAAAAATCATAAAAAGAAGAATAAAAATAAATATGAAGATATTATATATAGATATTTACATAAAATATAATGACAAAAATAAGAAAAAGGCCAAAAAAAAAAAAAAAGAAGAGAACAAATACAAATGATTGTATCAAATTTTGTATCCAATACGTATTAAAATTTTATTATGTATTGAAATGTAAATTTATATTTTTGTATAAACACACTAAATGGATAAAATTAATTAAAAATTAATAAAATTAGAGATAGAAGAATTCATGAATATATATTAAGATTTCTAATAAAGAACACAATTATAATGGGAAGTGAAAAGTTGATGAGTTGAATAAACAATTTTTGAATTATGAAAACTAAAATAAATAGACAAATAAAGAAGAAATGGTCTAAAACAAGAAAAAAAGGATAAATAGGAATGGTGGTCATAGAGAGGTGTCAATTCATCCTTATCTATATATATATATATATATATATATATATATTGATTTGCTGACATGGCACCTTTTAAGAATATTTTAATTAGAGATGTATTTTAGTAAAATTAATTTATTAATAATTATATTAAACTTTAAATTTGACTAATAATACTTTATGTAGTTATTTAAAACTAAGGATATAAAGAAAAAAATATAATACAATTTTCTTAATTTCATAAATTGGATAAGTAAAATAAACGAACTATTTTAATGTGGCGGTCAAGTAATATGAAATGTAGGAAGTTTCTCTATTGTCTATATAAATAAATAAGTTTTGATTGTCATTAGTATTAGATAAATTATAATTTAAAATCTAAATAAATATCTTCTTTAAAAAATTGGTCTTAATTTTGTTAATTATTTTGTATTTCCTACATTGAAATATATTTATAAAGTTGTTATTAATGGTTAATTTTCACTTGTGTGAATAAATATTAGAATTGTAATTATTATCAATAAAATTTATGTTTTAATTATGCTAATTTACTTCATTATAAAACATCATTAGCTTAGACACTTAATTAATATTTCTCACCTTTTTCTTTCAAAAGATATTTTTTATATTTGTATGAAAAAATTGTTGTGTTTTATTAAAAAAATAAAAATATCATGATTTTACAGAAGTAAAAAAAAAAGTTACTAATGAAAGGGTACAATAGATATTAGGAGAGACTATAACTATTGTTCAAAGCTGAGGGCTGGAGAGTTTAAATTTTAAATCAAAGTTACGGGGTGAAATGATTTTCATTAACAATCAAATGTAGATTTTTAAAATATAACTGATAAAGTTAATTTAATAACATAAATTCCTAATAAATATTTTTTGGATAAATTACATAAATCCCGTACCTAAGAGACCATATTATCTAATATCCCTTATTTTTTAAAAAAAATTTACATAAAATTCTATTTTTCAACTTTACTCTTGATACATATCAAGAAAACGCACTTATTTTTACTCTAACATTAACTCATTCAAGATTTCAATTTCTGAAATATCTCCCTAATTATCAATAATTAAATCATCTTCCTTCCAGATTTTTTATTTTCCATTAATGGTTAAATCATATTCCTTCTTGATTTTTTCTTCTCCATTAATGCATGCAACCTTTTTTTTTACTCTCCTAAAATCTCTCCCATTTTATTAAAAAAAATTTATTGATACATATTTAAATTTATTTAGTTATTCGTACATGTTTATTCTTTTAATGGTGATTCATATGAATGATAAATATGATATCATTATATGGGTATTATGATGATTCATACGATAAATACATTTTATAAGATTTTAACGGGTGATACATATGATATTAATGGTTGATACATATTGTATTATGGTGATTTATATGATAGATACAAATATTTATTTCAATTATTGGGTGATTCATATGATATTAATGGGTGATATATATGGTATTATGGTGATTCATATGGTAGATACAATTATTTATTTTAATTATTGGGTGATTCGTATGATATTAATAGGTGATATATATAGTATTATGACGATTCATATGGTAGATGCAATTATTTATTTCAATTATTGGGTGATTCATATGTTATTAATGAAAGATAATGGTGTAGTCAGTGTAAGAAACAAAAGTAATAATATTTTTTTAAAAAAGACTAAAAGCAAAATTGAAACATAATTAAAATTAAATCTAAAAAAAGCAGACTAAAATTAAAGAGGAAAAAAGAGAAAAAAGACCAAAAAAAAATATATCTTTCATAATTAAAGACGAAAAAGAGAAACATAATTAAAACACCTAAATTAAATCTAAAAAAAAGAGAAAAATTACATATTCCTCCTTAAATAAAAGAATACAAAGAATAAAAGAGAATTTATTATTTTCTTAAATAAATATCTTGTTAGTTTCAAATGTATCACCATTTGAAAAAATCGGGATAAAATATAATTACCCTCTTCAGAGGTAATATTATTCCTTGTCTTGAGCCGGAGGTTTATCGGAAACAGCTTTTCTACTTCTTCAGAGGTAGTGGTATGGACTGCGTACATCTTACCCACCCCAGACCCCACTATGTGAAAATACACTGGGTTTGTTGATGTTGTTGTTGAGATAAAATATAATTAACAAAATAATCAAAATTTTATATAATATCACTTAAAGATTCAGAAATTTATGTAAGTTATCCATATTTTTTTAAAGAGAATATAAGGTCAACATGGGCCAAGTAGACCAAAATGAAGGGAGTAATTTTTTGTTTCATCGATTTAAAAAGAATTTTTTTTTTTTAACCAACTCTTTAATTTCAACTTTTGATGTTTAAGATCATAAGATTTAAGGACATTTTGATACACTTCACATATTTTAAATTTAAGACCACATGTTCATTTTTATTTTCTTAAGCTCCGTATCAAACTAATTTAATACTCTCTCTATTTATTTTACTTATCACTCATTTTCTAATTAAATTTTCATTTTGTTTTGTCATTTTTGACATATCAAGAAAAAATAACTTTTATTTTTCTATTTTAACCTTATCATTAGTTATTTTTTCTCCAAATTAATTTCATGACAGAATAGTAAATGATATGAATACTATAGTAAAATAATTACGTCATTAATTCTTTTTTAATGGGGGTGTAAGTCAAAATATAACAAATACTAATAGACTTAGGTTGTTGACTAAACGCTAACTACTCCCTCTTTCGTTTTAGTTAGCTCTTGTACTAATAATAATCATTTTAACTTACTTGTAAAATTTAGAAATGAAGTAAAATTTTATTATATCTTCTTTTAATTCTTAATATTAAATAATTATATACAATAATAATAATAATAAAATTTAGAATAGCAAAATAGCATTCATAAGGTTAAATTTAGTAAAATATGTTCTTAATTAATTTTTCCTTAAAACATATAATAAATTAACAAGAATCAAATAAATGAAAACGGTGAGAAAGTAATTAGAAGCTTTCATAGATGGGTAGGCCTGTGGAGGGAAGTGCAACAGATTCTCAATTCCAATCTAAAATGATATCAGAACTTTAATGGGAAATGATTCTCGAGCAGACCGAAGATAATGGAGTATAAGACATTTAGCCCATGTTTATTTTTATTAGTAATTTGAAACACTTATTAAAAAATAATTATTAATATATTTATTTTATTATGATGCTTTTATTAATTAATAATAATTATTATTACATTTTCAAATTAACTTTAAAATAAATAATTTATATTAAAAATAAAATATAAAAAAAATCTTCTTAATATGTAAAAGATACTAATAAGTAAAAATAAAATTTAATTAGAAATAAAGTGACAATCAACTTTGCACGGAGAAAATAGCACATAAGCGGTCTACTTTCTACTTCACCCTAACAACTTTTAGGGTGTGTTTGGTATTGTGGAAAATATTTTTCATTGAAAATGTTTTCCTGAAAAATAAGTTCATTTTTTTTTTATTTTTTCATGTTTGGTTAGTGAGTGGAAAAAATTTTATGATGTTTGATTGGTAAGTAGAGAATATTTTTTAGAAAAATATTTTTTCATGTTTGATTGGTGTGTGAAAAAATATTTTTTAGAAAATACTATTAACTGTTAAATAGTATATCAGTGCCTCTAACAACTCAACAATTTGTAAAAAATAATTTAAGCATAACAAATAATATCAATATCGAATATTAAACTACTACAATTACTAAATTTAAGCAACTATTAATTAGCAAATATATGAGACACTTTTCAATATTTTGTCAGGACAATTTCAAGATACTACAATCAATAGAAATATAACAGAACGACACGCTTTTTCAACCTCGTGAAACAAGTTACATCGATGACAAGATGAAATATGCAATTAGCAAAAGTAACATAGGTAAGTCTTCCTCTATGAATATGAAAATAACAATACATTCAACGAACATTGGAAATGGGAAAAATTCGGGCTTCACTATTTTTTATTTCAAACAGAGAAAAATTGAAGCAAAACACAATGAAAAATATTTTTGAGTAATGCAAATTTTTGAGAAATTTAAATGTTTTGAGTCATGTGAATATGAGTTAAAGGTGTCAATCCCGGCCCACTTAATCAAACCGGTCCGATTTGACCCGACCCGATAAGCCCTAGGACTTTAGGGTACCGGGCCAATTTAAAAAAATTAGGCCCGGTTAATCTGGCCCGAACCAAAATCGGTCCAGGTCCGCCGGTTAACCGGCCCGGGCCGATGTTATTTTTTTTTAATTTTGGAAAATGGGTCAAACTAGTCGTTGGCCCAACGGCTATATAGCCTTTTTGGGTCCAAACGGATAGTTTGGGCCCAATTAGTTTAAAAAATATATATATTATTTAAAATTATTTTTTAACCCCAATTTTTTTTTATAAATACCCTACGCTGTCAAATCATTTTCCACACAATTTTTCATTCTCTCAAATCTCAATTCTCAAATATTCTATATATTTAATTTCGTAAAGTGCTCACTTTAATTTTTTAATTTTGCGATTACAAAGTACGAGTGAAAGTTTCTAAAGTTGCAATCTTCGGATACTTGCAAAATTTGATATTGTCGTTCCATCTCTTACTTTTAATTTTTTATTAGTATATTAATTGTTGAATATTTATTTTTATTACTTTTTGTGTATTTTGAATATTTTTTAGTTTGATTTATACTATGGATAAATTAAAAAACCTCGGTAAAAGTGTTAAAAAAATTTATCTCAGAAGTGGTAGTGGCAGTAAAAACTGAATTACTAGCGGTAGAGGTACTTCAAGTAATAGACAAACCCGTGTGCCTTTGCCTCCGGTACCGCTTAGTCAACCTTTTGAGGAAAAAGTAGGTGTACCTTTAGGTGTAGGTGCTCACGATATGGATTATGTAGAAGCTCAGAAAAATTACGGTATAGAAGAAGAAAATGAAGTAGATGCGGTTCATTTAGATGAAGATGATGAAAATATTGGTGAGACACCCGCAGTAGGAAATGCTAACATTAGATCTGAGTCGGTTAATCTCCCTCACCGTCCTCCCTGTGCTGCAAGAGCTCGTAAAATAACTAGTCTTGCATGGATATTTTGACCGAATATCAGATGTTGAGGTCCAATGCAATATTTATCAAAAAATATATAGGCATAAAACAGGAGGCAAGTAAGGGGGTACGGGTACGTTAATGAGACATATACGTGAGGAACACTAAAGAGAGTTACAAATTGTACAAGGTTGTGAGGTTGTTGGTGGGCCCACACAAAGTAGAATGGACCCAACAACCAGTCACGTAATGGAGAAATATAATAAATTGAGCGACCGAAAAAAATAACAAAAATGGTAGCTGTGGGTTGTTTGCCTTTTAATTTACCTTCTTCCGATGCTTTTATTCATTATATTAAAATAATTTATAATCCTATGTTTAATGGTATTCCTAGAAGTACTTGTCGGACTGATATTTTTAGACTTCATTCACAATATTGTTTTTATTTATCTACATCGTTAAAAAATATTCAATGTAGCATATCCAAAACTTCTGATCTTGGTCGTGCTGTAAATAAAAATGATTATTTCACCGTTAATTGTCACTGGATGGATAGTAATTTAGTGATGCAAAAACGTATTCTTGCCTTTTAATATGATGAAGATCGTAAACATACTGGAGATTTTATTGCTAATTCGATATATAAAGTTGCAGCATTTTATGATATCGAAAATAAAATCTTATATATTGCTTTTGATAATGTTTCTAACAACAAGACTGTTATAACAAAGTTAAAACTTATGCTATCACCGTCGTTACCTGAAATTTTTCATATTAAGTGTGCATGTCATATATATAATTTAATTATAAACGATGGTCTTGAGTTTTTTAAGCTTTATATTGGAAAAAACGATCTTGCTGTTGGTTTTATTCAAGGAAATAATCGTAGATCGAGAATTAGAGAATTTAAAGTTAAATGTCAAGAAAATGAACTTGCACCAATATTGATGCCTGAGGAAATAGATATTAGATGAAATTCTACGTATGATTTTTAAAAACTTGTTATAAATATAAAGTTCCTATTACACTAGCTTTTAACCAACATTGTGGTTCATTTGTTGATTCTGCCGATTGTATGCTACTTGATTTTGATTGGTTTGTAAAGACAACGGCGGACGTGCTCCGACAACCTTGCCCGAGCCTCCCTCCCTTCATTCAATGCTTGACAGCTAATGATATTGTTAAGTTTTTGAAAAAAAATTATATAGCTACAGTTGAATTTTTCGGTGCTTATTATCCTACTGTTTGTAATATTTTAGCATATATAGCCGATATTTCTGGTTTGCTCAAAGAATATAAAAATAAAGAAGGTTATAAAGATGTTGTTGGTGCCATGTTTACTAAATTTAAAAAAAAAAATCTCAATTCCCCCTATTTACTTGGTTGGTGCTATGCTAAATCCATGCATGAAATACCATACTATGTGTCACTTTAGTACTCTTATTTATGCTAACTTAGAAATAAATACTAATAATGATTCTGAATAAGTCCACCCTGATTTGTGGACGGCTATGGGTGATGCGAATGCTTACATAGATAAATTATATAACCACTATGCTGATTTAATTGATTTATCTTTACCGACATATATCACTTCAACTGTCGCTCCTCATCCTCCTGAGGAGCCATCATCTTCTAAAAGGCCGGCATATAGTGTTATTCCTGATTCCTTTTATAATTTACCTCGTTAAAACAGTGTTGACGAGGGAGCTTACACATCAACTTATCGGGAAGAGCTTAAGTATTATCTTCGGTCATCGATAGTGGATCCCAGACGCCGGATCAATACGTTGGATTGGTGGAGGAATAATGAAACACAATATCCTGTGCTTTCAAGGTTAGCTAGAGATATCTTGAACGTTCTAATGTCAACCGTTGCATCAGAGAACAGATTTAGTCAGGAACGACAAAAACTTGGAGACAACTGACATTCACTGGGAAACAATGCAATGAATGTTCTAGTTTGCCTTAGAGATTGGATTAGAGCAGAAAGAAGAAATCAAGAAATGGAACTGAAGCCGAACGAAGAGCAGAAACTTAAAGAAATTATGACTTCACGAGAGAACTCAGCAGAATCAAGTCCAAATCCAATGCATGGTTTGCCCCCGTTAACTTTAACTATCCTATGAAAGTTTCCGTTAATATTAACATGGATGAGTTGAAAAAAATGATGCATAATTTGTAGATTTTTCATTCATGTAAATTATAAATTTGGGATCATTTTGCAATCAATAAAATTCAATATTCATTCACTCCTTAGTCTTTACTTTATAATTTTTTCATTTAAGTATTATTAATTTATTATATTAAGTAGCATATGTTTTGTATATATGTGTATATATTTTCTATAGACGTGTATATTTAACGTATACATGTGTATATGTTTTATAAATTAGTATATAACTATATATATTTTGTAGTATATATATGTATTGTAGTATATGTTTTATTTAAAGTAGTACATATATATTGAATGGTGCGTATATATGTGTAATTGTGTATATGTGTATATAATTATATATTTTTTAAATTCTAATGTAGTGTATACTATATATACAGTGTATATATATTGTTTAAAATATTTAAATGTATGTATGTGGGTATATTTAGTATATATTGGAAAAAAAATTATTATTTTTTTAACCGGGTTTGGCCGAATTTTAATCGGGTTTGACCGAATTTAGGTAAGTTAGACCGGGTTGGGTTAAGTGGGCCGAGTTAGGATTGTTTTTGAAAATTTTACTATTAAACCCGGAATCGGTCCGGCCCACAACCCCAACCCGGACTGGAATCGACCCACAACCCAGATAACCTTGACGGACCGATTTCGGGTTGGCCCAGTTCGGCCCACTTAACAGAGTATTGTCGGGGTGGGGGTCATAAGCCACATTTGTTATTTTCTTAAAAATAACCTACTTGGCCCATGAGGGAAGTCATTTTTCATCAAATTAAGAAAAATGAGTTATCGTGAAAAATACTTTTCCAACATTTCATTACAACTAAACAAGGGGAAATAGAAAAACATTTTTCAGAAAACATTTTCCATCATACCAAACACACCCTTAGTGTAATTACTTTCTTCACTCTACCATAAATAAATATTGAACTATTTTTTAATGTTCAAAATAAATAAATTATTTATTTTTTAAGAGACATGTTACAAATTTTTTCTAATTTTATCTTTTTATTTAATGAGGTTCTTAAATACTTCACATTGTCTAAAATTGTAATTTAAAAATAATTTAAAAAATAATATAAATAATTTACAATTTATATTATAAAAGATTTTTCTTAACAAATACTCTCTTTGTTTTAAATTATCCGTCCCAAATTTACTAATTTGATTTCTTATTTTACTTATCTTTTTTATTAATCAAGAAGATACAATTTTTTTTCTATATTTTACCATTTGCCTTAATTATTTAAAAAAAAAATTAAAATATAAACATCATTTAATATACAACAATAACAAACCCAGTATATTCCCACATAGTGGGGTCTGGGAAGAGTAGAGCGTACGCAGTTCATACCACTACCTCTAACGAGGTAGAGAGGCTATTTTCGATAGACCCCCGGCTTAAATAAAGACAGTATAAAAGGCAGTATACAAAAAATCAAAGCATAAAATATGCTAAAATAACATAGATATGATATCACAAAAAGGTATGTTGTCAAACAAAGGACACCACAATTCTCCCTTAGCCATCTACCGTAATGTTTTTCCTCCATAACTTCCTATTCAGGATCATGTCCTCAATCAGTTGTAACTGCTCCATGTCACGTCTAATCACTTTTTTCTAGTATTTCTTCGGTCTATCTCTACTTCGCCTGAAATCTTCCAAGACTAACCTCTCACACCTATAAAAGGCTAATATGGATACTATAATAAACTAATTATGTTATCAATTATTTTTCTTAATCAATATATCATCTCAATTTAAAATAAATAATTTAAGACGAAGAAAGTATATCATATCCCAATAATTTATCTTTTCGATGCGTAGTATAGAGCACGCAGGCCTAAGCATTCTCTAATGGTGTAATTGTTTGGTCTTATCATCTGCACAGCTCCCACGTTTTTCCTTTCTCGCATGACATATGCTCTTTCCTCTTTTAAAATTATTTTATTACAACAATAACAACAACCAGTATATTTTCATCAAATAAGGTCCGAAAAAGATAAGTGTAAGTTATCCATATATTACCTCAAAATAAATTAATATTATTAATTATTTTTACAAAATATGAATTTATATATATATATATATATATATTAAAGTATGAAAATTCTTTAAAAAGTGACTTGAATTTTTTTGTCCTTCATTAAAAATCTTCTTTTTAGATAATATAATTTTTTCACTATTTTTCTATTATTTTAGTGATATTAAATATAGACTATAATTTTACAAAAAATATAAAAACCTTTTCTAACAAACATAGGATACTTTTTTCCCTATCCAAATAAAATTTGGTACAAATCTTTCCTACATTTAAGAGAAGATTTTTATTATTATGGTTAAATTTTTAAATTTATGATAAAAAAAAAATTAGGATGTTTTTTTTTTCGTGCTGCATTGGGTAGTCCGAAAAAAAGGCCATAAAATCCTTTTCACTTAGTATCATAATTAGGCAAAAAAATGTTTAAAAAAAAATTGTACTAAATAGTTCAACTACTGATTTTTAATATTATATTTCAAAACTATCATATAATTATTTTCCTTATATTTGGGACTTTAAATCAATCAAAACTCTATTTAAAATTAATCATTTGATTGCTTTCCTTTTATATTTAGAACTTTAAACAGATTTTAGAATTACACCTAATTATTTAACTTGTCTACGACTAAATTTTTTTCCCATCCTCTTCAGCAGACAATATTTTCTCTTAAACTTGTAAGTTCTAAATATTTACCTATATATAAATTATTACTTTGTTGAATGTATACTGCTATTCTTGACTTTGTGAGTTTACTGGTTAGGAATTCAAAAGATTTTGTAATTATGCATCTTGATTAATTCAATGTAACTGCAAAGAAACTTCATAAACATGTTTTATTGATTATGTGTGAAGATGATGCCACAAAGAATGTTTACAATCTTAACATTTTTATTTAAATGTTTACAATTTTAACATTTTTATTCAACTTATTTACTTTATTTCAAAAAATATGATATTCTAGAAATTAAAAGATCTTATTCATTCCATCACAACTCTTAATGTTTGATAAGTTTTTTCAGGTTCAATTATACTTGGTGAAACTCCATCCTCAAAAGAAGGATACATGGTTGAGTAATATGGTGAAGAAAGATTCATAAAGTTATAATTGGCTTTAACCCAAGCAAGGACAACAATCTTTCACTTAACAATATTGAGAAACTAATGAACAAGCTTTAGTTGTTGATGACCTAACTTATCCATTAACTTAATTATTTTAATCTATGTAAATGTAGTTCAACATACTCATTATTTCATACTTAGCGCTAATTACAGGATACGAAAATGTGCCGGCCACAGCGAAAAAACTCTTTTTATAAGTTGTGACAAATCAATTGATATCAGTGACAATCGATGAGAGTAGCTTTGGTTTTCAGATCTATTCAAATGGGGTAAAATATTGAATTATAAAAAAAAATTGAAGCAGTAAATGGGTGAAAACAGATATATATATACATGTAAAAAGATGTTGACCGGAAAGAAGGTCTTTATGGACTTGTCATGGATGCTTCTTATCCCACTACCTAAAAGAAAATTTTGTCATTACTTAGCTATTTTTAAGTATTTGTTGGTCTGAAATAATGTTTATATGTCAATAGTTAAGGATTTGAAGTAGACTTGGTGAAATTAAAAAGTATTAGAAAGAAGATGATGGGTAGGAAGAAACGCACAAAAAATGAAGTTTTCCAAGTAAACTAATGATGAAAAATTAATCCATTTTTAATAAAAAGTGCATTGGTTATAAATGATATTAAATAAAAAGTATGAATAAAAATAGTAATCGTTTACTAAAAAGTATCAGTTAAATAATTGATCCTTAAAAAGATTTTTAAAAAAATGCGAGATGTAGTGGTGACGACACTTGAATGAGCGAGCCAAAGTAGCGGATTCACATGTTATACAGTAGATCTAGAAATTTTATCTCATGTAATAATAAGGCTTTGATTCGTGTCCATGCAATTTTATTCTTTAACATTAAATAGTTGCACTAATCCTAAGCGTGTATATATATATATATATATATATATATATATATATTCAATGATAAGAATAGTATTGAAAAAAATATATAATATTTTCTTAATTTCATAAAAGAGATAACTAAATTAAAACAAATATTTTTTACAAAAAAGATTAATTATTTTAAAACAAAAGAAATACTTTTTTGATCCATTTTTATTTGTTCAATTTACTAAAACTAGATCAATAATATTTATACCTACAGTTCTAAGTCCACACAGAAAGATATTTCTTCCACAATAGTTTTCATCATATCCATGTAAATGTGGCATAATTCAATAATTCTTCAGCCAAAAATTGTAATCACTTTACCTGAAGGAGGCGACTTTACACAAACAAACATATTACATAATGTCCTAAAAGGAGATCTAAAGAGGGTATAGTATACATAGACTTCTGCACCCTACCTTGACTTGACAACTTGTAGTTATTTAGACACTAGCATACAGATCACAAATATAAATGGTCCAAAAAAATAAAAGTCCTTATAATTATTTATTCATACAAATAAAATAGAAAGGTCTGGAGTCATATTACACCTATATGATATCGATATAGACATAGATTCTTTGACGTATGTAGAAAAATGTCTTTACATTCATGATCTCATATATGATTGATCAGCATGTCACCCTGCATTAACGTCAAAAATACAACAAATCAAGTTAAAAAAGAAAATTTAAAAGATAAAAGCTTTAAGAAACTTAATACTCAAACTGATTGCTTGATAAAAGCAGATAAATTTACAACTTCTAATACCAAAATAATAATCACATTGAAATTCAACAACGCTAAGGATGAAACACCATTCAAACATTGAAGACAACTATATATATATATATATATATATATATACACACAAGTTACATTAAAGTTCAACAACACCAAAAATGAAACACTAGTCACAAATTGAAGATAACTATCAATGTCTAAAGATTACATAATGTATATACATTTAAAATAACGCCAAAAAATCTGTTTTTCAATTGTGATAGCAAGGAAGAATAATTATTCTTAATTTATGGAAGTTTATAAACTTTTCACCTGAAAAAAAATTACCTAATTATGAAAAAAATTATTTTTCTTTTATGAAAAACAAAAATTAGTTATGACATGAAACTATTTATAGTAGTGTTTTATTTTTACTTAATTTTAAAATACTAACCTAAACAATATTAATGAAGATATTAGTTACAGCTACTAATTGCATTGAATAATGGGATTGGGAAGCGCATGTTATAGCCAATTTTAATTATTAATTCTTCTTTTAATATATTTTCTCTTCTTACTATACATATTTTAGGATTTCATAAATTTAAAAGTATATTTTGTTCTTGCCATATTTTAGGATAATATTTATCATAAATATATTTAATTAATTTTTAGCGTCTCGCGCGTGTATCTCATACAATGAGTTCAATTTTATAAAATCACTTCAACATTATGAAAAATATATCTTGTTTAATAAATAAACATGCCTATTGTACTATAAATAGTCATTGGATTAAAATTCTACTTTCACTTCTTTTAATTTTATTTTTGGATAAATTATTTGCTATCATTAGAATTTAATTCAGTTAGTACTTTTCTAAAAGTTAGATTGTTAATTTAAGTAAATCTCCTAATATCTCACGTGGATAAAAGAAAAAAAAAAAGAAATTCGTATACAATTAGAGTGGTTATAACCAATTTCTTATGACGAAATATAGTCCAAAGAATCTGATCAAAATTATAAATAAGCCAATTTCAAATTATTTATTATTATAAGTCATTATAAAAAAATCACAAAAAACATCTCAATTATCAATTACCTATCTAGAAGGCATGATAATTTAATATTTAAACTTCAAGAACATACAAAAATCATAAAAGAGAACTTCTCAATCAGTAGAAGTCTACCCAAAATACATGATAATTTATAATATAAAAAACATATTAAAATTTTAGAAAACTTAAATGTTGTTAATATTTCCCTAAAAACTTCTCAATTAGCAATTGTCCATCACGAATACATGATGATTTATTATTATAAGCTTCAAGCGCGTACTAATTAAAATTGGATAGTGCTAAATGACCATAATTTTTTGGCCATAATTTGGCCACAGTTGTGAAAAGACTTGGATAACCTTGTGAGTCTTTTGTTAATTAAATTCCCTCCAAATTTTCTTAATCAATGCAATAACTTTTTTCTATTCCCCAAATCCATTGAACAACTAAAATTGATCTATACAAGAATGATTAATGAATTTAAGGTACATATATATGATGTATTAAGAAAATATTATTTAAATTATATTTAAATATATAATATAATAAACGGCTATTATTATTATACAAGAAATAATAATAATGCATAATATTAATAATTCACAAAGTTACACAATTAGCCGTTTATATAGTATAAGCCGTTTATTATAAATTGATTTTCAAATACTAAATTTATTAGGATAAAATTTATAGTATAAATTAATATATTTTAGAAATTTATCGTAGTATAAATTTATTTTTCTATTTTTAAGGTAGTATCAATAATATTTTAAAAAATATAATTTAACTATTTTCTATCCTGATATACTCATTTTATTGTAAATTTTGCAAAAATAATAAAATAAATTGTGTGTGATAAATTTTAAATATGGAATACTTTTATGTGATAAAATAGCAAAATATTTTTTTATAATTATTAAAATTATGTGATTTTACGTAACAAAAAAAGGATTGAAAGTAATTTTTTGTGTAACAAACTCAATGTTAGATGATCATCGATAAATTTTGACCAAAATAAACTTTAGTTTAAATATTTAATTTTTTAATTCTTTCAATTTTACCTACAATAATGTACCTAATGTAATCCCACAATTTCCACTTACCTTAATTATTTTTTTAAATTATGAAAATAAAAATAAGAATTGATTACTCATTTATGTTAAATCAAAAAGAGTGAGACATAAGTGTTGATTACACAAGTCTTTCGCCTTTATGTTACGCCAATATGATAAATTGTGGATAGTTACTTATATATACTATCAAATTAGTCTATAATTAATTATTTTTAAGTTATTATATTTAAATAAAATTAAATTGCATATTTAAATAATTTCTACCATAATTTGTGAAACATTTCAATAATGACAACTCAAATACTTTAGCCATTGTAAATGTTGACATATTATAGAAATCACATAGTTCATACTTCATATGTGTCGAACTAAAAAGAGTGAGATATAAGTGTTGACTGTACAAGTCTTTCGCCTTTATGTAACGCCAATTTGATAAATTGCGGATCTCTACTTATATATATATATATATATATGTATATATATATTAACCACCAATTAATTATTTTTAATTGTTATATTTAAATAAATGTAAATTGTATATTTAAATAATTTTTAAACATAATTTGTGAAACATTTCAATAACGATAACTCAACACACTCTAGAACTGATAAATGTCGATACATTATATAAATTACGCATATAGTTCATATATGTTGAACCAAAAAGAGTGAGACAGAAGTGTTGATTGTCTTTCGCCTTTATGGTATGCCGATTTGATAAATTGTGAATCATTTCTTATATTTATTACTAAAATGACTTTTAATTAATTATTTTTAATTATTATGTTAAATAAAAATCAAACTATATATTTGAATATTTTTACACATAATTGGTGAAATATTTCAATAATGACAACTCAACAAATTTTAGACCTGGTAAATCTCGACATATATAAAAATCATGCATATAGTTCATATATATCGAACCAAAAAGAGTGAGACATAAATATTGATGGTACAAGTCTTTCACTCATATGTTATGCCGATTTGATAAATTGTGAATCATTACTTATATTTGTTTCTAAAATGACCTTTAATTATTTATTTTAATTATTATATTTATATAAAATTAAAATATATATTTAAATAATTCTTAGGCATAATTTGTAAGATATTGCAATAACGACAACTCATCACACTTTAGATTTGGTAAACATCGACACTTATAGAAATCATGCATGTAGTTCACATATGTCGAACCAATAAGTGTTATACAATTCATTCGCCTCTATATTACGCCGATTTGATAAATGGTGAATTATTACTTATATTTGTTACTACAATGATCTCTAATTAATAATTTTTTAAATTATTATGCTTAAATAAAATTAACGTATATATTTAAATAATTTTCAAGCATAATTTATAAAATATTAAGTAACAACAACTCGTCACACTTTACATCTGGTAATCCAATAAGTCGAACCATTAATCCAATAATCAAATTATCATTAAAGATTATTGGTTTCGATTTGATTTTGAATAGTCGTAGCTAGAGTCAAGGGTGTTATCTTCAAACTTAAAAAATGTGAATTAAAGTACTGGTTGTTTTTTTACTGTCACAGATAAAATTCTTACTATGAAAGAATAAACATTGACTAAGATTACACTGAAATATTGATATCTCTACCTAATTATTTTTTTCTTAACCTGAGAAGGTGTAAAATCATACTAATTAAAATTAGAGATTTCTAGCTAATATATTTTCTAGAAATACACATATTAAATATATTTCGTGTCTTGAGCCGGGGGTCTATCGGAAACAGTCTTTCTACTTCTTTAGAGGTAGAGGGATGGACTGTGTACATCTTACCCTCCTCAGACCTCACTACGTGGGAATACACTGGGTTTATTGTTGTTGTTGTTGTACACATATTAAATATGAATAATACTTAAACAAGTATATTTACCTAAGAAAAAAGATTATTGAAAATGTATTTGCCCAATTAACAATGAATATAAATCATGTAACAAACACTTTTCCATATTTGAATTAATCGTAATCAATCTCATTAATATAATCAATGTATTGGAAATATGATAAAAAATATATTCAACTTTCAAGATAAAAATGTTCAAAATAAAACTAGTTTATAGTGTGAACATGTGTATTTTCTATTGTGGCCAAATTTGGGCCAAAATTTTGTGGCCCAAAAGACTTTTCCATTAAAATTTTTGAAAACTTACCTCAAATCACAAGTAAATTTATTTCTTTAATCATTGATATTATAGGTATTATCAAGATTGTAAACATCAAAAACAAAATTTTTTAAAAACATATCTTAAATCACAATCAAATTTATGAACAACAATAATAAAGAAAAAAATTATTTGAGAACTACATTGTGTATTATTGTAGAAAGAAAAAATTCTCAATTTATAAGAAATTTTAGGTTTAGTTTACTTTCCTTCTTTATCAATTCAATTTATATTTATTTAATTTAATAATTAGCCTTTGTGGTTTTTTTGTTTCTATGTTTTGTTTTGTTCTTCTTTTTTCTTTCTTCTTTTTTCCTCCACACGTTTTATTTCTTCCTTTTCAATTCAATTTAGTTTTCTTTTCATTTATGTATTTTTTTTTTTTTGTTCTCTTTTTTGCTTTGGACATTTTTTTTGTTCTTTTACATTATTTTTTATTTATTTAATTTATTAATAAATTACATATAAGGTAAGATTTGAATTGATTTAGAACTTTCTTTCCTAACTCAAATAAGAATTTTAATTAATTTGAAAGTTCTAATATTGATAATAACTAAATAATAATTTGAAGAAAATAGTGAAAAGACGGTTTTGTCTAATGAGGAGACTTTTAATGAAGGACAAAAAGTTCAAATCATTTTTCTAAGGATATTCACACTTTTAATATATCATAGATATAAATATAGATTATAGATATGACTATTTTCTTCATTCTACAATAAATAGATGTTAAAGCTATTTTTCAATGTTTAAAATAAATATATCATTCATTCTTCAATAGACATATTACAAATTTCTTTTAATCGTTATTTTTCATTTAATGAGGTCCTTAAGTACTACACATTTTCTAAAAAAGTAATTTAAGAATAATTAAAAAAAATAATGAAAAGTAACTTATAATTTATATCCTAATTTTTTTTTTCAGTTATTAAGAAGCATATCATATCCCAATAATTTGAAACGGAAAGAGTATTATTCATATTTTCGATGCGTAGAAAAAAAATAATATAAAGCCCGCAGGCCTAAGCATTCTCTAATGGTCTAATTGTTTGGTGTTATTGTCTGCACACTTCTCACGTTTTCCTCTTTTAAAATAGTTTAATCCGACTTGGTGTTAAGAAAACAATTACGTACTTTCTTAAATTACAACAATAACGACAACAACCTACTCAATACATTTTCATCAAGTAGGGTCTGAAGAGGGCAAGTGTATGCTATGCATATTACTATCTCAAAATAAATTAATACTCTTATTATTTTTTTAAAAATATAAATTTAAATATATATATATATAGTCATTTAATGATAAGGATTGAAAAAGTATATAAGATTTTCTTAATTTCATAAAAGAGATAACTAAATTGAAACAAATATTATTTATGAAAAGGATCAATTATTTTAAGGATATATAACTACACCTTAAATTTTTATTATTACTCAAAATCTCATCCAACTAAACTAATTACAAAAATCTTTTTTTACTCTAAATAGTTGTCTCTTTTGTGATACATCTAAAAAATTCGCCCACATCACCTAATGTGCCGCAAATCTCGTCCAAAAATCAGGGAATATATCCGACGATTTTTTTCAACTCACCCATTTTGAATTTCCACCATATTCTCATCTTCTACTTTAATATTCAAGTTACAACTTCCATTAACTTTCTTTTTGAATTTCTACCATGTTCTCATCTACTACTCAATTAGATCTAACAACTCTAACTTTCCACCATTAACTTTCTTTTTGAATTTCCACCTTGTCATTATGATATTAACGACATTAATTTTTGTGAAAATAGATTGAAATATCAAAATGACCCGGCCATGATGAAGAAGTTATAGAAGGCTGCTGGCAGTGGTAGGAAAAAGTCGATTATTGCATCTGTAAAGAGGAAGAAGTAAGTTACAAAAAAAGACCCTCTACCAAAGGAATGAATTACATGTATATGACATATCTAATTTGTAAAGATACATAAAATATGTATTTGAAAATACAAATCAAACATATTTTGAATGATCGGGCTATTACTGGTACATAGATATAACCTAAGATATATAGTTTACAAAAAAAAATAAAAAATTATCAAAGGCAACATTATATGTATTTGAAATACCTATATTGTACAGATACATAAGTTTATGTATATGGTTATAAAATCAAATATATGTTACTGATTGGAATAGTAATGATACATACATATAATATATATGTATCAGAATTATTGCATTTGTTAGGTTTCTTGTGATTATCATGGTTATGCATAAGATTATGATGTTTCTGACGTTTTTTGCTGATTTAGTTTTGATTTATCTTGTGTTACATTTTGATTTAAATGATTTGGGAGAATTATGATTGGAAAATGTTGATTATGGTGATTCAAATTTGAATTATGGAGTTATTACTATTTTTTAGGGATTCAAGAGACATATCTCAATCAAAATTTCATTAATTTTCCTGGCATTTAATCTCTTTCCATTATTTTTCTTTTTTATAGTCAATTAGTTTGGTAGTTATGTATCTATTACTACATTAACCTATGTATCTAGGAGGGATTTGATGTAATTAAAAAAAGGGAGAGAATGTAATTAGATAGCAAACTATTGGGGTGTATGTTATTTGCCCTTATTTTAAAACGAAACGAATACTTTGGTGATCCATTTTTATTTGTTCATTTTACTAAAACTAGATCAATGATATTTATTTCGTTTGAAAAATTATATATAATTTATCTATTTCTATTCATTTTATTCTTAATTATCAATTATAGTCATTACCTAATTTATTTTTTAAAACACTAAATTAATTTTATTCAAAAATTGTTAAATTAAAATTACCTCTATTATTTATTATTTCTAAATCAACATATCAAGTCAATAGTAAATACAGTAAAAATCTCCATAATTCCATAAATTCATGCTCATTCCAAATTTTCTTGTAGATACGTTATTTTCTTTTTTTCCCTTTTTAACAATAATCTATAAATAACAAAATTTGAATTGACAATTAGAAAATAAAAGTTTAAAATTTGAATTAACAACTAGGAGATAAATTTAACGTAAAGTTACTTCAAAATTTATAAAATAACTTAACAAAGTAAAATATTAACAAAAAATGCACTATACATTGCACTATCGTGAAAAGCGGACCATTATTATTATTATTATTAATAATAATAATAATAATAATAATAATAACAACAATAACAATAATAATAATAGTATCTTGATATAATATTTAACCTTAGGATTTATAGTTGATATACTTTTTATCAAAAATAAAATGAGGTTCGTATTGACTACCATTGCACAAATGAGCCAAATGTGGAAGTATAATTTTTTTTATTCTTTTTAATAACATGGAATTCATGTGGAAGTATATTTAAACTCACAAAGTTTCGAGGTATATTTGAGCCTTCTAACAAATAAGTTCTAACCTTTAATTCAATCACTAGATCTTATTAATTGATGATCAAATTTAACAAATTGTCACTAATCTTCGTATAAAGTCTACCATACGAAGTAACTGGTAAAGTTGTTGTCATGTGATCAAGAGGCCATGGATTCAAGCGTTGAAAGTAGACTCTAGTAGAAATGCAAGGTAAGGCTGCGGACAATACATCCTTGTGGTGGGGCCCTTCCCCGCACTCTGCGTATAACGAAAGTTTTAGTGCACCGACCTGCCTTTTTTTCCTTTGTTTAAAGTCTACCATAGTCAATTTTTCACAGTTGCAAAAAAAAATATATTAATAAGGCTTAAGAAATTAGTTTTAATTTTTTTTCTTACTTTTATTCTCTTTTATTCCATTCACATTTTTTTCTTTTTATTTCACATATTTTCACAATAAAGAATGAAACAAATGAAATAAGAACAAGAAAATCAGATAATGATTTGCAAATAGATTCATAAGGGAGATACTTAAGACCCAAGTTAACCGTCCAATCAAAAAAAGTCAAGAAAAAGATCTCGTATGAGAAGTATCAACTATACTCCTATGTGGATTTTGTTTTAATAGTAACAAATTAAAATAAATAAATTAAAAATTATTTTTTTCATTTTTATCAATTGAAATTTGTGTTAGATAAAGGTATATGTAATCATCTCTATATATATAATAAAGCAAAAAAGTTAACACAAATATTAACACAAGTGTAATCTTAAGAACTACCTATTTGAATTCTTACAACAAAAAACTATCATTTTATAACAAAAATCTATTTGGTAGATTGTTTAAATATCTAATATTATTTCATATCTATATATATAATAAAGCAAAAAAGTTAGCATAAATATTAAGACAAGTGTCATCTTGAGAACTACCTATTTGAATTCTTACAACAAAAAACTATCATTATATAACAAAAATCTATTTGGTTGATTATTTAAATATCTAATATTATTTCATATTATGGTAAAAAATAATTAAAATTCATTTCTATCTATATATATAATAAAGCAAAAAAGTTAGCATAAATATTAAGAGAAGTGTCATCTTGAGAACTACCTATTTGAATTTTACAACAAAAAACTATCATTTTATAACAAAAAACTATTTGGTTGATTATTTAAATATCTAATATTATTTCATATTGTGATAAAAAATAATTAAAATTCATTTCTATTGGATGAAAACTATTATGATTTCATATTATTTCATTTAATGTTATTTCTTATTGTGGTAAAAATCAATTAAGATTTTTTTCTATTGGATGAAAACTATTATGATTGTTTAATTATTTCATATTAAGAATATTAATCGATTATTTCATATTATTCTATGTTTTCTTGATTATTTATTTAGTTAGTTAATATTATTTCATGTTGTTGTAAGAAAAATAATTGTTTCGTATCTTTTAATATTAGTATTATAAGAAAATAAATATTAATGATTTCATTGCAATTGAGTAAAAAAAAATATTGTAAGAAAAAATCAATTAAGAAAATAACCAATTAATAAATAGTAACCTATCAATTTATATAGAAAAGATTATAGTCATTCTAAATAAAAAAAATCTTAAAAAAAGATGTCATCCCTCAAAACAATTAAGTTTGACATAGTTTTCTAAAACAATAAATAAATGAATATAAGAAAAATCCATAATTAGGAAAAAAAAATAATTACTACCTTATTTGAGTTTTTAGCAAATTATAAAGATAATTAAATAATCAATTGACTATAATCAAATTATAAATTTATAAGAAACTTTTGAGAAATAAATTAGTAATTAGGAAAAAAAATTGTTACCATTTTAAAATTCTTTCCAAAATTTTAAATGTAATTAATATCAATTTGATATAATCAAACTATAAGAATATGATAGATTCATGGAATTGAATTTCCGAAATTATAACGGTAATTAATATCAATTGTTTCCATTTGAGATCTTTATGTAGTTGTAGATTAATTAAATATAATCAAACTATAAAATTAGAACAGATTTATGGTAAATTAATATATAATATTAATAATAATCTTATTGTTGGCAAATTAATCCGATTAAATTGAGATAGAAATCAGCTAATATTAACAATTATTTTAACAAAAAATATATGCAAAGTTCCGTAATTGATATACTTTAGCCATAAATATATTTTGAAATTTCCAATATTAAATTTAAGGAACTTGAGTCTATATATTATGATCATAAAAATAATTTTAATTAATTGAAATTAATTAGTTGATTGTGTAGTCTCATTACAATTATGTTGTATATTATTTATTTAATTAAAATACATATAATTAATTAATTAATTTTGTGCAATCTACTATGATCTTATTAATTCAAATGAAAAATTTTAAATGGTAAGTTTGGACTATAAAAAGAAATGAGATTATTGTATGACTTAAGTATTTCATATGTATTAAAAAAGGATTTATAGACAAAAGAATATAATGACACAACATTTTTGGGTTATTTAATTCATTTATGACGTTTCAAAATGTTGCTTATATCAATTTTGTGATGTTTATATGAAAAAAATTAAATTGTGAAAAAATAAATATCTTAAATTTCATAATTTAAGTTAATTTGTGTATTAATTTGGAAAAGTTAATTTATAGTTTACATTATATTTTTATTATATGGAAAATTTAACCTCATATGGCTATATATACCCATTCAATCATACAAAATTATTGTTACACTTTTCTTCTCCCCCCCCCCCCCCCCCTCCTCTCTCTCTGTCCCTCTCTGATTGGTATTCATTAAGTTTTTCATTATGAATATGTAAAAATAAGAATTGTTAATAGTTTGCTAGATATTAATTTAGATTTTTCTTGATGAATTTTAGGCTTTAAAAATAAAAGTTTCGACATAATAAGAATCACACATATTGATGAAATGTTATCAATAATTCAGAATGAGAGTTCAACAGAAGAATATGCGTCTGAAGTGGATGAACAATGTAATCACAATTTACCATATGTTTGAAACAAGAAAAACATTTGTTGAAAATGATTTGAATATTCGTAGTGATTTTTCTTTCTAAAAAAAAAAATAAGTTTGTTAATTTTTAAATCTCCTTATACAAATATATATTTGTACTATGAATAATATAATTTCTTAATTATATATTATTTTGATGTCTTGCATAATTATGATATAAAGATAATTAATTTTTTTTATTTTATTAATCGTCATTTAATATCATATATTGGTAGAGTAAAAGACCAACATGTTGAAGGACTGTTGTCATAATTAAAAATGAGATTTGAAGAAGAAACCTATAGGAAGGTCGCTGTATATTCAAATAATATAGTTTTGAAACAAGAAAATTATTTGTCAAAAATAATTTTAATTATTCATAGCGTTTTTGTTTTTTACTTTAGTGATTTCTTTATTCAAATACAAATTTTTGATAACATGGTATCACTAAATAATGAATCTATTAATAAAATTAAGAAAAATACACAATTGTTTTGACGCAAATGAAAAATAAAAATTGCATGATCTCGCTTGAGATTA
>NC_061112.1:20962856-20968594 GCF_002878395.1 Capsicum annuum | reverse complement strand
TTTTTTTGTTGAAAAAATGGTAATAAAAAAAATGAGAGAAGAAAAATTGACTCTGAGACCTTGCTCAAAATATTTGCCTTGGCGAAAAAATATTTCATACAAATTTTACTTTGAAAGAAAAATATATTAAGATAAGAAAAGAGAAGAGGAAACTCCTTTCTTCCTTTTGATAAGAGGGTGCAAATTAAAATATTTAATATAAAAGAATTTAAATTTCAAGTTAAAATTTTACAGAGAAGCCTCATGTGCATAACTCTAAAATATATTTTTCATTAGTTTTTTTGTTTTTTCTAACCAAATTTAGAAGTAAGTCACTTAACTAATAATAATTATGTTAAGTATGCATTTTGTTTTGTAATTATATGATTTTTTTACAAAATAAATCAATATAGATCACAATATTATCTAATATTCTCAAATAATTATATTACAATATAATAGTATTTGCACGCGAATGCGATCTTTCGAAAAGAAATGTTTAAGTTTTATATAATGATATTTAGTTTAATATTTTAATAGTTATTTTTCGTATTGCATAAATTTATTAATTTCAAATATGTGTAAGATATTGAATAATTTTTTTGTTATATAAATTCAATAAGATAATAATTTTCATAATTAATTTCATTTAATATAGATCGCGCATCGCGCGAATACTAATACTAATTTTTTTGAACAAGAGATATAATAACTCTAGATCACAAAATTGAGGATATATCAATCTTTTTTTTTCCCTAATAATAATAGTAACAACAATAACAATATTTGGATAGTTTTACATATATATGTGTGTATAAAGATTAGACAATGTGCTGTAGTGATGAATAGGGTGTTCATGATTTGCTGAAAAGTTCAAGCCGGTTTAAAAATTTAACATATGATTTGATTTGATTTGATCTAATTTTAAATTTAAAAAATCGCCAATATGTAGTCTGGTTTTGATGTTACTAAAACATAATTAAACCAAACTGATGAGTTATATATAAAAAATTGATAATTATTTGAATGTATGTATATTAATTTTTCATAACTAGATATGAATATTTTATACCTTATAATCCTAATTTCATTCTAGTCTACTTATTTTACATGCATTACATTACTTTAAAATTTCATTTCTTGAAAAAATATGACCAAATCTAACATTCTAAGTCTAATTGTTTGTATGTGATGTAGCGTATAATTGATTTTTAATTATATACTTGTTTAGCCTCACGTTACTTGCACGTGTAACGTTTGATTATTTAAATTAAATAATTTTATTTATTGCAAAATTTTTTAATAAAGTGTAAAAATTTAAATCATTTTACAAAGATTCTTCACACTTTAATATAATAATAATGTAGACATAAACATATTTTTTAGTGTAAGCACCTATATATTTTACATCATCACTTTTGTTTTTGTCATGCAGTACCTCTTTCCCTTGTTGTCGGTTATTTTTCTTTTTAGTTTTTATATTTAAAATCTTTTCTTATTTTTAAAGACAAATTTTTACAAAATCAATGATTACATTCTTATTGCATATAAATTGATCTTCAGAATTTCACGTAACTGAAAAGATGAATAATCCATAGAAAAAAAAATTAATTTCTGGTACATATTACATAACAAGAAAGACAGAAGGATGATGATAATGAATGTAAGAAGGCAACTTGAATTGAAATTAAAATTAACAAAACTCAAAATAAAAGGAAAAGTAGAAGTAGAAGAAAGGTTGTATTTTGTAGTAAAGTATGGTCAAAACATTACTTAAATAGAATTGTAGACTTTTTTTTACATAAGGTAAAATTTAATTTGTTACTTAGATAAATTAAGGACTTTAACTAATTTATTAGTGTTTATGTATATTTAGAATTTTAGAAAAAGATCATCCAATTTGGAGCTAAAAAAAATTAAAGGAAGTACATTTTTTTTTTAAAAAAAGGTATGTTTTTGCCTTTTTAGGTCTGAATGTTTTTGCTTTTTTGCGTACTAAAAGTTTTGTAATATGTAGAATTTTATTTGAGAAATACTGCAAAAAATAATATTAAAATTAATTAAAATCAAATTTAGTTGATCTACAATTCTTAAACCAATGAAAAAAGTATTAGTTGTAATTAATTATGAAGTCTTCTAATAAGGAAGATTTTTCATAAATATATTTAATTAATTTTTAACTCTATAATATTAGGAAAAAATAGTGAAAAGATGATTTTATCTAAAACAAATACTTTTAATGAATCGCAAAAGTTCAAACGATATTTCTAAGACAATTCAACTTTTAATATATTGTATATTATAGATATAGATTATAGATAAAGATCAGAAATATGATGTAGTGATGAATAGGGTGTTCATGATTTGCCGAAAAGCCCAAGCTGATTTAAAAATTTAACATATGATTTGATTTAATTTAATTTTAAATTTTAAAAATCACCAATATGTAGTTTGGTTTTAATGTTATTAAAACATAATTAAACCAAACCGATGAGTTATATAATAAAAAATTGTAATTATTTGAATTTATGTTTATTAATTTTTCATAGCTATATATAAATATTTTATACCTTATAATCCTAATTTCATTTTAGTTTACTTATTTTACATGTATTACATTACTTTAAAATTTCATTTCGTGAGAAATTATGACCAAACCTAACATTCTAAGTCTAATTGTATGTTCGTGATGTAGCGCATAATCAATATTTAATTTTATAAAGTTTTTTTTTTTTTTCTAAACATCCATCTAGTCTTTATTAAATTGTTCCTTTGATTTTCAAAATGTTGACTACTCCCTTCGTTTCAAAGTAGTTGATCCTTGTTAATTTGATATTTTTTCTTAAAAAAATATTTATTAGGGGTTTATTTTATCAAATTAACCTTATTAATTATGTTTTGAAATATAAATTTAAGTATATATACTTTGTTTAATCATTTAATGATAGTAATAGTATTGAATGAACATAATAAAATTATCTTGATTTCATAAAAGGAATAACTAAAGTAAAACAAATATTTTTAGAAAGAGCATCAACTAAACGAAATGGAGGGAGTATTCTATTAAAAGTTGTGTATTACTATGTGGATGTTAGACATGTGAATGATATACCCTCTGTAGACTACAATTATGCAACAAAAACATGCTAAAGCTTCAAAACAACATTGAAAAATAATGTAAAAGGTTCAAATACATTTACGTAGTGATAGTAGATAAAAGAGAAAATACATCAAATCACCCTTGAACTTCTGGCCAAAACTTACTTTAGACCCTAAACTAATCGGACAATTATATACCTCCTTTAATAACTTTAAAGTGAATTTTTTACCGTCCGAATTGCTGACGTGGCAAATTCTTTAAAAATCTGCACGTAAATGACCCAAAAAACATAGAAAAAAGTGGGGCCCACCTTCTAAATCTTATAAATTCTCTTTATATATATATTTAAAAATATATATGTAAAAGTAAGAAACCATTTCTTCTTCATCTTCCTCGTTGCCCCCCCCCCCTTCGGTTCCCCTCACCCTCCAACACATTATTTCTTTATATATATATATATATATATTGAATAAAATCCCCTCACCCTCCAATATGTATATATATATATAAAGAAATAGGGTGATTTGTGTGCGCACCTAGGTAACCTGCGGCCGCACATACAACGCAAGTAGTTACTGAAATTTGGACGGTGTCACCTGCGGCCAGATCGAGCGCAGGTTATGCGACTGTACTGAAAAGGTGCCTTTTTTCAGAACCAATGCTTCTTTCTGAAGGTTCACATTAAGGCTATAAATACCTGACTTATTCCTCGGGTGTAGATATAATTTTTGACAACAAAAACACTCTTCATATCTTCAGAAAAAACTTATTGTGATCATTAGTTGTTGAGTGAGTTCATCGAATCCAATAATTTGAGGTACCACTATTGTTGGATTGAAAGCCATTTATCCTGGGCGAAAAATTTCATAACCTCGGGTAATTGAGGGGAATTATTTCCTTAAGTACATTCCGTGAAGTCGGGGGACTTGGCTTTAACTTTCTGTTTCATCTTATTTCTGAAACTATAACACATTTCTTGGATAAATTATTTTTAATCTTGTGTTGAAGGTGTTGTATCACTTCATAGGTGTTATTGTTTTAGATTTGAACTTGTACTGAAGTTATTGTGTGCCTAAATACAGATTCTTGTACCTGAAAATATTGAAAGATAACAATCTTAAGGAAATAAACTTTTTGGAATCTGTATTACTTGGTCTTTGGAGATTAAAGCTTTAAGCTTTCTACTCCGTTTGGACTTAACTAGTGATTTAAAGAAATAAAATCTTCATCACAAGTTAAAAATCACTCGGTTGATGATTGGAAGTCATATGAACTTTATCATGAAACTAGATTCAATGGGTGTTTTAAAGTTGCTGCAACTTTATATAGTATTTTGATATACTAAAGGTACTGTCCTATGGTGACAGAAAAATGACGACTGATAGTCAAGTGCATGATACTGTAACGACTGTGGCAGCAACTAGTATTACCATAACGAGTCGTACGAATACTACACCGGCAATGGCACCAGCGTAGAAACCCAAAAAATTTACAGGTATTGACTTCAAAAGGTGGCAGCAAAAAATGTTCTTCTACTTTACAACTCTATGTCTTCAAAGGTTCACATTTGAAGAGGCTCCAGAGGTGCCCGAGGGAACCTCTGACCAAAAGCGATTTGTCATTATGGAGACTTGGAAACACTCAGATTTCCTATGCAGGAATTACATTCTGAATGGCCACTTAGATGAACTACAAAATGTGTATAGTGGGATAAAAATGACAAAAGAGTTGTGGGGGCGCTGGAAAAAAAGTATAAGACTGAGGATGCGGGAACCAAAAAGTTCTTTGTTGCAAGATTCCTAAAATATAAAATGATTGACAGCAAGTCTGTTGTATCCCAAGTGTAGGAACTGCAAGTGATCATCCATTATCTTCTCGTGGAAGGTATGATGTTGTTGAATACCTTAGTTGAATATATCAAAAATATTCTTGATGTTCATAGGAACTTAATTATAAGTTTGATTGTGAACGAGACATTTCAAGTCGGGACAATTATAGAGAAGTTACCACCACTGTGGAAAGACTTCAAGAACTACTTAAAACACAAGCGAAAGGAGATGTCAGTCGAAGATCTTATAGTAATGTTGAAGAAAATAATAAGGTTTCGAAAATAAGGTCGAAAGGAAATTCTGTAATAAGTGAAGCAAATATTGTAGAAAACAACCACAACAACTCCCAAAAGTGGAAGAAAGCTGAACAGAAAAGCAATTAACCCAAGAAAAAATTCAAGGAAAAATACTTTAACTGTGGCAAGATTGACCACGAGTATACAGATTATCGTGCCTCGAAGAAAGGGAAGAAGAAGGACCAAGCTAATATGGTTGAGTCTAAGAAAGAAATGAATGATCTGTGTACCATCCTGTCTGAATGAAAGTTGGT
The DNA here is from genome assembly GCF_002878395.1 of Capsicum annuum. NCBI lineage: Eukaryota > Viridiplantae > Streptophyta > Magnoliopsida > Solanales > Solanaceae > Capsicum > Capsicum annuum. Next base: position 20,963,136 of record NC_061112.1, on the reverse strand, counting down.
GGGAAATCCTCGAGAATGGTGGATGAATTTCGGTGCCATGCACTACGTTTGTGCTAATAAGGAGTTATTTGCTGCTTTTGCTCTGGATCAAGGTGAGGATAAGATATATATGGCCATCTTCGAGACCCCTAAAGTTGAAGAAATAGAAAAGGTTTGCCTGAGAATGACACCAGACAAAGTATTGACTTTGAACAATGTCTTGTATGTACCAGAGTTATGAAAGAACTTATTTTCTGTATCACTTCTAGACAAAAACAAATTCAAATGTGTATTTGTTTTC
>NC_061112.1:20929230-20959856 GCF_002878395.1 Capsicum annuum | reverse complement strand
TATATACATATAGACGTGTGCTCGAGCTTATACAGGTGATTATTTCCTTTTATATGCGACATAATGCTGTCCGAATTTCGAGTTGTCATAGAGGTATGCATGGGAAGTATAAGGTTATGAGCTGGTTCTCCCGGGCCTCCACGGTTACGGGTGCCAGTCCGCCCCAATAGGATTTGAGGCGTGACACTAGTGAAAGTTCAAGTTTCTATGCCTAAAAGGGTTAAGATAAGACCTAAGACTGTGGACTGCATGTTCATAAGATATGCAAAAAGTAGTAAAGCATGTCGGTTTTTGGTTTATAAATCCAAACATCCGGATATTAATAAAAATACGGTAATTGAATCAGATAATACTGAATTCTTTGAACACATTTATCCGTATAAAACTAGACATGAACAGTCTAGTGGGGGGTCTTAACGACCTCAAGATAAACCAAGTGAGAATGTACATATGATGAGAATCCAAGGCACAGTACACGTCAAAGTACATAAACTTCGTTTGGATCGAATTTTGTAACATTTCTCTTAGAAATGAGCATCAAACGTTTAAAGAAGCGATGTTATCTTCAGAACCATCATTTTGGAAAGAAGCATTCAATAGTGAGATTGATTCAATCTTGAGCAACCATACATGGGAACTAGTTAATCTTCCTCTAGGAAATAAAGTTTTAGGTTCTAAATAGATGTTCAAAAGGAAAATGAAAGGGGATGGTACTATTGACTAATACAAGGCAAAATTTGTAGTAAAATGCTTTAAACAGAAGGAAAACCTTGATTACTTTGATACATACTCGCCTGCAACAAGGGTAATATCAATTCGACTGTTAATTGCCTTGGCGGTCGTATATGGTCTTGAAATCCATCAAATGAATGTGAAAACTGCATTCCCAAATGGAGAATTGGAGGAAGAAATTTACACGGAATAGCCTGAGGGTTTTGTGGCTCTAGAAAAAGAAAATAAGGTGTATAAACTTGTTAAGTCACTTTATGGACTAAAACAAACACCTAAATAGTGGCATGCGAAGGCAAACGGGTTCAAGATAAATGAATGTGATAAATGTGTTTACATTAAAGACACTCCAAATCACCAAGTCATTGTTTGTTTATATGTGGATGATATATCGATCAGCAGTAGAGATATTTCTGACATAAATACTACGAAATAAATGCTTGAGAGCAAGTTTGATATGAAAGACCTTGGAGTTGCAGATGTGATCTTAGGAATAAGAATCCATAGACCTCCCTAAGGATTGACATTGTCACAGTCTCACTATATTGAGAAAGTACTTGATAAATTCAAGTATATGAAATTTGATGTTTCCAAGACTCCATTGGATGTGAGCTTCACACTTCGAAAGAATGAAGGTGAAACTGAATCACAATTGGAGTATGCAAGAGTATTGAGATGTTTAATCTATATAATAAATTGTACACGACCAGACATAGCATGCGCTATTAGTAATACCAATAAAACTTATTGGATGTCAATGAAAAGAGTTTTGGGATATTTTAAATACACCCAAGACTATGTTTTTCATTATAATAAATATTCTGCAGTACTTGAAGGATATAGTGATGCAAATTGGATCACCAGATTGAAAGAAGTAAAATCCACGAGTGGATCTGTATTTACTATCAGTGGAGGAACAGTCTCTTGGAAATCATCCAAATAGACATGTATTGCTCGCTCCATAATGAAATCTGAATTTATTGTATTGGAAAAGGAGGTGAAGAAGCAGAATGACTTCAAAATTTCTTGGAAGATATTCCTTTTGACCTAAACCAGTGGCACCGGTATGTATGCACTGTGATAGCCTACGACAATAGGTAGGGCAGGGAGCATGATGTACAATGGTAAATCTTATCACATAAGACGGATACATAATGCCGTTAGAGAACTTCTCTCTAGCAGAATTATCACCGTTGACTATGTAAAGTTCAAGAATAATGTGTCGAATCCAATTACAAAATGCCTCTTTAGAGAGGGAGCTGAAAGGACATCCAAGGGAATGGGTTTAAGGCCTAGGATAAGTCAGCATGGCGGTAACTCTACCTAGCATACTAGAGATCCCAAGAGCTAGGTTCAAGGAGATCAAACAAAGTTGTGTCTGACAAGTTCAACGTTGTCAATTTACTCAACTTATTCTCGTGATGTAGACAATGTTTAAAAAACTAGGATAAGGCTTATGGTGTGAAGTCTTTTAATGATTATCTAAATTTGACAGATTTGACCAAATAGTTTAGTCTACGGGATTGAACATTTTGAAATCACCTATGTGAGGGCGAAGTGAAAGCCGCTTCAAGGATAATGTTAGTAAAGACCTATTCTCTAAGCTCTCATAAAATCGGAACGTGTTCATGGATGAAAAGAACAAAACTGTGAGAACCATAAATAGTAAAAGACTATTTGTGTAATATGTGTTGTCTAGGTGTACATTAAAACTCGACGGTTCAAAGATATCGAATCTACCGATTGACCGAGTGCATCCGATGCATGTTCACTGCGAAAAGTTCAAAAGGAAACCCACTTATCCATATGCAATCAATCTTTGCTAAATGATCACATGCTTGTCTGTAATATCTTCATACGATAGTCATTCCCTATTCATGTGGGAGGTTGTTGGGTTTAAGGTGTGTGTGTGTGTGAATGGAAAATAGAGAAAAAATAGTGAAGGGAAATTGAGTCTACATTAAATTGAAAAGTGTGCTCAAAAGGAAGGCTTACTAAATTCTCCCACATTGGTGGGAGAAAGAAACTTTCATGTGTTTATATTGAGAAACACATCTCCACTTAGATAATGAGGCAAGAACAAGGTAGTGTCTCGCGTTGTCATCTTCGTCACTCGCTCGGCTTCGACATTGGCTTCGGCTTGGGATTTAGATTTGGATTTGTCAAATGATCGATGAGATCTATTTTTTAGATAAATTTTATTTGAAACTTGAAGAACAAGTGAAATTTAATCCAAAAATAATCTGATAGAATATTTTTCTCCATGTGCACGGGCATTCCAGAGGCCATGCAAATGCATGCACAACATACCTCGAAGGGATGCGACCCTTCGAGGTAAAAAGTACATAGTTTCGCGAAATAGGATGATCTGCGTGTGCGTCTAGGCAACCTGCAGGTGCAGATGCAGTGCAGGTAGTCACTGGAATTTGGATAGTGTCACCTGCGACCGTAAATCGAGCACAGTTCCAGCATAGACTGGGCGTAAGTGACGTGACTATACTGAAAATTGCCTTTTTCCAGAACCAATGCTTCCTTTCGAAGGGGCACATTAAGGTTATAAATACCTTACATATTTCTCAGGTATAGACATGATTTTTGACAACAAAAACACTCTTATATCTTCAGAAAAAACTCATTGTGATCATTAGTTATTGAATAGATTATTTTTGTTGGATAGAAAAAACTCTTATTTCTGTTTCATCTTATTTTTGAAACTATAACACACTTCTTGGATAGATTATTTTTAATCTTGTGTTGAAGGTGTTGTATAACTTCATAGGTGTTCTTATTTCCGAAAATATTGAAAGATAATAATACACTCCTAGTGGCGAAGTGTTAAAAACATTTTGAATCCTATTTTTTGAATTTGTAAAAATATTAATATTATAATAAATGTTATAAATATATCATATTTAGTGAATGTCTACTTTACCATATATAGTGAATAGCTACTTTACCATATATAGTGTATGTCTATTTATGAAAAATTTATAAACCCCAGTTTTTCCCTATAAATAAAGGGGTTTTCCCTCATTGTAATTCATCCATCAAGAGGATCCCTCAAGAGAAGAAATAATAATCACTCTCTTTTCTCTCTCTATTCTTCTTCTTTTTTATTTTATATTTCATAACACGTTATCATCATGAGTCTCTAATTAGTTAAAATATGGTTCGACGGCACGAGACTTCACCACAAGTAAGTACCAAAATTAGAGAGATCATCTGTACATAATGTTTAAAGGTATAGTTTTGATGTGAAAGAGAAAAAAAAAAGGAGTTGCCGAATTAATAGACCAATGCATGTTGAGAGAAATTCCTCTCTTTTTGTGTTCATAAACCATATATAAACTTACATATATTAATATTTTATGTAAAAGATTAACGCCTTTATTTTGCCACTATAGGGTATTAATTTTATTCATACTAACACATATATTTTTGAATTTGAGGAAAAAAATAATTGGTTTGGAACCATTTATGTTTTAAATTGATTCTTCAAGAACAATATTATCAAAAGGGATGATAATATATTAGGTTTAAGTCCCATCGATTTATGCCTAAGACGCCTGTATATGGGTAAGACGTTGAGTTTGAGTCTCACTGCACCATATTGATGATATTATGATGGCTAAGGCAAAATAATGTAATTTTAATGAAAAGTCATGAAATATATCCCATTGAATATACTCCATTCCATGAAGTGAATGTGGTAGCAATATATGATAAGTCTGAAATATGACAACTTACTTCATTCTTGAAGTGTATATGATAGTAGTGCATGATATGTTTGAAAGAAGACAAGTGATTGAATGCATGAATATACGCATGGAGGGACAATATGATAATGATTATCAAAAGTGATGATATTTTCACACGCATATTGTGATCATAAGATATGTTAGAGAAAAATTCTCTACCTTATATGTATGTCTCGATTTGCTCCTGAAGTAGCAATATCATGAAAGAGTTTATAAGCGATCAAAATTTGATAGACTTAATGCACGATTTTATTCCATTCCTGGGAAATGAGAATTTTGATTGTTTCAATACAAACGTGCACTTGATTGTGATGGCATCACAACTCACTTCCGAATGAGGTAAAATAACTAAGAAGAGTTATGTTGAAATCTACTTCTAAAGTAGTAGATCTGAAATTTATTCATGTAATAGTAAATCTAAAATTTACTAAAGTGCTGATGTGGTGTCCACGTGGATAAATACCATCCACTTCCCATATATTTATCTTACATTAAAAAATAACTCACTTCTACCCTTAATTATCCGATTTCTCTCTAAAAAGTTTATATTTTCAGTTTTTCTCAACTCCAAAATACTGAAAGGTTGAATTTTTGTGGATCAAGTAAGCTATTATCTAAAAATTTATATATTTTTTTTTTGTGTTAAAAATATGAAATTATTTTTTTTCCGATTAGTGTTTCATAGTAGTTTCCAGTTAGTTTTTCGATTAGAATTTTGAGGAGACTCACATGTACATATACGTTTCTTATTATAATTAATGGAGTAAAAAATCACAATTTAAGTTAGGGATGTACAAAAATTGAATCGCTAAAAATGTTATTGATTTATCGTTATTGGGTTAACGATTTTTTAATAATTTTGTAAAAAAAAAATTATTGGGTCATTGATTCGATTTTGCTTTTTTTTTATTGGGTTATTGGGTAAACCGATAACCCAATAGGTTTATGCTAAATTACTATTTAACACCCCATATATATATATATATATTTATATATATATATATATTTTATACCCAATAAGTTGGATTATGGTTGCGACTAAGATTCAGTTTTTTCATGTTAGTTACTACTTTTTCTATTTTATGAGTGTTTTCTTATCAGTTAAATCAAGAATCAAATCGTTAAGAACTAAAAATAGATAACCAATATAACTATATTTATTATAAGTATGCATCTTAGTTTCTTTAGTGTTTTTTTTGTTATTATTTTTTAAAATATCTGCTTCGATATTTAGTACATTTTTTTAGTTACAATAACTCATATGATATATGTAATTAAGATTACAAAATTGAAGGAGTTTCATAGGAAAAAAAACTGAAGTTTCAGATTATATTAGTAAGCGGATGAATTTTTTTTAGATTAATAAACGAAATTTTTACAAAATTAATAAACGGATGAAATTATTATTTCATAAACTAATTAAAAAATTAAAATTTTACAAAATTAATAAATGGACGATTTTTTTTAGATTGAAAGTAATGGAGGAATAGGGATAGTTAAATTTTTTGAAAAAATTAAAGGAAAATATTTTTTTTCGTTTTTTAACCATTAAAATGCTGATGTGGCTGAAAAATCACTCAATCACGCGCGTGATGGAGTACGAAACCAAATAGTTTCCACATCAACAAAAAAGGGTCACACAACATACTAAAATAACAAGTTCGGGAGGTGGGGGGTGGGGTACTTAGGACTAGTTAAAGTTCAGGTTTATCATGAATAAAACGTGACAAGTTCAGGGGGTAATCGATATTTCTCTCTACTAATAATCATAACTTAAACATGTCTAAACATTTCGTTTATGCCAACATACTACCAACATACCCTAGTCCGCAGTCATCCACAATACCTATACCCAAATTCGATGTCTATAAATATATATGTCAGTATATGCCTCCGATGATAGTCAAAACCAAAATCAAGTCTAAAACATAAATTAAATACTATGAAGTGTATGACTTCCAAAGTATGGAAGCTCACCACTTCAAGGTCAACCACATGAACCGCTCGAACACTAGTCACTATGCAGGAAAAGAAAAAGATGTTTTGGCCCCTATGTCGCGTGGGGACATAGCATCTGGAGATGGTTAGCGGTTGGAGCGCTAGCATGTAACTCAAGGATAAAGATAAAATAGCATCATCATTTAAATCCAAGTCATTTTGTTATATTCAACCACATTTTTATACTTAATCACACATGTAGATATATATATACATAACATGTTCATAATGTGTCACAAGGAAGCAAGACTTAACAAACATTCTCAATATACTCATTCACATGTCATGAGTTGGAGGACTCCAACCTTCCACACTTATAGATTCAAACATTCCTTATTAGGCGGGGGACTTTAACCACACGTATACCTTCATTAGTCAAGGGACTTTAACCACACATACAAATCTTCATTAGGCAAGGGACTAACATTTTCCCTTTTTTACTATGCACGGAACTCTATCCTCATGCATATTTCATTAGGCAAGGGACTCTAACCTCAAGCTGTATTAAGTAAGGGACTCTAACCCAAGCCGTTTCATTCGGCGAGGTACTTCAACCTTAAGAGATCAGTTTAAGAAAGGGACTTTAACCTCAAGCAATTTCATCAGGTAAGGGACTTTAACCTCAAGTCATTTCATTAGGCAAGGGACTTTAACCTCAAACCATCGTGATTATCATTAGTCGGTATTAGGACTTTAACCTTTTGTCCATACACCAACGTCTATTCAATACCATACTTAGGGACTCCAACCCATCTATCAATCAAACACTTCAATAGGCCAATGCCTCAATTCAATTCATTATTCAATCCAATTTATAGTCATCATGACCCTTACAAATCATTCATTTCCCACTAGCAATCTTATAGCACACTTTAGTTCAAACACAATTTAATTTCATGTCTAGAAACTTTGGCCCTTTTTTGGCCATCAAACCAACAAGGTCATAATTCAACTAATCATATGGATAACAATACCTTTACAATATCATTTATCAACTATTCATACTCATTGGGCTATTGCCCTAGTTCAAAACATCATCAACATATGACTAGATATTTCACTTAGATATTTTCACAAACACCTTGGGTACATACTTTTATCAAAGCCAAATTCATGGTAGAATTCATCAATACTAGGGTTAAAAAAGACCAATTTTATTAAACCACTAACAATAAGCACCCATATATGAAAATCATCACCAATAACATGTATAAACACAAGTCTAAACAAGAACCAACATTATTCATCATTAGGCAACAAAACCCTTATTATTTGATTTTAGAATCACTATTTACAGTCATTAATCCATGTATAAATATATGTTTTTTGAGTTATTTAATAAGGGAAAGAGTTACATCCCTTATACAACTTGATTCACCATGGAGCTTGACTTCACTTTGCCTTTAGAAAAACACCCTTGGAACCCTAGCCTCCAATTCTTCCAAATTGTGTTTGAGAGAGTATTTAGGATGTTTGATCCACTAAAATGTGTTTTAGGAGGCCACACATACTTATATAGCTAAGGTATTTTAGGGTTTTGAGGTAGGAAATGTCCATAGGGCCCTTAACTTATAAGCTGGAAAATGACCCCGAGTTAGGGTACGACTTACTTACTCAACCGTACCCTAAGGTACGAGTGGTACCCTAACTTGTACCCTAACCTAGGACACATATACTATCCAAGGTATGACCATGCACCCTAGACTTGTATCCAAAAGGTATGACTTGTACCTTAAATCGTACCCTTAACCCGTACCAAAAATAGTCCACTCAAGTTCAAGACAACACTCTATACAACTAGGTTAGGTACGACTCAAACCCCAATGTACGATTAAGGGGAGGCTAACTCGTACCTAGGACAGTGATTAATCCCCACCACATTGCCTAGGGTACGAGAGAGGGTCACCAAGTCGTATCCATAGGGTACGACTAGTACCTTAAGTTGTACCTAGTCCAGTAACTTCAAATGAGAAAATTTTATCATGATGTTTCAATTCTTCCCCACTTGGATCATTCGTCCTCGAATTACGGGTAGGCAAGAATAGACACAATTTAATGCATTATCACACATCAAACCAACCTTTAAGCAAGTTAGAAACAAGCATACAATCAGTGATACAACACATAGCATGATCATTATAAATCAACCACTCATTTCATCGACCTTAGGACTCAAACTCATTACTTATCAAAATACTTGCTCATTTCAAAACTTAGGGACTTTAGCCCATTATCTATCAAAGACATAAATCATCTCAAAGCATTGAGGACTTTAACCCATTGTCTAGCAAAGACATAAGTCAAGGTAAGAAGATTAACACATACCTCAATCACGAGTTTCCGAAATGGAAAACAAATGCGGATACTTGGACTTCATGGCCTCTTCCGCTTCTCAAGTAGCTTTCTCGTACTTTTGGTTCTTCCATAGAACCTTCACCAAAGCCACCTCTTTCGTTCACAACCAGTAAGCTTGTTGATCCAAGATCCTTACCGGAAACTCCTCAAAGGACAAAGAGTTCGAAATACCAACATCCCCTAAGGGAACAACCAAGGAAGGGTCACCCACATATTTCCGTAATATGGACACATGAAAAACTGGGTGAATGGAGTCGGTACTAAAAGGAAACTCCAACTCATAGGCAATATTGCCAACCCTCTTCAAAATCAAGTAGGGACCAATATAACGGGGACTAAGCTTCCCCTTCTGGAAAAATCACATCACCCCCTTCATAGGAGATACTTTTAAGAATATCCAATCACCAACACTAAACTCTAAGTCCCTACGCCTCATATCTGCATAGGACTTTTGACGACTTTGAGCGTTTTTCAACCTATCATAAATCAACTTCACCTTCTCGAAGGCTTGGTGAACTAAGTCGGGACCAAACAACTTACTTCGCCAACATCAACCACCTAATAGAAGAACGACATCTCCTACCATACAGTACCTCAAAAGGAGCTATGCCAATACTAGAGCGGTAACTATTATTATAGGTGAACTCAATCAAAGGTAAGTGGTCATACCAATTACTACCATAATCAATCACACAAGCTCACAACATATCCTTTAATGTTTGGATGGCTCTCTCCGCTTGTCCATCCATCTATGGGTGAAAAGCAGTACTAAGGCACATCTTAGTACCCAAAACTTTTTGGAAATACTGCTAAAAGTAAGATGAGAACAGAGTATCACAATCTGAAATTATAGAAATCAGAGCACCATGCAACTTTACGATCTCCGCAAGATACAACTTAGCATAATCCTTTGCTGAGTAATTAGTCCTTACCTGTAAAAAGTGAGCGGACTTGGTCATTCAATCAACAATGACCCAAATAAAATCACATTGATCTCGAGACCAAGGAAGATTGATAACGAAATCCATATTTATTATTTCCCACTTTCATTCGGGCAACACAAATTCTTGGTATAAACCACTGGGCCTCATGTGCTCAAATTTCCCTTGTTGACACACCATACACTTAGCCACATAGCTAGTCATATCACACTTCTCATTATTCCACCAATAGAACTCTCTAAGATCATGATACATCTTCATAGAACTGGGATGAGTAGCATAATGGGATCCATGATCCTTATCCATGATCTTTTCCCTCAATCTATCGACGTCAGGAACACATGGCCTATCTTGGTATCTCAAGATACCATCACCACCAATCACAAAGTCAACAATCTTTTGTTGACCCACATTACTCTTAATATTTATCAAGTCAGAATCCAACACTTGTTTTTCCTTTATCTCAATAATAAGAGATGATTGAGATACCGAATGCACAAATACACCACTATCCCCGGAGTTTGTGAGATAAAATCTATGATTTGCCAAATAGTGAATGTCCTTCACTAACTCCCGCTTATCCTCATCTGTATGTGCTAAACTTCCCATGGACAATCTACTAAGATCATCGAGGACTACATTAGCCTTACTAGGATAGTAGTGAAGACTCATGTCGTAGTCTTTTGACAACTCAACCCACCTTCTTTGCCTGAGGTTCAACTTCTTCTGAATAAATACATACTGAAGACTCTTATGATTGGAAAAGATATCAATATAAACCCTATAGAGATAATGTCGCCAAATCTTCAAAGCAAAAACCACGGCTAACAACTCTAAGTCATAGGTAGGGTAGTTCTTTTCATGAACTTTCAATTGCCTAGAAGCATAGGCCATTAACCTACCATGTTGCATCAATACACAACCAAGACCAATACGAGAAGTATCACAATATACCACAAAACCATCATTACCCTCGGGCAAGGTCAAAACCAGAGTCGAAGTCAATTTATCTTCCAGCTTCTCAAAACTACCCTCACATGTATCTAATCACAAGAACTTGACTTTCTTCTGGGTCAACTGGGTTAATGGGGCAACTATGATCGAAAAACTCCCCACAAATCTTTTATAGTAACCAGCTAGACCCAAGAAGCTCTGAATATCAATTTGAGTTATAGTTCTAGGCCATTTCTTAACTGCTACAACCTTTTGAGGATCTACCATGATCCCCTCACAGGTAACATGACTAAGGAAGGTCACCGCCCTCAACTAAAACTCACACTTAGAGAACTTGACATACAAATAATGATCCTTCAAAGTTTGCAACATGGCATGGAGGTGATTGGCATGATCCATCTTGCTCTTAGAATATATCAAGATGTCATTGATAAAGACAATAACAAATAAGTCCAAGAATAGATGGAAAACCCTATTCATCAAATTCATAAATATCATCGGGGCATTGGTCAACCCAAAAGACATGACTAAAAACTCATAGTGACCATACTAAGTCCTAAAGGCAGTCTGAAGGATATTCACATCCCTAATCTTAAGCTGATGATAACCCAACCTAAGATTAAGAGAAACACTTCGGACCTTGAAGTTGATCGAATAAATCATCTATCCTAGGAAGATGATATTTATTCTTAATGGTCACTTGGTTCAAGTAACGATAATCAATGCACATACGAAGGAAACCATCCTTCTTGCGCACAAACAACACGGAAGAACCCAATGAGACACGCTAGGATGGATAAAACTTTTGTCTAAGAGGTCTTTCAATTGCTCCTTAAGCTTTTTCAACTCCATTATCAGGGCCACTCAATAAGGGGGAATAGAAATCGGATGAGTGTTCGGAACAAGATCAATCCCAAAATCATTTTTTCTATCGGGAGGAAAACCGAGAAGATCATCGAGTAAAACCTTGGGAAATTCATTAACCACGCAAACAGATTCTAGAGAATGTTTTTCCGAGGTAGAATCTTTAACTTAGACCAAATAATACAAACACCTTAACCTCGGGAAACTCATTAACCACGCGAATAGATTCTAGATAAGGTTCTTCTGAGGTAGAATCTTTAACTCAGACTAAATAATACAAACACCCTTTAGAGATCAACTTTTAGGCTCTAAGGTATGAAATAAACCTTCTCTAAGAAAAAACCTTCCCATACAATGACCGACTCATTAGAGAATTTAAACATGACTCTACAGGTCCAAAAATCTAAGGATGCATAGTACGAGTACAACCAATCCATCCCCAGAATGATATCAAAATCAACCATGTCCGGTATTATCAAGTCTACAAGAGTTTTCCTACCACTAATAGATACCACACACACCCTATAGACTCTTTTAACAACCACAGAGTCTCCTAGCAGGGTAAAAACAGAAAAAAGAACTGACGGACTCTCAGGACCAAAACCAAGATGCACAGCTACATACGAGGTCACATAAGAAAGAGTAGACCATGGATCAAGTAAATAATACATCTCATGATAGAAAAGTTTCAACATACTTGTGAAAACATTGGGAGACACCTCAGAATCCTAGCGAGTAGTAAGTGCATACGAATAGTTCTGGCCAGCGTCAATGCCAAAAATAAAAGCAGAAATAGAAATAGTACCCTTGGTGCAAGGGTAGATGAAGTAGCAATAGGGACCCTGTTGGCCTAAGAAGAGGCTAGAGAAGGGCAATATCGTTGTATGTGCGCAATCTGACCACATCTAAAATATTTATTCCGCCTTTTCTTACACTGACCGCGATGAGGCTGACCACAGAACCTGCAAGGTAAGTAGGATGGAGCCGACTGAGCGCAACTAATCATAAATTGGGCACCCAAAACCCCTCACCAAACTGAGACCAACGATCACTTGATGACTTCAGGTAAGGAACACTAGCCTGGGAGAAAAAACCCAAACTTCCCCACTTCTTTCTAGGACACTTACTACCACCTCTACCGTTATGCTTAAAAGGTCCAAACTTCTTTCCTTGCCTTTCACCAAACTCAACTTGCTTTTTTTTTTCTCATCCTCCACTTGTTGCATATAAACGATCAACCTAGAGATGTCCAAGTCTTTGATCAACAAAGCAACTTTACTCTCAAGAACCAACTCACGAGATAATCCGGAGACAAACTTACGCATTTTAGCCCTCATGCTAGAAACCATCTCAAGAGCATACTCAGAGAACTGATGGAATCTCAAGGCGTATTCTTTGACTGTCATCCTTCCTTATTTCAAGTTCACAAACTTTTTTGCCTTATCTTTCCTCAACTCTTGAGGAAAGAAATGGTCAAGGAAGGCACCAGGGATATCCTCTCATACGACAGCACTAGCCTCCACACCTCTCGACACTATTCACTCTTCGTACCATTGGTGCTCTACTTTCTTCAATTGGTAAGAAAAAAACTCAAAACCCTCAACTTCTGTAGCATGCATAACCTGGAAGATCTTCTCTATTTCATCAATGAAATCTTGAGGATCCTCCTCAATCTTGGTGTCCGTAAATATAGGAGGGTTCGACCTCATGAATTATCCAACTCTCGTGACTTCAGAAGATAGAATAGTTGGAGCATCACTCTTCGATTGATAGGCTATCAATTAAGTCAAAAGGTTGATAGAGCGATGAAACTGGGCATTAGTAGCATCCCCTTTGTTTGACTGAGAAGGAGTTTCACTCTCATAGTTGGGGTTGGTAGGGATCGGTGGAACCCTACAAAGATGGTCAAATATTGCAGCTTTAGCCCGGGTCTGAACCTCAAAAGTTGGATGAGCTCCATCCATATTGTCCCCAATCAGGACAAAAACGTCTGCCTGAGTATCAGATCTCCTTGGAGGCATGATCTAAAAGATAACAAATAGAAATCAGAGAAATCCAAGACCTTAGACTCTATAACTTGAGGTCTAAACAAAAGAAAGAAAAACATTCCTGAAATGTCTAGTAACCTCTCTCTTATAAGTGTGGCGCGCTTCACACCCATAAAAGAGACTCTACTTGACACGACATTATGGACTCCTAACTGACCATGAACCTAGGCTCTGATACCAACTTGACACGCTTCAAAACTGATCCATGTCGTGTGGGCACCTTAAGCCCAACTTGGATCAAAGGTCTCCCCGCCAACCCAACCTAATCACTATATCAAACCACAAGTGTCAGATGAACTCCGACTATATATTCAGGATAGTGAAAACCATTCTAATAATCATACATTAAACATGTCTCAACATTTTATTAATGCCAACATACCCAAGTCCACATTCACTCATAATACCTCTATACAAATTCGATGTCTGTAAATGTATATGTTGGGACATGCCCCCGACGATAGCCAAAACCAAAACTAAGTCAAGTCTAAAACATAAATTAAAGACTAGAGAACGTATGACTTCCGAAGTATAGAAGCTCACCACTTCAAGGCCAATCACACGAATTGCTTGAACACCAGTCACTGCGTAGGAAGAGAAGAAGATGCTCCGGCCCCTATGTCGCGTGGGGACATAACGCTCAGAGATAGTTAGCGGTTGGAGAGCTAGCATGTAACTCAAGAATAAGGATAAAATAGCATCATCATTTAAAGCCAAATCATTACATTATATTCAACCATATTTATATACTTAATTATACATACATATATATATATATATATATATATATATATATATATGTACATAACATGTTCATAATGTGTCACAAGGAAGCAAGACTTATCAATCATTCTCAGTGTACTCATTCACATATCAGGAGGTGGAGGACTCCAACCTTTCACACTTATAGATTCAAACATTTATTATTAGGCGGGGAATTTAACCACATGCACACCTTTAATAGTCAAAGAACTCTAACCACATATACAAATCTTCGTTAGGAAAGGGACTCTAACTTCATGCCCTTTTTATGCATGGTACTCTAACCTCATACATATTTCATTAGGCAATGGACTCTAACCTCAAGTCGTATTATGTAAGGGACTCTAACCCAAATCTATGCCTATATCTATCATTATAATAGTTCCAACCATAATTTTCTTACCCTTGGGCTCGGAAATCTGACAACTGAAGATCAAGATACTTCACTTCCTCCTCAGATTCAGTCTCAAAAGTCCTAGAAGTAGATCCTTGTGTCGCAACTGTATTTATTTTCTCAGCATTCATTATTGGGAATTATTTTATAAGCAGCCCAATATCTATCCAAAGCTATGCAACCTCTTGTGATACCAAATCCCGACCAACTCCATAATTATTAGTCGCTCCAATAGCATATGTATCTGCACTATGCTTTACATCTCTAGTATACTATCCTCGATTAGTCATCGAAATATCACCTAGCATATCTTTCTTATCATCCCACCGAAGATGCATGAATGCACCTCCTAAAATTATATTTGTCTTTGCTCTTGAGGTAACATTTAGCGATCTATATAAGTTTTCCAATAAGTTCGACCCTGTAGTTCTGTGATTGGGTACTATGCTTAGCTTCTTCTTGAATCTAAACCACGCCTCATGCATGGATTCTGCAGGCAACTTCTAAAATTGTAAATTTTATCTTTCAATTGTAAAATTCCTGCAAGAGGGAAGAATTTGTTCAGAAACTGTCTTTGCAACTCATACCAAATAGTGATTGAACCTCTTAAAAGTTCCCCTAACCATAGTGATGTTTCACCTATCAGTGAAAACGGGAACAAACTCAACCTCAAAGCTTGCTGATCCACCCCCAAAATTATATATGACATGCATATCCTAGTAAAGTTAGCCAAATGTATAGTTGCATCATCAATTGTTGATCCCGAAAATACACCCTTTAAGTTCAACAATTAGATTATAGCACTGGTAATATCAAACTTAACATTTAGGGGGAGGGGGGGTAAAGCAGGAGGAACGATGGCTCTTGTTTCAGTAGGTTCAACATAACCCATATCTTCTTCTTCATCATATGGGTGTAGAGGCTGATATGCAAGAATCAATGGAGCTCTGCCTCTCTGAAATTTATCTCGATGTTTGGATACATGTCTTGGCCTGGCTAGATCTCCTTGGTAAGCTAACCTAGCCTCTTCAGCTGCTCAAGCCTCTTTGACTGCTCTTCTCTCTACTTTTGTAGCAGTTAAAAGTTGTTGCATCTGTAAATCTAAAATATTCTGTAGATCACCTGAAGCACGAGAAAGTGTTATATTGGGATCAACAGGAGGAGGAAGAGGGATAATTTGAGGGTTCCGAACCCAGTAGGAACATCATCACGAATATGCTCTGACATTCTTTTGCGGTGTTTGAAGAATTTTTTCTGGCTTTGCATCAAAAGGGAGTAAGGGATTGCCTCTACTCTTTGTGCTTGGCATACACCGGCATATGCCAAATCAAGAATAGAAAATAAAACCCGCAAACTTTACTAACTTCAATTAACTCTTCAAACCGTCTTCTCCGACAACAGTGCCAAAATTTGATATCACCCAAAACTCAACTCCAAAGAAGTATGTTGCGGTCGATGCCAAATATAGTACCCCAACTAGGTTGGGGTCGATCACATGGGGAAAATATTGAATAATCTCTTAACTTGATGTAATTCACGAGCAGTGCAGAAAAGTAAATGGGGGGAACTTGGAAATCAATAGTAGTAGTAACTAAACTTGAATGCTTTGAGTTTGTAAAAAATAGAAGACGAATGCTAGGATTGTGTTCTCCCTGGCTTTTCAACTCCGTAAATTTCTCGTGTTCAACCCATTTATTCTGCTGCTCTACATGTAAAGTCGACAAGCTATGTATTATCAATTGTCTTGTGAACGCGTTGATAAATCTCATTCTTTACCTTGTAAGTCTCAGGGCGTCGCCTTGTTGCTCCTTACCTATGACTTCAACTCAACTTTCACCTTTTGAGTCTCAAGTTGATTAGATAAAATAGTGGAATTATAAGATGGACGTGAATCTCAAATTACTGTCTTAATTCTTTTTTTATAATCCCTCAAACTCCCTCGTGAGGACGTTATCGAATATAGGCAATCCTCAAGCTTCTGCAGTAGCTCTGAGGTAAATTATATGAAGAAGATTGAGATACATAAAGCTACAATAGAAAATATGAATCTCCTACTTCCTTTACGTAGTTAATCTGCCAGGGTTCCCACAACCCTAGTCAAGAAAATTAGCTGCTCGTGTTCATGCAACAATCCATGATAATCAATAAAGAATACATGCAATTAAATGCGCAAGAATAAAACGAATAAAATTTGAAGTCTTCAATTGAATAATAACCCAAAAATCTTGAGAATTAATGTAAAGTATGTAAAAGTGCATAAGAATGCGTAACCTAAGAAAGGAATAACCCTAAAGTATTTATAGTATCTCAAAACAACTTAGAAATCCTAATTAAAATGAAATAGGAAAAGTAAGTTGGCCCAACATACGACTCGCGTCGTCTACTCGTAAAGTATTCTTACGAGTCGTATTGTGCTAGTCGTATGCTCTCCAGTGTGTGATCTTCCAGGGCTCCAGGTTTTTGTTATCTTTACGACTCATACTCACGAGTCATACCTTGACCATACTACTCGTGGCCTTCACTCATTACTACCTGGGACTCACTTTTTCACTTCTTTGAATACTGGTTAGCTTATGATTTATCCATACGAGTCATACTCAAACTTTCGATTCGTCTTCTTCTATGACTTGAACATTGGATCTCTCCTTGAGATTTTGTTCACTTTACGGTTGCTTGTCCCGACCCGTATCAATGTCTTACGGATCATACGCTACAGTCGTGTCTTCACTTTACTTAACTTTTTTGCTTGGCTTTTATCACTGTTGTGCTTACGAGTCAGTCATACGAGCCGTATGGTGTGTTGACGACTGGTATGATGACTCGTATCATCTGCAGACTTCATCTTTCTAAAGGCTTTTTCTTACAATTCATTCCAAGACTATTATATACCTGTTTCGCCCGCAATAACCACAAAACCACATCATATCTACTAAAATATCCTAAATCCAAGCATAAATTCTTTGTTTTAAGCATCGAAAGTTCTGTGTTTCCACGACGCATTAGTGGATCAGGAGTTGTGTGCCTATGCATTTTATGTTACATTTCATTTGGAGCGGATTGACGTACCTGCTCAATGTTATATAGATCGAAGTGACACGCCTGTCTAATTTTATATGGATCTCAGTGTCACGCCTACCAAATATGGATTAGAGTGGAAGGCCTGCCCCATGTTATATGAATTAGAGTGACATATCTATCCAATGTT
This sequence comes from Capsicum annuum, assembly GCF_002878395.1. NCBI lineage: Eukaryota > Viridiplantae > Streptophyta > Magnoliopsida > Solanales > Solanaceae > Capsicum > Capsicum annuum. The sequence continues at coordinate 20,941,848 of NC_061112.1, read as the reverse complement.
ATAACTATACATTAATTATAGGGAAAAGGGTCAAATTTGTCCCTCTACTTTGAAAAATTAGCTAAATATACCCTTCGTCATACTTTGTGGTCAAATTTACCCTCGCTGTCATACTTTAGGGCCAAATTTACCCCTTTACTTTGAAAAATTGGCTAAATATACCCTTCGTCATACTTTGAGGCCAAATTTACCCCCGATTTCATACTTTTGGGTCATATTTACCCTCGTGATTAAGAAACTTTTCACTTGTAGCCTTCTTTTAATGGATAACCCAAATCAACATTAAATTCTCCATTTTTTAAAAAATAAATCGCATCCTAATCTAATTCGCCCGATCTGACTCATAAAAAATTTACAAACAAATATACCTCTCCCTCAGTTTTGTTGGTCGAATTTTTTCAATGAGCAAAAATGCTTTTCTTTCAACGTGCAACACTGGTAGATTGTTTACAAATGAACAAACGTAAAACATAATGGGATAATGAAGAAGCATGAAACTAGAGAAAATGTCTATTACAAACTTTGTTCTTGTTCGATTATGTTCAAATTTCAAAATTTGGTATGCAGTTTTATGTGCATCAAAATTCTAGAACCAGTGAATAAATTTTCTGAGCAAATGACACGATAAAAATTTTGTATAGATCTAAATTGCATATAAAGATATATGAATGAAGAGATGTCCGATTGACACATAGGGAGACTTGTTAACTCAATCATTCCGAGAAATATCCAGTGAGCCTAATCTATTGCATTAGATCGTCAAGTGCCATTTTTAATGAGCTCTTCTCTAATGTAGATCCACGAACTGATAGAGAGATATATTTTTTTGTGTTTGCACAGATGCAAATCAATTTTTCATGGGTTATGTATGATAAATATCTAGTGGCTTAATCTCATTTGAAAATTGGCCAACAAAATTGAAAGTGGTATATTTATTCGTGTCTTTTTTGTGTCTTCAGTCATATCAAATGCGTTAGATTAAGGTGTATTTATTTTTAAAAAATTGGGTATTTAACGTTGATTTGAGTTTTTCTATTAAAAAAGGGTACATATGAAAACTTTCTTAACAACGAGGGTAGATTTGATCCCAATGTATGACATCAGAGGTAAATTTAACCCCAAAGTATGATGAAGGGTATATTTAGCCAATTTTTCCAAGTAGAGGGGTAAATTTGGCCCTAAAGTATGACAACGAGGGTAAATTTGACCACAAAGTATGACGAATGATATATTTAGCTAATTTTCCAAAGTAGAGGAGTAAATTTGACCCTTTTCCCTTAATTATATGATGATTATACATTAAAAGATAATTATACATGAATTACACAATTATCATACATTAAACATACTTATCCTTTCCCTTATCAACACATGATTAGAATCAAAATCTTACTATTACTTTAAATTATTAATCTGGCTAATAAAAGTAAATAATTCGTGAAAGTTGGCTATAATAAGGTTATGAAAATAAAGTATGGCTATATGGACTGTTATAAACATTACATGGAAAATATTAGCATATTTGTAGCCAATAATTAATTTTAGCAAATAATAGCCTAAACTAACTACAACACGTTTTTTCTTGTTTCCAACCAGCCATTGAACTTCCAGCCATCATCGACGTAGAAAATCATTTTTTTCAGCCAAAATTAAATTTGTATATTCTCATATATAACAAACTAATAATGTGTATATTAATACGTATATTAAAACTTTATATATTCAATGTATATAAAAGATTTCAAATATTATTTTTCTTTTTCTCGTGGATAGACAAATATATATAATAGAGATATATTCAAAATGTGAATGTCTAGAATCTGAATCTTCAAAATCAAAATCTTTGGCTACTTTTATTTTGTAAATATCACAACTTTAAATGTATATCACGACTTTTTTTACTAAAAGAAAAAGTGTATCACAACCTTATTTTCCTTGTGTGTATATCAAAATTTATACTAAAAATACGTTCTCTTTTTCCTGCATATCTCGGGGTATAACACATAATTTCTTGCGGATATGGAAATATATATGCTAGAGACATATTCAAATTCTGAATCTTTGGCTACTTTATATTGTGAAGTTCTTGTAACCCATTTCATTTCATTTTTCCTCACCATTATTTTCGTACAAAGTTGAATTCGAAATGCAATATAACTAAAATGACGAATTTCATTAGCAAGAAGTATACGAAATTACAATACTTTCATACTGTATAATTCTTGTACGAAAATAATTCGTCATTTTAGTTGTGAAATTTCGTATAAGTCTTACTAATGAAATTTGTATAATGTTTATAGGTAGACCTAGAGATTTTGCTGTAGATGGGATAATGTATGATGCAGATTCAAAGTATAAAGGATTGATTGTTGCAATATCACATAATTAAAAATTGATATTAATTCAACCAAAATTGAGATTAAGGTTGATATTAAACCAACAAGTTCAATGCTTCCAACCATTGTATGAGATATGGTGCGCTACTTTGAGATTATGCTCGAAAAAAGTAAGATAATAGTGCGATAAGTGAAAGTGCGGTGACTGACAATGTTACGAGCAGACTTGGTGGTCCGAAGATCATGAGAGACATTGTTAGTTCAATTTTCCTAAAAAAAAAGGCATACATAGACATGAATATTGTATTTTAATATTTTTGGTGTTCATTACAATTGTCTTTCTATGATTGTTGGTATGAACAAAGTTTAGTTTTGGTATTTAAGCAGTTTTTTATTCATTATTATGCTAATTTAATAGTTATTTCGTCTTTCACATGGTTGAATGAATTAAATATCAATTAAGTTTGTGTCAATCATATATACTGCAATTTTTCTTTATAAATCTTGATTGTTTTTTCTTTCAGCAGGAAAAATGATAGTGTTCATTAAATCTTAATTTAATACAAAATTAGATGAGATAGAATCTTGATTCAAAGAGACAAGCACATAGTGTATGAAATGAGCGTATAAACTAGTATCACCTAAATTGAATATCACAATCCATAAATATCAGTTTATATATCTATTTCATACAAATGTGATATACACAAAAACACTTTATAAACTGATTCCATTTAATTTATAATCTTAACTACATCTTCTTAATTGAATATCACAATCACATTGTGCTCATTTCATATAAATATAATATGTAAGAAACTATTTTATAAACCTTGAATGTAATCTTGATATTATACAGGTTTCATATACGAAATAATTCAAAAAATGCAAGTTTGTATATTTATGTCATAAATTTAAATAAATAATAACGTATAATATTTGGTGAAAGTTGATTTTTATATCAACTTCTGAGATCATTATACTCATTCTGTATAAATATAATATGTAGGAAACTATTTTATAAATCTTGAACGAAATATTGATATTTCATACTGATTTTATACAAATTTCATATACGAAACTGTCTAATAAATATATATACAAGATAAGAATGAGAAACATGAGTAAATCCCATTTTTTTTTTTAAGAAATAACTTAAGCATGTCAATGGAGAAAAAACTACTTTGAGAATGAAAGAGTGTTTAGGTCAAAATAAAAATCTTCTTTTAATAAAGTTAGTTCAGAATAGTTTGCAATCTTTTGAAATAAAATATCATAATATATATTTTTACCATAATTATCAATACATTATTTAATGAGAAGATTGATTACAAACCTATAAATATGAAACTAACTTTAATCTGTAAAATTAAATACCAAAATTTGAAAATAAAATAAAAATAATATATATATTTTAAAAAGTTGCTATAACTTGCCATAAAAAAAGTTATTAATATGATTATCTAATTATGTTGCTAAAATTTATAATTTTTAATTTAATAATAATTGTATATGGGATTTCTGCCAACTCTACACTTTTGATATCTACAAAAGTGGTGTGAGGTAACCATCTCTGTAGGCACACCAAAATTGTGGGTTCACTGATAAGAGATTCCTTAGCCGCCGTCGAAAATGAGAATTCTTTTGCGCAAATTGGATGCCATTATTCCCTTCACCAGAATTCCTCATTCTTGTTCGGCAACAAGAGCATATTCTTCATTCCATAATAATAATAATAATAATAATACAGTACAGGGTAAAGTTGGGGAGAGTAGCAATTTGGAGGTTGATCAAGGTATTTTTGAAGTTGGGAAGGGCGATGCAAAAAAAAATTATGGCGAAGTGCTATCTGTCGGGATCTTACCTAATTTATACGCAGATGGCACTTTGTCTAATGGTTATTACAGATTGTGGAAAAATTATCAACTCGACGAAGCTCATACTGAGTGCAACAGAGTTAGTGAAATGACAATTGTCATGAAGGAAATGGACAGATGGGGCTACTCATTATATGCAACTAAAGCCGTGTTATTGGCAAACGTTATAAGGGAGGATCCTCTCTTCCTTGATATGATGGTAGAGAAGAGTAGAAGAGAACTGACTCACGCTATCAACGATAAATCATTTTTACACTTTTATTGAGCTCATAGGTGAATTGGACGCAATATGTTTGTCTGGTTTCATTGGTACTAGATGATGGTGGGGGCTTTACGAGTTATCGCAATATTCGTTTGGATGGTTGGTAGAAAGTAATGTTAATTCCATTCAGAAAGTAATGTTATCAAAACCCCAAGCTATACAAGTAATTCCAGTCAGAATGTAATGTTATCAAAACCCCAAGCTATACGAGTGAGAGAAACGGTGACCTCACAGGCTCAGGGAGTAAATAGAGCAACTCGCTAGCAGAGGATTTAAGAAGTGTATCATGTCTACTGGAGATTAGTGTATACAATGGAGTCTCAAATAGTGAATCGTTATATTCTTTTGCAAAGTATCTTTCTTTATGGGGTTGCGGAGGCTAAATTGGTTTATATGAGCAGCCTTGTAGGTAACGTAGGCCAAACTGTTCTGTGAATAGGTAATTCATATGGTAATTATATCTCTGTAAATGTAATGGGCAAGTTAGGAATACTATCACATTGATATTCACAATTTTTTGTTTTTGGTGTGTGGAAAGCGCTTCTTTTAAGTTGAAAGTAATTGTTGATTAGTTCATTTTAGTTTTGAAAGTTAACTTTCTAAAAAACAAGTTTCATTTTAGTTTTAAAATTGTGATGTAGGTATTGAGAAGGAAATTTCTGCTTTTACAATCGGAGGTATGTCTAGATCTTCATTCTGATATCTGTTCTTGAAAGTGCATAATATGTTTTTTTTTGGGTAGAAAATGAATTTTATTTATTTTTCAAGGAGCCACTCCTGCTGGCTCAGTCGTTACAAAAGCCGTAGCATCTATAGTATTTACAACCCGATCAGTGCTAGGAATAGGAGCATTCATAGCTATTATATTACATATAGCTGAGTGATCTGACAAGGTCTTCACTCTTCTAGGTATTAAATCTCCCCGTTTGTCGGAACTCAAAATATCCCTTAGGATGATGGAGATTCCCAAAAAAGCACCATTGATGCCGAGGAGGTGCCATCAAAACCAGTAGTAGTAGATACTAGGGCGTCTGCTAGTCTATTTTATTCCCTATATACATAGCAAACCTAAACCTGGGGATTATGCACTTAGTGGAGAAGACACCTGCAATCAAAGAAGATTGGTGAATTTTGGCATGATGTCTCATCTGTTAAGTAAAGTACAAGTTGAAGTGAATCCACATTTGTTTCCATTGGAATCAAATGATAATCGCGTGCTAGTTTAAGACCTAAGCACAGAGCCTCAGCTTCGGCCTCAAGGGCTTTTGAGCTATAGGTCATTCTTCTAAATCAAGGACCAATCCCCCATCCAATTTCTAAACACCCCTCCTATAGTTGAAAGCCCTGTAGTAGCATCGAAAGAACAATCCGTATAGTTAATGACTTGGTGGGTTTTGGATTTGATGTCAGAAACCAAAATCATCCTGCAAGTTGGGAGATATTTAATATTGTAGGACTGAAAGGATGGCCCTGAAAGATGAATTTGTTTACCCGAATCGACCACAAAAAAAAAGGTAAGAATATTTTTGTTGTAACATGATAAATGTGGCCCCTTGGAATTTTCCTTTTCATTAACATGATAAAGGTAAGAATTTTCCTTTTCATTTACAGGCAGCGAATTCATTTACAAGATCTTACTTAGGCTGGGCTAAGCCACTCAGCAAGCCAGACCTATATAATAATACCGGATAAAGCCTTAGTCGAAATATCGAACCGAAGGCATCGATCGAAATATAAAAGAACTTTAAATAATTTAATGACTGCATGGAATCTTTTTACCCAAACAAGGGGCCTGTCAGATAATTTAATAGACTTATATTAAACCCATGTGTGTAGGAGTTCTGTGCTAAAGACAACCCTCATCTTCAAAAGGGCTTTAAGGGGCACAGCTTTCTAGGCGTAGTCACAGAGACAAAGCTAATATAAGTCATATTAAACTCGATTTACCATCATTTTGGAACCAACCCAAAAAGCTATAAAATTCTTTAGAGTCTGAATCTTTCATAGTTATCTTATAAATGATATTAGTCTTTCAACATAGGGATAAGAGGCTTTTTTAGCCGGACATAGTCACGGATGGGATAGAAGTTGTATTAAATGTATAAAAATAAAAGAAAGATTAAGTAATTTACTTGTGGCCGAGTGCAAGGCCGGAACAGTAGACAAACAGTGGCTATTCGCCTTTTATTGAACTTCGGAATTTATACAAGAGGAAGAGAGAAGGGAGAGCAGGGTAACTTAGAGAGAAAGAGAAAATAGAAAAATGAAAAACTTCTTCCTCCCCTATACAAATGAGGCGGCTATTTATAATATAAAAGAGAATTTTGCACAGTATTATGCATAGTGTTTTTACTGTTTATGGGTCCCTTGTGTCCCTCATAAAAAACAAGCATAGTAAAGGCATAATTATATAAACAAGCATAGTAAAATTGGCCATGGGGCCTGACGTCGATTTTAGTTTTTTCTTTTTGGCTGGGACCCACCTGGTCACATCTTGTCTTTTCCTTTAGATTTATACAGGAATGCTTCTGCTTGGGCTATTTCTTTATCATCTAGAATTTTTTCTGGTGGAAGTGATTGAGACTCTTGAATATCTTCAGCTTCATGGCTTGAAAGACTTTTCATTGACGTGTCTGAACTTTCTGCTACAGTCTTTAGCAATTTATTCCGGACTTCAGCCAAGTATTTTTCGATCAGTTCCATTTTATCTCCTTCATGAACAGAAATTCTTCTGGAAATATAATTCAGATTTTGATCTTCTACAACATCTTTTGGTGGGGTAGTGGTAATATCAAGCAGTTCTTGACCATGTAGGATTTTTGTCACAGGGTCTTTTCTAGTTAATTTATCCCAAAACTTAGTATAAAATACCCTATACAGACCAGGTATCTGTTCTTTGGTATAACCAAATTCAATACTCCATTGGTGTATCCATGAAATAGAAAATTCAATAAAGAAATACATTTGATCAATTTTGTCTATGTTACAAACATGATCGGAGTGATATAGTTTTGTTAAATCAGGTGAGAATTCTTTCCAGATTTGGTATAAATGCAAATATTCTTCAGGCAGGACTTGGGTAGAAGGGCCATGATAGGACCACCATTGAATGAACCAATTTGGTATTGGGTCTTCAAAAACCCTAGCACAGACGTTTACGAACCAAGTGTGTTTATGCTTTATATTATTGTAGTAAAAAATTTTTTCAAAAGCTTTTACATAATCCAATAGGTGAAAGCAATCCTTGATTCTCTCATGGTCATGTGTTTTTTTGCCATGGAAGTTGTTCCCCATTCTTCGATTGAAAGAAGTTTTTTAATTATTATTTTAGAGTACCCGTGAACATGCATGGTAGGAGTTAATTCTTATAAGTGAAATATGGTTTTTATCCATCCAAGCTTGCCGTATGGGAAACCCACATTGTTTCCATTCAAAACGACTTATTATGGATGAGAATAGGAGGACTTAATTGCAGAAGCAAAGGACAATGGTCTGCATGTATGCGAGACAGATGCTTGACACATGCATTAGGGAAAAGATTAAGCCAAGTTGAGTTAGCATTTAGCCGTCCGAGTCTCTCCAGAATCATCCCACCATGCCTTCTAAGGTTTGTCCAAGTGTATTTACTCCCGCTAAAACCAAGATCAATCATGCCACAATAGTTAAGGCAATCTAGGAATCTATCAACTCTAGAGTAACAGAGACCCTGACCTCCAATTTTTTCCGCGGAGCTAGTAAACTCATTGAAATCACCTCCCAAGAGCCAGGGCTCGTTATGAGAGTTAGAAATTCTTATAAGAATTTCCTATAGGGACAACCTATTGGCTAGGTTATTACGAGCATAAATAGCCGAAAATAACTAAAAAGTGGTGAAAGGATTTACCTAGACAGTGCAGTGAATTTCTTGTGGAGTAAGAGCAACGTTAGTAACGTGGAGAAGGTCTGCATGCCACAGGATGGCAATGCCACCTGAGTGACCCTCAGTTGGAACAACTATGATATTGGAAAAGTTGAACTCTTGGGGCATACTTTGATGATTGCCTCTATGAGTTTAAAGAAGTACAACTAAAGCAGGCTTATAGTCATTTAGGAGTTGTCTACAGCTATTTTTAAATTCCGAGGAATGAGAACCCCTACAATTCCATATAAGAAAATTCACGGGTAAATAGAATATGAGAGAACTTGTTGTGAGGGAGCCCGACAGTTTACTGTCCCTTATCGAGGGACTCATTGTTACATCTTATTTCCCCACATCTGGGTTTAGCGTCGGTCTCACGTGGACTGAGCACTTGAACATATTTATGGGACAGTTTACGGTTATTCTTTTGCACAGTGCTCTTTGAGGAGGAATACTCATACCTGACCCATGTACGACGTTGTCACTTCTGTATCTTGCTTCTCTCCTGTTTGGTCGTCTAAGGCTGCATTCCCTCATTTCTCCATCTCCCCGTCTTGGTTCGTGGTCATTTGATTCAACGGGAGCACAATGTTCATATTTGATTCAACTGGTTGGGTGTTGCTGCCCATCGTTAGAGGATTTAATTTGTTCAAGAGGTGGAACAGAGGTTTGGGTTTGTGGTGGATGTGAAGTCCCTTGAAAGGGCAATTGAGGGGAGAGAGGGGCATTATATAGAGGTGAAGAGAGGTGTAAAGGTGAAAAAAGGGACGATTTATTAATGGAAGTGGAGGTTTGCCCTGCCTCAGAAGAGTTGTGATTAGGAGTGCACTGGAAATTCCTATCAGGATTGGTATAAAAAGTGTCGCACGAAGATTCGTTGTTAGAAATAGACTTTGAACAAAGGGGATTGGTCGAAGCCAGAGTATTGTCATCCTTACTTATCGAGAGGCAAGCAAACTTGGACTGACTAATGTAATCGGATGTGTCCATTCCTGATTTGCTTGAATAATTTGAGTCCAAGAACCTACCTGAGTGCGCCTATAGTAATTAGAAGTGGCTGTCTCCGATTCAATAGATTTTTTGAGGTCAGAAGACTTACCTGACCTTTCCTGCTTGGTTGTTTTGTGTTCATTCGCGGTATCCATTGTCAAGAATTTACCTTTAGGCAGTTGACTTTCATGTAAATGGTTACCAGCTCTTGTTCTTGTAGGCAGCTTCTGAGTTAATCGTGCAGGGAATTGCACTTGCTTCCATCCCTCTGTTGAATCTTTGCCTTTTGGCGAATCTGCGTGGTCGGAAAGGTTGACAGGATTATGGGTACATTTAGATGATGTATGACCCAGTCTGCCATAGTTGGTGCATGATAAATTTGCACTTTCGTAAAGGATCAGTTGCCTGTGTGTGCCTATATATATATATATGGAATTGTAGCGGTTGTTCCAAAGGCACTTGGATACATAGCCTGGCATACCTACCCCGTGATGTAGATGGGGTTGTGGGGTCTATTTTCAGGAGGGTGCCAATTTTGCTTCCTTACCTTGAGAAGAATATCCAAATCGTAGAATTCCTTTGGTAGTTCCGGCATTCTAATCCATGTCAGAATAAGCAATACGTGCTTGTGATGCATTGAATTTAGGTTCCCACTTTTGAACTGATAAGAAACTGTTTAGCAAAAACCATGGGCCTTCGTGAAGGGCATGGTTCATGTTTCTTCTTGCTTGAACTTAATCAAGAAAAAGTCCGCACCTAGATCTATTAGGGGTATCTCTTCTGATGGACGCCATAGGTTGTTGAGCTTCTCCTTTAGCAGTTGATGCCCCACTCTTCGTCCTACTAGCTTAACCATGACGGAGTATTTCCACGGCGAGTAGAGTCGATTCTTATCAACTTTGGTTATTGGGATAAAGTTATCAAGACTTTGCAGAGGTGTGGTTTCATCCCGCAAGTCCAGTTCCTTGGTTGGAAGGGAGTTGGTGTACTGAACAGTAGGTAGAAGGGTATTTAGCAGTAGTTTATCTTTAAAGGATGTATTTACAGGATCTTCCAATTGCATATGTTCATCAGTAGTTGCTGGTTTAGTAGCCATCTGATATTGATTACACTATCACATATCGTTGACAATATTTCATGGTTTGATAAGATGATGTTTTGGATGTGATATTTGTTGAAAGTGCATAATATATGTTCATGAGATAACAGAATTTTTTGTGATTTTAGAGCTTATGTAACTTTTCATTTATATCACTCTCTTTTACTTGTGTCTCGTCACATGATAATACATCAATAAGTGATAGTTAGTTCTTTCTTTCATGGGACAGGGAAAAAAACTTGTTGCTGAAATAGAAATGACTGGAAAACTAATAGGGTGGGTCTCGAGCACCATTCTTGGGGGCTCAATTAGAAGTTGTAATTTATCGTGTTGCTTCAGTAACAACTGAGTACCTCAGATACTATATCGTTTGAAACTCTTGAGTCATCTGCTTTTCTCTCTGCATTTTTAGACAGCTACAAAATTTCTAGAACGTCAAATTCGCAAGCTTAAAGATCAAATAACCATCTTGCAAAGTAGTCGGGCTCAAATGAGAGGTATAGCGACTCATTTGCAGGTACTGTACCAAGTCATGTTACATGCTTACTGATTTCAGTTTGTCATTCCCCTTCTGCAATGCATTTGAAAAGCTTTTTTTATGTCCTTTGCAGGTAATATCTGCCCAATCTTCGATTGCTGCAGACATGAAAAGAGCAGCTAAAGCTATGAATAAGATTCGATGTCCAAAGATCTTGACATCTAATTTAAAATTTTCCATTTGTTTGTCTGAGAGAATGAATTATATAATTTGGTAACTAGAATGAATTATCTATAACTCAATTATATGGTGTTCGTGTTTGTAGATTGAAATGAATTCCGACGCCATAGATGATCTTATAGATAATGACAAAGTGGAAGAGGAAACTAAAGATTTGACAAATCAGGTATACTTTTCAAAGTTCCTTTCAATAAACATACCCAAAAATTTACCCTTTTAAGTAGTGGGAATGGTACAAATACACCTTCCTTCCACTTTCGGGCTCTAAAGTGTCCTCCCTATCCACTTATAGAGCGTTATATTTCTGCCACACATTAAATGAAAATCCTAGTTATTTTCTCTAAAGGGTATGTTAAGATAAAAGGCAAAATAGAACCATATACCGAATGAGAATGACAATTTTAGAGCCCAAAGTGAATGAGGATATATTTGTATCATTTCCAATACTTGAAGGGCAATTTAGATCCTTTCCGATTGTAATATGAGATAATGGTCCAAAGTACACTTGAAGTATCACATTTTTGGGAGCGACCTGATTGTAATATGGGATAATGGTCCAAAGTACACTTGAAGTATCACATTTTTGGGAGCGACCTACTTGAACAATCTCGGTTCACTTTATCTATCTTGAACTATCACCAATTATTTATCTAAAAACACATCAACTATCAATTGTTTCTTTTTCTACTATTAGTTGGTCCCTTTTTTGACCTGATTAACGCTGTAATCTTCTTGACCATTAACTCAAAAAAAAATAAAAAATCTCAAAAGAATCATTTTAGACAAAAGAGAATGAAATCTTGAAGCATCTTCATACACATGGATATAGATGTCACAATGAGAGGGTTCCTGCATTCTTCACCTATTGGTGGGACGTCACTTTCGTTCTCTTTAGCCCTCTTGTCCGTGAGGACAAATTAAAGATGTTGGTTATATTGGGACTAACATTTTGATTCGCTTGTGTTTCTGCGCTCTTCTTTTCTTTTTTCCTTTTTTCCTCCTTCCCTTCCCTTGCCCCCATTATACTATTTTAAAATGGCATTTGTGTTGCATGCGAAGTCACGTTCATTCCTTCTAATATTTGTTCGTTGACTTTGTAGAAAATGGACCCTTCAAAGCACGTGAAGGTGATGCAAGATTTCCCGAGGCAATCAGCTCAATTAGATATGAAGGTAAGACTAATTGCACATTTTTTGTGTAATCTTAAATAATATATCTCCTTCATGTCAACTCATAATTAGAAGTCAACTCAATAATATGGTTTTCATGTTTGTAGACTGAAATGAATTTTGACCCCGGAGATGATGTTATAGATAATGACAAAGCGGATAAGGAAAATGATGATTTAACAAATCAGTTATACTTTTAAAAGCTCATTTCAAATAATATATCCAAAAATCTACTCCTCAAGTAGTGAAAATGGTACAACTATACCCTC